>NC_133331.1:48486120-48788541 GCF_042186555.1 Aquarana catesbeiana | reverse complement strand
TGGACTCATGCAAATCTACGCTTAATGAGTCAATAAGGCTTATATTGCCAACCGGCAATGGAATAGATGGTTCAGTCAGATAATGATGTAATCCGGATAGCATCAAGGATTTTCACTAGGGACTCCCCAACTTTTAACTTGGTCTCGATGAAAGTGACCCATAAAAAAGAGAAGGGGATCATATAGTATAATAACGTTTGGTATAACCAATTTGTTTAAATAGTAGAACACTTACATTTTCCAAGATAAAAAAGCGCTTGTAATAAAATTGTGGCAGGTAGTGGAGTCTCCCCATGCGTTTCTACTCAGACTTCATCTGGGGTACTCTACCACTGCTGCCAACCCCTTTTATAAAGGTACTGTGACCCCCCATAATGAGAATCCAGCTCGTGTCTGTTAATGGAATGCACTTCCGGGTATCGCCAAAATGGCGGACCCGCGTGCGTTTCAAGCCTCCCTTCAGATGTGTAGTGTGCGTTCCAGCACTCCTATCTACACATTGGGTGGTGATGTATATCTCAATTTATAAATAAATAACATTTGTAAGACTCCTTGCGCTCAAAGAGAAAGGAAAAGCAATCCCAAATGAAATTAAACAAAGTAATAGAGGCAATATTAGGTGGCCGTCTGCGATTCTGGACATCCAGATTGCAGGGTCTTCCTGTCAGAGTCCAGTCCGACAACTCCACAGTAGTGGCATATATCAACCACGAGGGAGGTACCAGGAGTCGGGCAGCCCAAAGAGAGGTAGATCATATATTGACTTGGGCAGAAAAACATGTGCCGTTTCTGTCGGCAGTGTTTATTCCGGGGGTGGACAATTGGCAGGCGAATTTCCTAAGTCGCCAAAAATTGTTGCCAGGGAATGGTCCCTGCATCCCGAGGTTTTTCTACAGATTTGCCAATACTGGGGGACCCCAGATGTGGATCTGCTGGCATCCAGATTCAATGCCAAGCTGGACAGGTTTGTATCCAGGACCAAGGATCCACTTGCTGTCAGGATAGATGCATTAGTAATTCCTTGGGATCAGTATTCTCTGATATATGCCTATCCTCTGCTCCAAATTCTGCCGCACTTACTACGCAGAATACAGGAGGAACGAAAACCAGTGATCTTAGTGGACCAGGAGATCATGTTACGTCGGAGATTGGGAAGTTGGCAGTAGAGGACCCACTGGTCCTTCCTTGCCATCCAGACCTGTTGTCCCAAGGGCCCATATTCCATCCTTCTTTACGGTTGCTGAATTTGATGGCCTGGCTATTGGGACCAGACTATTGAAAGACCATGGTATTATGGGTTCAGTCTTGTCTACTTTGATAAATGCTAGAAAGTCCGTTTCTAGAGCTATCTATTATAGAGTCTGGAAGTCATACATTTCTTGGTGTGAGGAAAGAAAATGGAACCCTCGTAGGTATACGATTGGAAGGGTTCTCGCCTTTCTTCAAGCAGGAGTAGACTTGCAGCTCGCTTTAGGGACAATTTAAAGGACAGATTTCGGCCTTATCGTTTTTTCCAAAGACCAATTGCATTCCATTCTTTGGTGTGAACCTTTGTCAAGGGAGTAGCACACCTGAGGCTGCCGCTTAAACCACCTTTATGTCCCTGGGACCTAAATTTGGTACTGTCAGCCTTAGAGTCAACCCTTTGAACCTATTGGGCATATCCCTTTTGTCCTATTGACCAGGAAATTATTTTTCTTAGTGGCTATAACTTTGGCTAGAAGGGTGTCAGAACTGGCCGCCCTTTCTTGCAAAGAACCTTTTGATTCTTCATCAGGACAGAGTAGTCATGCGCCCTCGTCCGGATTTTCTACCGAAGGTGGTTTCCAAATTTCATTTGAATCAGGATATAATTTTACCTTCCTTTTTTCCAAACCCTAAGACTAGGGAGGAAAGGTCGCTTCACTCACTGGATGTGGTGAGGGCGATAAAAGTTTACTTGGAAACGTCAGCTCCCTTTCGGAAGACTGACTGTCTTTTTTTTTTGTCTTGTCTGAAGGTCCTAAAAAAAGGACAACCAGCAACAAGTTCAACTATATCCAGGTGGATTCGTCAGACTATTATCCAGGCGTATGGATTAAAGCACAGGGATTTAAAAGCACACTCCACTAGAGGGATTATTGCATTATGGGCAATACGCCAACAGGTGTCTATGGCTCAGGTTTGCAAAGTGGCCGCTTGGTCTTCAGTTCATATGTTCACCAGGTTTTACCAGGTGGATGTGAGATCTCAAAAAGAGGCTGTTTTTGGCCACAGCGTGTTGCAGGCAGCTCTATAGTCTTAGGCCCGTTGGGCTTGGGGATAATGTGTGTGTCCCCCCCCCCCCCCCCCCCCCAGGTGCATTGCTTTTAGGACATCCCACATGTAATTAACCATAAAAGGGTTATGGGGAGTTTGGTTACTTTTTTTGTTATGATACATGTCTCCCTGGGCAGTACCCAATTTTTTCAGGAGCAGTGATTTTAATGATGCTTAAAGTGCAAATGAAAAATTCCTTTTTACATATAGTGCCGGGGGAGTCTGCCTGTAAAGTGGCACATATGTAGTGTGTAATATATAGAACATGCTGCGGTAAAACTGACATTTCTAAAGAAGAAAACAAGTCAAGTCCCATGTTTCAAATGACTCGCGATTGCACTTGCCAGCACCTCTTCCGGTCTCGTATGGATTTTAATGGATTCTGGCCCCCCCCAAGCCAGTGGTTGTGGGGGTCTGCAGGTGAGGGGCTTATTGGAATCCCCCCTACCCACCAAAAGTGTCAAAGTAATAAACGCACACAGTTTTGACTATTCCTTTTTCAAAAAGTGTCCCCTGATGTAAACCCTATCATACTGCACCTGAAGAATAAAATGAAACTCCTGCCGACATGAAGGCTGGCTGTCTACTGCGGGCTCTGCCGTTTAACATTTCTTAGCCAGGTGACCCTGCCTCTTACCTATGTCACCAGGTGGCATCGCCTCTTCTGATATCACAGACCCAGCATGCACGGTCTGTGTCGGAAGGGAGCGGTGCCACCAGGTGACCCTGCCCCTTACCTAATATAAGACATGTCAAATGGCAGAGCCTGCAGTAGATGGCCATTTTTATATTTTATTTTTTTTTATTTTTCCATAGTCAATCACGCCGCACCTGGAAAAATGCTCCTGCCGACATGAAGGCTGGCTGCTTCCTTCATGTCAGCAGGAGTTATTTTTGGTGGATGGGTAGGGATACTAAGTACCTAATACTCATTTACATAGGGGGGTGTGGGATCTGGAGCGGCCCCCTTATCAGAATCTGTTAGCCACCTTTAATAAGTCCCCTACCTAAAGACCCCACAACCACTGGCGATGGTTGTGGGGATGAGGCCCTTGTCCCAATCAACATGGGAACAAGGTGCTGGTGGGCAGAATCTATTAAATTCCATAACCGACCCAAATGGACTGGGAAAGGGGGGGGGCGGGGCGCCAAAGCTGGTTTTACTGCCAATTTTTTTTTACTCAGCTGTCGGCCGGGAAACCCATTGACTGTTGACTCATCGGTTAAGGATGCTGCGGCTGGCTTCCTGGCCCCGCTCTTGAACAAGCAGCTTATACTGCACCCTGATTGGGCAAAAGCATTTATGCAAAATGCACTGTGTAGCGTGCATTGCAGGGTGATTACCCTGCAAATTTGGGTGTTCCGCGAACGGGGTGCACAGCCAGTGTTCGGCCCAAACTCATGCTCGGGCTTGTCTGAATGGGCCATGGACTACGTTTTTTTAAAACAATCTTCCTCTACTGGAAAAATGGTTATTGATCTCTGTGCACCATGGGGCAATTTCCCTCTGCTTAAAACCCAGCAAATCTACTACAAGTAAGAAAAATTGTTCTGACACCTGCTAAATGGACAAGAAGGGAGGAGAGATCTTCCAAATGTGGGCATGGGTAAGTAGTACAAATGTTTCAAACTATCCAAAACCAATAAACTGAGTAGAATTCTATGGTGCGTCACTAGAGGGCTCACCACCAGGAGCAAAGGGATCCTGATTTCTCTATATAGATCTTTAATTATCACTGCTGGATTCACTAGCCAGAGGAAGGAGGTCCTGGTTTCCCTATATAGATCTTTAGTTGGACCTCCATTTAGAATACTATCCCATTCTGGAGACCTCACTTATAAAAAGATAAATTAATAAGGGAGGAATGCTGAAGGTCTGGGACATAAAACACATCAGGAGTGCCTGTACATATTAACCACTTACTGACCGCCGCATGACGATGTACGTCCAAACTTTGGCGGCGGATATCGTTGTTATGGCAGCAGCTAGCTGCCATAACCCCGTTATCCCCGTTTTCGTGCGGGGGCCGGCTTTCAGATAAAAGTGGTCCCTGCGGCGGATTCGCCGCGAGATCACTTTTATCGGTGGTGGGAGAGGGGCCCTCCCGCCGCGATCCGGTGCCCTCCGCCGCTTACCGGAGGTGATCGCGTCCTCCGTGGTGTGTGTGTGGAGACGTGTGAGGCTAAGATGGCGCCCACTCGTCTCCATGACACTGCTGGGCGGAAGCGACGTCAAAACGTCACTTCCGTATACGCCTCTTAAAGGCACATTTTTTTCAAATGTCATTTTTTTTAAATGACACTTTTTTTTTTTTTTTATTGCATTTTAGTGTAAATATGAGATCTGAGGTCTTTTTGACCCCAGATCTCATATTTAAGAGGTCCTGCCATGCTTTTTTTCTATTACAAGCCCCCCCCCCCCGTCCCGACGAGCTCGCGCGCAAAAGCGAACGCATACGCGAGTAGCCCCTGCATATGAAAACGGTGGTCAAACCACACATGTGAGGTATCGCAGTGACCGGTAGAGCAAGAGCAATAATTCTAGCCCTAGACCTCCTCTGTACCGCAAAATATGCAACCTGTAGAATTTTTTAAACATCGCCTATGGAGATTTTTGAGGGTAAAAGTTTGACGCCATTCCACAAGCGGGCGCAATATTCTCTAGGGTGTTAGAAGAAAAATCATATATAATGTTTAGGGGTTCTAAGTAATTTTCTAGCAAAAAAACCTGTTTTAAACATGTAAACGCCTAAAATCCAAAACGAGGCTGGTCCTTAAGTGGTTGAGATCCTGCAATCTTTAAAGACAGGGGGGACATAACTAAAACATTTAAATATATTGAAGCAGTATTAAACTCAAAACTTTAATGCTGCAGCTTCACAAATCTTAGATGTGGTGGCTACATCCGTTTCCCTTTTTCAGGCTGTTTCCCTTTTATTAATAGGTCAGGACACGCTATACTGTACGGAGGACAAAATGAGTGCTGTGGCTATTGTAGTTTCACAGCCTCTCCCCAAATTGACATTTAGAAAAAAAATAAAATAAAGTCACCCCGGGACATTAAATGAGGTGAATGAGATTAGCCAGTCACATGACACAAATACAGTATCAAGTTTTTTTAAAAATTGTCATACATACATGAACAACAAATTGCCAAGCTGGTCAACTGATATACAGTGTAAAACTGTATCATTACACGTATAAATGTACATAGCAATATATACAGGCATAGAAAGTGACCCTACGCAATTTGCAAGACTGTGCTTGCTTCATCAGGGGTAGATGCGTGTGTATTACATCTGTAAAAAAAAAAAAGTATGAAAAACCAAATGGGTATCTGCACAGTGATGGTATTGTGACAAATGGTAAGTATGGGGTCTTGTGCATCAGACCCCCTTGACCAACAGTTAGGTCAGACTACCA
The DNA here is from genome assembly GCF_042186555.1 of Aquarana catesbeiana. Lineage (NCBI taxonomy): Eukaryota > Metazoa > Chordata > Amphibia > Anura > Ranidae > Aquarana > Aquarana catesbeiana. The sequence goes on along the minus strand of NC_133331.1, from coordinate 48,782,820 downwards.
GATGCTGAATACCCAGAGGTGGCACCTCAAGTTGCTCACTGTTGGGTCTACATTTTTCTTGCCGCCTCAGCTCCTGAGCTGGACGCTTATTGCTGCCGCCTCTGGGTATTCAGCATATGGTAGTCTGACCTAGCCATTGGTAAGCATGGGGCCTTGTGCCTCAGACCCCTTGACCATTTGTCACAATACCATCACATTGCAGATACGTTTGTAAAAAAGGATGAAAAACCAAATAGGTAATACACACGCATCTACCCCTGATGAAGCGAGCATGGTCTTGTGAAACACATAGGGTAATTTTCTATGCCTATGTATGTTGCTATGTACATTTATACTGCTATACGTGTAATGATACTGTTTTACACTGTATATATCAGCTGACCGGCTTGGCAATTTTTTATGTATGACAATTTTTAATAAACTTTGATACTTTATTTACTTGTGTCATGTGACTAGCTAATTGCATTCACCTCATTTAAAGTCCTGGGGCAACTTTCTGTGTTTTGTTATATATATTGGGATGGGGGTGTTTTTCATCTGACACCAGACCATTTTTCCCTTTTTTCAATTTGACATTTAGGGGTAAGCTTGGGTTCAGGTCAAACCAAGAAAGGAGCTGATTGATCCAACCCAAACATCTCTGACCTTTGCATTCTCTACCTGCCAGCTGCACGGAAAACAAAGGGGCAGGTATGTTTGTTGACTTAATATGGCCATGTTGCATCAATGATTGATATTGCATGTATAAGGTTCATGAAGGCAATATTTTCAATATGAAGCCAAAATCAAATACATGGGGACAATATTCTAATATTGAAAGAGCAGTTGATATATGCAACCAACTTCCAGCATTGGTAGTAAATCAGTTAATCGTGATGTTAAAGTAGAACTAATGTCAAAACCTTTTTGAAATTTTGGATAAAATAAAAGATGTGTGTGTGTGTGGGGGGTCTACAACCCTTGTTGTTTGTTTTTTTTTTTTTTTTTTTTTGCCATCTGTATCCCATTGTGGAGATTTCCCTTCAATTCCTGTACCATAGGCAAAATAGGAAGAGAGAGGGATTTCCCTTACTTTCTCCAAAGTAAGGGAAATCCCTGGCTGGTTCACCAGACCACGAGCCCCTTTTTTTGAAACACTTCCCCTCTCCTCCTGTTCCGGCGACAAACCAAAATTTGGAATTTTCTTTAACTAGTCTCTAGTTTCTTTTCTAGTCAAATATGTTTATTAAATTTTAACAATTAGCATACATAAGTACATATGGTGGCAGCAAAAGAAAAGATCGCTTATATGGTAATAATATTGAGTTGTAGTTCCAACATAAACTAAAAGTAGTTTAACTAAAACAATTTTAGCATGGATCTAATTACTCAAAAGATTACGTCATACATTGTATAAGGGGGGATAAAACCAACTTAGACCAGGTTATAAAAGATGACCTCAGATAATAATTAAGAGACTTTTTTTTTTTTTTTTTTTTTTTTTTAAATCAAAATGTATTATAGAATTTAAAATCTTATACTACAGGTCTTAGTAGGGAAGCATCAGAATTGTAAGGCAAAAAGTGAGTCACCCAGGGATTCCATATATTCTCAAAGTTGGATATTTTATCTTGAGTATATAGCCTCTGTTTTGGCATGGATCATTGCTTGATTGATTCTACAAAAACAAATGGAGAAAACACTAGCCCCTGCCTACAAAAACCAGCGCTTATGGGAAAGGTGAAATAAATAACATTCCCTTAAATGGTAAATGATATGGCCAAGTAACCACTTCAGCACCGGAAGAATTTACCCCCTTCCTGACCAGGCCATTTTTCGCGATACAGCACTGCGTCACTTTAACAATTGCGCGGTTGTGCGACATTGTACCCAAACAAAATGTACGTGCTTTTTTTTTTTTCCCCACAAATAGAGCTTTATTTTGGTGATATTTAATCACCTCTGCGTTTATTTATTTTTTTGCGCTATAAACAAAAGAAGAGCGTCAATTTGGAAAAAAAACACTATTTTTTACTTTTTGCTATAATATCCCAATTTAAAAATAAATAAATACAAATAAATTCTTCATCACTTTAGGCCAATATGTATTCTACATATTTTTGATAAAAAAATATCTCTAAACCAGCAAGGATATTGTATAATATTTAAAATGTAAAGTAAATGAATTATATAGATAAAATGTCATAAAACTGAAATTAAAACCAATGCTAATAATGAATTATAAAAATGAGGGACAAAAAATGTTGGAAGAATTAGTTGATAAATTGATAAAAAAAAGTTATAAAATTGATACAGCAATGTATTTTAATAGTCACTGATGAAACAATTAAGTCCTTTTAGTACGACCTACATACATTAATTTACATGGGCACTGTAGGACTTACACCACATGTTAAATTCCAAAATATTAAACGTTTTATTATTACCAGTGGAAGTGAATTCAGTTAAACCCCTGATTGGATAATTCACCTTAGAACAAGCTTTACATCTCCTACATGAGAAGAAACCAGCACGGTCCCAAAGCACAACTGATATGACAGGGGGGGTCTAGAACCTTTTTGACCACCCTATCCCCACAATTGGGTGCCTTTCTATAAATAAAGGAAGTGCTTGATTGAGGACTCTCTTCATACATAGAATGTGCCAATGCCGTTTAAAAATGTCCTCAATTTCTCTATATTGTACATGAAAGTTGGAGATAAATCCTTAATCTTTAATAATTTTAGATTGTGTTACAAAGTCATTATCTGTAGTACAATTTCTTCTCACCCACATTATCTGGCCTTTGGGGATATTTTTTAACCAGCGGGGATGGTGACCACTTCTTGATGGAAGATAACTGTTCTTATCCATATTTTTTAAATAAACCGCCGTGGTCAGTACATCTTCCTGTCTGAAAATTATGTCCAAATAATAGATCTGTTCTCAGTTGCACTCATAATCCAATTTTATGTTATCATTATTGGAATTAAGTCTAAACAGAAATTCATGCAGGGAGCTCTCATTTCCCTTCCAAATAAAGAATATGTCATCGATGTCCTTTTTATAAAAGAGCAAACCTTCTCTCTTTTTAACGAACGTGGATTTGTCCTCCCATTCTCCCATAAATAGGTTTGCCAAACTGGGAGCGAATTTTGCGCCCATCGCAACTCTTTTTCGCAAATAGGAATGATTTCTATACCAAAAGTAGTTATGAGACAGTCAAAAATCGAAAAAAACACCTTCTGTTCAAATGGCATGTTGTCTCTTTGGCTTAATGCCCAATTCAGCACCAGCAGAGTGTCATCATGCTGAATGATGTTGTTCAATGATGACACATTGGCTGTCATCAAAAAGACTTCCTGTTTTCCCGACAAATTAATTTCACTTATTAACTGTAAAAAGTTTTTGGTGTCTTTTAAATATGCTTTTGTCTGTAAGACACTCGCTTGTAAGAAGGTGTCAAGGTGCTGCCCCAATCTTGCTGTGACCGATCCGATACTATTAACAATGGGGCATGCTGGTGGATTCTTAAGGTCTTTATGCACCTTAGGGAGTATGTAAATCATTGGAATTCTACAAAAACTAGGTACCAGATACTTATTTTCTTTCTTATTCAGGACCTTTTTATCAAATCCCAGATCGACTAGTCGTTGAAGATATTTCTAATAAGCAGAGGTGGGCAGATGCGTAACTAGAAACTTCAGGGCCCCGGTGCAAGAAATCGTGAAGCCCCCCCCCCACCCAAAAAAAAGCATGATTTTGATACTTTCAATTTTTTTCCAATCTACAACAAAGTAAAACATTTCTTTTTCTGATTTCAACTAGAGGGGGTGGTAATGGTGGGGGGGTGGTGGCGGTGGTAATGAAGGGGGGCGGTGGTACTGGAGGGGGGTAGTAGCCATTGTACTGGAGGGGGGATGGTGGCCATGGTACTGGAGGGGGGGTGGTGGCGGTGGTACTGGTGGGGGTGGTGGCGGTGGCAGTGGTGGTGTCATCCTCTGCCACCACCATCTCTGCCTCTTACTGATCCCATGCCCCCCACCACTGATCTCATCCCTATCCCCCCCCCCATCATTACCTCTGTTGTAGTGGTGATAGATGGGGGATAGGGATGAGATCTATAGTGGTGGTGGGGGATGGGATCATTAAGAGGGAGAGCCGCAGAGGTGGTGGAGGTTGGGATGGGATCGATTGCAGTGCAAAATGGTGACTTACCGCCAATCAATCGTTTTCCCCTCAGAAATGATCCTTCACTGTGCCTCCTCCAGGAATGCCTTGCCTCACATGGGTAGACAGCAGGTACTCCATGCAGTCACAGAGGGGAGAGCTCCTCCCCCGCCTTCACTCAATTGGTCTGCTGACTTAATTTTTCAGTGTCCGACCTGCCATCCTACATTGTCTCTGTTTCTGGATAGGCTGGGGCGGGACGGTCCACACACACACAGTCTCTCTCTGCCTCTGCCTTCTCTCTCGTCTGTCCCCACAGCGGGCGAAAGCCCCCCTCCCCGCAGCATGGACCGACAGTCGACACATGATGAATGGACACCCCGACACACACTCACACACTGGACAGTCATGTGGGCCCCTCATCACGCAGCGGGCTGGCGGTGAACCCCCCTGAAGTGGCAGAGAATTACAGGGCCCAGTCGCACTTGCGACTGTTGCGACCCTGATAATTACGCCACTGGAGGTGGAGTCAGAGCTCAACTCAACATATGCACTTTCAACAGATAACATTATTATCAAGTTGAGTGTCCAAAATGACCGCCTCCACCTTTATCTCCAGGACGAAATAATTTTTTTTATCCTCAAGTTGTTCTATGTTCTATCTTTCAAAACAAAATTTTTAAAAACTTCCACATGTTGATTTGCGGTATTAGGTAGGTTAAACAGTGATTTATTCTTATACCCATTCAGATCCACGCTATAGCTGAATGACGGCCACAGTGAGGATCTACTTTGCCGGGAGGCCGTCAATAGACGCCCCCCCCCCCTTTGCACGCTCCCCGCGCGCCCCCTGCAGGGCGCTCGCGGTGTGCGATGTGATCACCGAGTCAATGAGACTTGAGTGATCACTGATCGGAGTAAGGGGTCGATCCTGGCCTCTTACCATGTGATCAGCTGTCAGCCAATGACAGCTGATCACGTGATGTAAACAGAACATAAGAGAATCGTTTTTTTTTTCTTCTCAAGCTGACAGCGTGAGGAGAAAAAAAAGTCGATCACCATCTTCTGTTGAAGGGACATCGGTCCAGAAGAGGAAGAGGCGAAGCCGCCTCATCTGTGCCCACCAATGCCCACAGTGCCACAAATCAGTGCCCACCAGCACATAACAGTGCCAGCAATCAGTGCCACCTATCAATGCCCAGGAGTGTCACCTATCAATGCCCACCAGTGGTGCCAATCAGTGCCTCATCAGTGCCACCTAACAGTGCTGCCTATCAGAGTCACCTACCAGTGCCGATCAGTGCCCATCACTGCCACCCATCAGTGCCCATCACTGCCACTCATCAGTGCCACCTCTCAGTGCCGCCTTATCAGTGCCCATCAGTGCCCATCAGTGCAGCCTCATCAGCGTACATCAATGAAGGAGAAAAGTTACCTGTTTGCAAAATTTATTAACAAAATATAAAACGGTTTTGTCTTTTTTTTTTTTTTTAAATGTCAGTCTTTTTACATTTTTTTAACAAAAAATAAAAAACCCAGAGGTGATCAAATACCACCAAAAGAAAACTCTATTTATGGGGAAAAAAATTATAAAAATTTCATTTGGGTACAGTGTTGTGTGACCACGCAATTGTTCAAAGAGTGACAGTGCTAAAAGCTGAAAATTGGTCTGGGCAGGAGGGGGGTTTAGGTGCCCAGTAAGCAAGTGGTTAAACCGCTATCCACCCCTATCACATTCCTATTAACCGTGTTATTATTCCTAGGCCCACTATTCACAAAATATTTCTTTAAATTGATCTTTCTTAAATGTACGTTAAATAAGTCAAATTTATTTAACGTATTTCTTGGGGCACATTTGAGTCCAGAATTTAAAATATTCATCTTCTTATGAGTTAATTCTTTACTGAGATTATATATTCCCTCTAATTCATCTCCCTCCTTCTTTTTCAGTTTAAATTGGATCCTCCTACCTGCCCTGCACCCTCTCCTTCTCTTCTTAAGGGGTCTGGTGGGTGTTGGTACGTTCTTTCCTCATGTTGGGGTTTCCAGCATCCCTGCTGATTGGGAGGGGCTGTGGGACCCGGTGGTCTTCCCCTGAAGGGACAATTTCCCCGGTATCCCCGAAAACCCTTCCTCCCTCACCCTAAAAAAGGATGAGGGGACCTAATGTTTCCCCATTCAACATATTGGATCTGGGAATAAAATCTATTGTGTGTGGGCACCAAATACTGGTGATCGTTATAGGCATGCAGTGGCCTATATTGGGATCCACCTCTAGATCTATTTCCTCCATGCATCCATCTTCCCCTACCACCTCTACCTCTAACATTCTAGGGTTGGGGAACTTGATAATAAGGGGAATTGCATGGTGTGGAATGGGCTTCTGGGTTCAAATGACTTTATCCCGATCTGATCTGAGGAGTCACGGGAGAATTAATGATAATATTGGAAGTTACTGGTGGAATAAGCTTATTTCGCCATATATACCGTATTTATCGGCATATAACACGCACTTTTTTCCCCTTAAAATCAGGGGGAAATTGTCCCAGTCGATCTCCGCTGATTGTGAGGAGAGGAGCGAGCGGAGCCGACATACACAAAGCTGAGTGTACTTCGGCTGGACTCGGCTCCTCTCACAGTCCCGCCCCTGACTAGCCGAAGTACACTCAGCTTTGTGTCTCTCGATCGGCGGCAATTTTAAAAGACACAAGGCTGCAAAGACACAGGGAAGGCTGCAAAGACACAGGCTGCAATGACACAGGGAAGGCTGCAGATGGACACTGATAACGCTGCATTAATGGGCATTTAAATGTAAGTTTTTTTTCCTTAAACTTCCCTCCTAAAAGTTTTTTTCCTTAAAATTCCCTCCTAAACTTGGGGTGCGTGTTATACACAGGCGCGTGTTATACGCTGATAAATACGGTAAATAGATTCATTTTTTTAAATCCGCCATATCTCTATGGAACTTTTTAACTTTTTTCTTTTAGTATCCTTATCTATTTTATCCAGCTTTTTATTTATACTATTATTAAAATCTAGCCATTGCTGAGTATTTTTAATAGGATCCAATTTATTATGTAGTTCAATAATTTTATTTTCTAATTTCAACATTTTCTTCTGTTTTCTTTTTAATACTAATTCTTGTCATTTAAAACCCACCCCATTAAAAAAGTCAAGCCATTCTGTCATTCATTCTAAATCATCAAGACCATCCTGAGGCGTTACCTCCCATCTCAAACTCCTCACGATGATCTTTTCTTTCAGGTACTTTTCCATGGTGCAAATATCCCACCATGTCCTGACCTGTTGGATACTCCTTATGAATACATTAACGTCCAGTGGTATGAACATCGAACTGGACATTAACTGTTTCATCAATGACTATTAAAATACATTGCTGTATCAATTTTCTAAATTTTTTTTTATCAAATTAATTCTACCAACATTTTTTTGTCCCTTATTTTTATAGTTCATTATTAGCATCAGTTTTAATTTTATGACATTTTATCTATGTACCAAGGTCCCAGGCCTCCTTTGGTCTAATGAGAACCTCCAGGGCCAGGAATAGCTGACAACCTTCTGTATATGGTGGGTTGCAAGGCATAGTGGGTGTGAGATAAGGTATATTATTTGGGTGTCAGACACTTCTTGGATGCAACAGAGATTTTATTTCTCTTAACAGAACTTTGGGAGACAGGGTTGGGGCCGGGACACCCTTAGGTAGTTGTAAGGTCAATTGGCAGACTCCAAGACTTCAACAGGCGAACAGCCATGCAGGGAAAGGCATCCCGCAAGATGCCACATCTACATATGTAGGAATGCTGTCTCCTATGGCAACAGTCTTTAACAGTTTCTAACACAAAGTGTAACAGTTCCTTCACTTCCACTACAATCACTTCTTGTAGTTCTTCAACCCACTGAGCTCCAAGTCTCTCTCACTGGACTAGATGATTCACTTCCACTGAATTCCTTGAGCTCCTTCAAGCAAGCTTCACCTCACTGGCCCGCTCAGTCCCTGGCTTGACAAACAAGGCTGCTCTGCAAGCGTCACCTCTGCTGGCTTGGTCCCTGGCTTGATACCTGCTGGAGTCTCCCGATTCTTCACCGTCCCCAGTTGGTGACAATACTGCTCCAGGACTTGCTTCAGCTACTTACTGTGGTCCCTGGTAATAAGGTGGTTGGTCCCTTAGTGGCGACAACTTCCCCTCTACCTCCGACCACGACAGGTTCTCTGGCCGGCAGAAACGTCACTTCTGGTTTCACTGCAAGCCGCAATCCCAACCCTGTGCTGCTCTCTTGCTTCTGGATAGGCCCTCAGACAGCCTAGCAGCCAGATGTGCCCAGGATAGGCTCAAACAAGCAATACAACACACGTCCACCCTGACAGGAGTCCAGGTGGCACAGAACACTGATCATCTGACTCCACCCAAATATATAGGTTCTCCCAGCCGGCCAAGGGATCCAAGAAAACGCCTGCCCATTGGCTGAGACACCCCATAAACCCATAATCTGACCATGCAGTGCCCTTCTCGTATCTAATGCCACCAGGTACCCGGCCACCTAGCGGCAGAAGAGAAAAGTGCAGCAATGCCAGAAATCAATTGATCACTAACAATTAGCCAAGATAGCTACTCCTGGCAGGTAAATTTAGGAGCAACCCTGCCAAAATTCCAGGGTGTTACATCCTCCCCCGGCCTACAAAACGACGTCTCTGAGTTTGCAGAAAAAATAAATAAATATTTTAAGCTCTCAAGCCTGAGAGCGAATGTCCTGTCAAAAACTGGGATGTGTGGGGAAACAGGGAAAGAGTAACAATAACAGTAATGTATGTGGCGTACTACAAGGAATAAACATAGTAGCAGACACATGAAATGGTAAATCATATATGACAAAGAAATATTAAATACTTTTATGTACAGCTTTTTCCTACCTATCTATCTAATATATACAGTGATAGCAATAATGAGAGAGTTAGTGTTGTCATCAGGTTGGATCCTCTGTCTCTCTTTAGCCAAGGAAGACGTACCGATACAGCAACACTTGAAAGAGAGAATAGCAGCAATGCAAATGCATCCTATCCTATGGTAACATGCTGCAATATATATATATATACATATGTGATTAAATGGTTTGCAATTGTCCTCAGCCGAAGACAGCGAAGCAGTGTAAATACACCCTATAAAATATCTGCATTCTCAGGCGAGAATGCCACCTCCTTTCCTAATCAAACATAAAACTTTGTTAGGGTTTCATCAAGCAACAGTCCTCATGCATAGATGAGTCCATTATTCAAAGAAAGGTAAGCTTTTGCCCCTTTATCACAGCCTATTCTAACTAACTACACACCCAGTGTCCATGACATGTCAAAGACCATCAATTTTACTTAGGCCGGACAATACTTCCCAGCGGTTTCCCCTCTTCTTTAGGGACAACTCCGGGGACAAGGTGGCACAGCTGCATTTTAGACAACAAGCAGCCAGGCCATGGTGCAAGGGACCGCACTTTGGGACATAGGTCCCTCTGTAATAATATCAATCTGTCCATATGACAGTCGGGGACTGAGATGGTCTCCTTCCTTAATTCAAGAAAACACAACCTACTGAAGATCACTGGTCACTTTTCAGGATGGAAAACCCCAACAACTTCAACTTTAGCCAACATGGCTCAGGTGGGCACTCCATGTATCTACCCACAGCAATCAGTACAGCACAATCCTGACAGTACAGCTCTCTGGAATGTTCTCCACTAGCAATAACTTGTATGTGAGTGTTAAGTGGCTGTCAGCATAGCGTCCTTGACATCACACAACACATATTTGTAATCCACAGGAAAATATAACATAGGCATCTTTATGGCATTTATCAGTAGTACCTGGGACCTGGCAGGGCTACATCTTGCCCTTTGGCATTCACGGTGTTTATCATCCTTCTTGTCTGGCCTACGGAGAATTATTCTGCCCAGGTTAATCTTACAGCTCTAGCCCCAGGTGTGTAGCATGGAGGTATATCTTTAGGCCACCTTGGGTGACAGTTTCTGAAAGTCTAGTTTGAGAGGGATCCGGAGGAAACTGCACACAGCTTCAGCCACCTATTGGGTTTCTTTGTCCAAGATTTCCTCTTCCAGGTGAGCAGGTATATAGGGGTATAGGTACCTCTGCCACTTTCTTTATTATGATCTGCTGTACTTTGGACAGCTGAGGCAGGGTCTTAGGGTCTCCATATCCGGGTAGGACCCCTGCGTCTGGAGCACGCTGAACCGAGCACCCACCGACCACATCTGGCTTATGATCAGGCTTGCTTACAGGCATGGCATAATAGGACGAACTTTGGGAACCCATTGAGCCTAACGATCTTCCTCAAAAGATCTGGAGATACTGATCAGAGGCACTGCATTGGCAGACAGCTTAATTTCCACCTTGGCAGCAACGACAGAGGAAACTTCACCTTTCTGCACATCACTAATTTGCTCCTCATTGCTGTCACTCCACTTCCCAATGCAAGACAAAGTATCCGAAAAGAGTTCAGATGGAATGTCTGAATCGGTAATAGTGGAACACTCTTCATCTGGGATATTAGTTGCGCTTGGCTCTTGCTTTAACTGGCACAACTATATTATCTCCTTTAACGGCCACAGGCATCACCTCCCCTACAGGCACACTACTTTCACTCCTTGCTGGCTTACACGGTTACGGTATTTTTTTCCCCGGTGATTTGGAAATGAAGGTCTGACCGCGGCCTCGAGGAGCGATCGGTGCACTGAGTCCTGTGGTAATCATTGAGGCAGGGGTAGCAGCTTCCTGCACAACTCTGGTGATGGCAGGTGGGCTCTGGATATTACTCCCAGCCGGGATAGCGACATTCTTGTCCAAATCAACATGTAGTATCAGCGGAGGCAGAGTTTGGGAGACAACTTCAAACAGGTGCTCTCCACAGTGTCCACAGACGATCCAAGGCCTCAACTGCGTGGACAGGTTGGATCATCTCTCACAGATCAGTCCCAAGGCCTCATAGCCTCCAGCCGTATACAGGGCAAGCTTACCCTTCGGTGTATACCGCACTCCGGTGTCAGTCAGGACAGGTTTCGCATCGCTCGTACCGAAACAAATACCCGGAGCGTACGTCTTCCAATCCGCCATCTCACCTATGAACTGCGCCATCTTTCTCTACAACCCACAACCAGACATACGTGGCAGCACTTCCTTATCCTCCTCTGCAGAACGTGAACGCCTCCCCCTGCCAACAGTTTGGTGCAGATGTTCTCTGGGAACTGTTGCGCCCGCATTCTTCATGCCGCAGCGTGCCAAAACTGTAATGGAGTCCATTTTGGAGTCTACTTTAACCCTCACAGTGCTGACAGGAACTGTCAAAAGACCAGGCTGATCCTCTCCCATGAGCAATGAGACTTGTTGCTTCTTCCCCACATTGTTGGTATGCACGACAACATGAAATTTCAATGAAGCTGAAGCCGGTTGCTATGGGCAACTGCTGCGAGGATAACGCTTTAGCCCCACATTGGGCGCCAAATGTAGCGAGGTCCCAGGCCTCCTTTAATCTAATGAGAACCTCCAGGGCCAGAGATAGATGACATCCTTCTGTATATGGTGGGTTACAAGGCATAGTGGGTGTGAGATAAGGTATATTAATTGGGCACCAGACACTTCTTGAATGCAAAAGAGATTTTATTTCTCTTAACAAAACTTTGGTAGAGAGGGTTGGGGCCAGGCAGTGGCGTCACTGGGGTGGTGCGACCCGCACCCAGATGACACCCGCCAGAGGGGTGACATCAGCGGCGCATCATTCATGTGTGCAGTGTGTGCGGGGCTGAGCCACACTGCACACATGGAGTTATCTGAAGCAAATCTGAGCCCCGCAGCTGCGCCTAGCCGCCTATGACTGCCAGCTGCTGAGGCGGCTCAGTGTCATATTAACCCCCAACACAGCACAGAAAGCCGCACCGGGTCACAGCACCACACACAAGCAGCGCTGCAGATACTGCCCGCCCCATCTCTCCTGGCCAACTAAAGGGATCTCAGGACTGATGGCAGCAGCGTCAATTGGAAGAGGTCTGGAAAGATGTCCACTGCCCAGAGAGAGGGAGGGGGCGGGCGATGTGTATGACAGCTCTACTGCCCCGGCGGCAGCTCCTTCTAAAGCCCAGACTACACACCCTCTGTAAGTTGTAGCTGCTTTTCGACAGCAGCCCCTCTGTCCTCTCTTCTGTCTTGTGAAGCAGGAAATCTTAAGTCCTGCACCCTGTACATAGCGCCCTTCTGAGCCTTGCACCCTGTACATAGCACCCCCCTGAGCCTTGCACCCTGCACGTAGCGCCCTCCTGAGCCTTGCACCCTGTACGTAGCGCACTCCTGAGCCTTACACCCTGTACGTAGAGCTCTCCTGAGCCTTGTACCCTGCACATAGCGCAATCCAGAGTCCTGCACCCTTTACATAGTGCCCTCCTGAGCCTTGCACCCTGTACATAGCGCAATCCAGAGTCCTGCACCCTGTACATAGCGCCCTCCTGAGCCTTGCACCCTGTACATAGCATACTTCTGAGCCTTGCAACCTGTACATAGCGCCCTCCTGAGCCCTGCACCCTGTACATAGCTCCCTCCTGAGCCTTGCAACCTGTACATAGCGCCCTCCTGAGCCTTGCACCCTGTACATAGCTCCCTCCTGAGCCTTGCATCCTGTACATAGCTCCCTCCTGAGCCTTGCACACTGTACGTAGCGCCCTCCTGACCCTTGCTTCCTGTATGTAGCACCCTCCTGGGCCTTGCACCCTGTACATAGCACAATCCAGAGTCCTGCACCCTGTACATAGCGCCCTCCTGAGCCTTGCACCCTGTACATAGCGCCCTCCTGAGCCTTGCACCCTGTAATAGCGCAAACCAGAGTCCTCCTGCACCCTGTACATAGCGCCCTCCTGAGCCTTGCACCTTGTGCATAGCGCTCTCCTGAGCCTTGCACCCTGTACATAGGGCCATCCTAAGCCTTGCACTATTTACATAGCACAATCCAGAGTCCTGCACCCTGTACGTAGTTCCCTCCTGAGCCTTGCGCCCTGTATACAGTGTACTTCTGTACCCTGTATATAGCTCAATCTTAAGTCCTGCATCCTGTACATAGTGCAATCCTGAGTCCTGCACCCTGTAGGTAGCACACACCTGAGTTCTGCCCATGTAAATAGTGCACTCCAGAGTCCTGCACCCTGTATGTAGCACGCAATTCGGCCGCACCTACCCCTTATGCAGTGTGCTCCCCCTGTGGTGGGGGCGTGGTTGAGCCCTGGGTGACACCATAAAGTCCACTGTGGCAGGCTAAACAGGAGAGCCTGATGTGCTAGCCTTCCAAGTGTCTACTGCTCTGTCCTGCTCATGCTGTCACTCAGCAGCAGGACAGAGCACTGTGGCAGGCTAGGGGGGGGGAAAGCCGCTCCGATGCGGTGGTGCGGTAAAACATGGAGGGGGGGTGACACCATGCTTTACCGCACCAGGTGACACCAACCTTAGTGACGCCACTGGGGACAGGACACCCTTAGGTAGTTGCAAGGTCAATTGGCAGACTCCGAGACTTCAACAGGAGAACAGCCATGCAGGGAAAGGCATCCCGCAAGATGCCACATCTGCATGTGTAGGAATGCTGTCTCCTATGGCAACAGTCTTTTAACAGTTTATAACACAAAGTAACAGTTCCTTCGCTTCCACTACAAATCACTTCTTGTAGTTCTTCAACTCACTGAGCCTCCAGTCTCTCTCACTGGACTAAATGATTCACTGCCACTGAATGCCTTGAGCTCCTCCAATCTTCACTGTAGTATCTTCCTCAAGCGTCACCCCCATTTCTCTGCTGGGTCCCTAGCTTGGCACTCAAGATACTTCTCAAGCTTCACCTCACTGGCCTGCTCAGTCCCTGGCTTGACAAACAAGGCTGCTCTGCAAGCGTCACGTCTGCTGGCTGGGTCCCTGGCTTGATACCCGCTGAAGTTTCCTGATTCTTCGCCATCCCCAGTTGGTGAGAATACTGCTCCGGTACTTGCTTCAGCTACTCACTGTGGTCCCTGGTAATGAATAGGGATGGGCGAACGGTTCGGCCCGAGCATAAGTTGGGGCCGAACTTTAGCTGTTCAGACATTGAATGAGCAGCCGAACAAACGGGTAGCTCGACTGTTTCTTCTGCCCCCCTAACCGACCACAATGCATTGCGGTGCTAAACAGTGCATTGCAAGCCCTGATTGGCTGAAGCAGTGAAAGCTTCAGCCAGTCAGGGCACAGAGCACTGTCAGAGTCATGATTGGACACTGTCATCATAACTTTATCCAATCATGGCTCATTCCCGCCCCACAGTATAAAAGTTTTCTTTCAATGGCAGCCATTTTCAGTGTGATTTCGGAGTGGAGAGAGATAGAACAGGGCTCTGTTCAGTGCCATCAGTTAGTTTGTATGCTATACTGTGCTATTTTGCTTCAATTGTCAGTGTAGAATATTAGTTTAGTGCCAATCTAGGGATAGTGTGAGTGTAGTGAGGAGGACCATCATTCAGCTTTGCATAGTGTGCAGCTAGAGTAGGGATAGCTCAGATAGTTTCACTGTAGTGTAGTGAGACCATGTCAGTAATCTGGACATTAGTGTATAGCTAGAGTAGGGACAGTTCAGATAGCATCAGTGTAGTTAAACACATCTATTTGATTGCGTTACTGCCAGTTTAACACCATTTACTTCTGCGTGCGTTAATGCCTGTTTAATGCCAATTACTTCTGTGTGCGTTACTGCCAGTTTAACGCCATATCGTTTTGTGTGCATTACTGCCAGTTTAACATATCGTTTTGCATGCGTTACTGCCAGTTTAACGCCATATAGTTCTGTGTGCGTTACTGCCAGTTTACCGCCATAAAATCAAAAAATCACTGCTCATTTAAAAATGAAGTTTTTATAAACTTTTTTTATTGATACATGTCCCCCAGGGCAGGACCTGGACCCCTATAACCATTGTATGCCCAATTACTTGCATATAAGCCTTCAAAATGGGCGCTTTTGATTTTTTGATGTTCGGGTCCCATTGACTTTAATGGGGTTCGTTATTCGGGTGCGAACTTTCACGATGTTCAGAAGTTCTGGTGCAAACCGAACAGGGGTCTGTTTGGCCCATCCCTAGTAATAAGGTGGTTGGTCCCTTAGAGGCGACAGCTTCCCCTCTACCTCTGACCACTGACAGGTTCTCCAGCCGGCAGAATCGTCACTTCTGGTTGGACTGCAAGCCGCAGTCCCAACCCTGCGCTGCTCTCTTGCTTCTGGATAGGCCCTCAGACAGCCTAGCAGCCAGATGTGCCCGGGATAGGCCCAAACTCCAGGCCTAGCAGCCCGAGCAATACAACACACGTCCACCCAGACAGCTGTCCAGGTGGCACAAAGCACCGATCACCTGACTCCACCCAAATATATAGGTTCTCCCAGCAGGCCAAGGGATCCATGAAAATGCCTGCCCATTGCCTGAGACACCCCATAAACCCATAATCTGACCTTCTCATATCTAATGCCACCAGGTACCTCGTAGCAGAAGAGAAAAGTGCAGCAATGCCAGACTTAGGGAGAAATCAATTGATTCCTAACAATTAGCCAAGGTAGCTGCTCCTGGCAGGTAAGTTTAGGAGCAACCCTGCCTAAACTCCAGGGTGCTACATCTATATAATAATTTTAAAATATTTTTATGGGAAAATGTGGTCATCGTAACCATATAGTACCCTTATTCATGGGAGATAGTCCATCATTATTTAATTTATTTATTATGGGTATTAGTTTACTAATATTAAGATATTGAAAGTACTTCTATATACTGTCAGTAGTTTGAGGTATTTAGTGAGTGTTTTGATAATATATATATGGGCAGTCAAGCAATTCACCTCTGTTTCAACGTTATTTTTTTCTCAAATATAAATTTTATTATTTTTCATAAGCAAAAGAGGAAGAGAACAGAGACTCAACAGAGAAAACATGGTACAATGTCCATCATCATACTTGATGTTCACAGGTAAGTACATGTCATATTGTTAATAATTACATTGATATTTGTGGTTGAACATTCAGCATTTGTTATTAACATTTGCTGATAGAAATTAACTGAAAGTGAATATAAATGAATAGCTTATATCACCACTTTTTCGTAGTTATATGTCTGCTTGAACCGTGTGTTCCCTTAGTTCGGATACATCTGAGAAATATCTCAGAGACCAAGTAGTTGGGAACCTAGAGATTCCACAGAGAGTGGAAGAAGAAACAAAGAAGAGGAAAAAGGAGAGAGAAAGAAAAAAAAAGGGAGGGGGTCAGTGAGAGTCAAGAGGGGATGAGGGGAAGGGGAAGGGGGGGGGTATGGGGGTGATAGACCCGGGTTTACTGTGTGTATTGTCTTCTATGATGTTTTACTATTCAAGTGGCTAACATAGCCATTCCTTCATCCGAGTATATGAACATAATCCAGGGCGTCCATGCCTGGAAGTGTTATCCTTGCTTGTTTTGTGCTGTAAGGACTAAGTCCTCCAGTCTCCTGATCTCCTCCACTCTGCGTAGCCACAACCCTATAGTCGTAGGCAAGCTTTCTTCCACAATAGTGGGATGCAGGATTTAGCTGCGTTCAATAGGTGTCGTACTATCAACTTTTTATATTTCCGTGTCGGGATTGTAGTGGAATGCAGCAGGATGAAAGCTGGGTCATCGCTTATCGTGTAATCCGTGAATTTTTAAATAATCATTCGGACTGTCGTCCAAAAATGCTGAAGCAGAGGGCAAGACCAGAAGATATGGAGGAGTATCCCTTTATCTGTTTGGCACCTCCAGCATTTGTCTGAGGTAGCCGGGAAGTACTTGTGTAGTCTGTTAGGGGTATAGTACCATCTAGTCAGGATCTTGTAGTTAAGTTCCTGTGTCTTTGTGCAAATGTTTTCAGGGAGAATCTGATGATTGTTTTTTTTTGGACATTAGTAAACTGGCGTTGTAGGTCATTTTCCCATTTTTGTATGAATGTCAGATCCGGTTGTTCTGGGGGAGAGTTGAGTAGAACGTAAGTTTTAGATAGTACTTGAGGTAAGACTCCCTCATCTCTGCAATAGTCTTTGAAAGTCGTCAGGTCACGGTTAAATTGTGCCGGGTTGGGGATTGAATGTAGGAAATGGTGCAATCGTATTGCTTGCCAAAATGACAGTTGGAATTGACCATTGTCAGCAGTAAGGGCTTGTACGGAGGGCCAGATATTATCTACTAGGAAGTGCGAGGCTCTATCCCTGCCAGTTGATGTAAATGTCTCATATTCGGCTTGTTTCAGGCCAGGAGGAAAGGCAGGATTACCTAGTATAGGATAAAGAGGGGAGTTGTTAGTGGAGAGGGAGGTTGCAAATATTGTGGATGCACCTACCCGGAGGGTAGTGCCAATTACAGGGTGTGACTTCAATGTTGGAGATAGCTGGTCGTAGCACCAGACCGCTCCTTTCAGTGTGGCCTCGGACTGTGCCTGTTCCAACTGTGTACATAGTTTGTTTTTGTTATGGCGATTCCAATCTATTATTCTGCCTAAGTGAACGGCCAAATAATAATTCTTTAAGTCTGGGAGGGCTAATCCTCCATAGTGCTTGGGTAAGGTTAAGTATCGTCTACGTAGCCTAGGTTTTGATTTTTCCCAGATAAATTTGATAAAGAGGGAGTGTATTTGTTTGAAGTATTGGGGTGGGATTTTAATCTGTAGGGCTTGGAATAGGTACAAGAATTTCGGAAGTATAGACATTTTAAGCAGATTACACCTACCGAACCAGGAGTGGAGTCCTTTATCCAGTCCTCCAGCAGTAATCTGGTCTGATTCAGTAGGGGTGGGAAGTTGAGTTCAAAGGTGGGTTTTAGGTCGTTTGGAATTAGAGTTCCCAGGTACTTGAGGGAGGCATCCGACCATTTAAATTTGAATTGTTATTTTAGAGAGTTCAATCTACCTGGCGGTATATTGATCCCCATTGCAGCCGATTTATTAAAGTTGATTTTTAGATTGGCCAGATTTCCATATCTATCGAACTCCTTGAGGAGGTTTGGTAGTGACACCACTGGATTAGTTAGAGAGAACATGAGGTCATCTGCGTAGGCAGAGATTTTATGTTGAGTTCCTTCTACTGTCACACCCAATATGTCGGGATTTGATCGCACAGTGCATAAAAAGGGTTCTAAGGTTAGGGCAAAAAGAAGAGTTGAGAGTGGGCATCCCTGCCTAGTGCCATTTGTTATTTTGAAAGAGTCTGAGAGAATTCCATTGGCTTTGACTTGGGCTGCGGGTATAGAGTAGATACTAGAGATCCACTGTAGCATTTTGTGTCCTAGGCCGATCTGTTTGAGGACTGCTGTCATGAAACCCCAGTTGACGCGGCGTCTGTGCTGAGAAAGACACACAGGGTTTTATTTTTGGTAGCTATATGAATGAGGTTGAGCACTTTGGTGGTGTTATCCCTTGCCTCCCGGGCAGGGATGAACCCCACTTGATCTAGGTGAATTAGGTCTGGCATGAATTGGGTTAGTCTGTTGGCCAATACCTTCGTGAATAGCTTAAGATCCACGTTCAGGAGGGATATTGGTCTATAGGAGGGATATTGGTCTTCTTTTGGTATGAGGGATATGTGTGACCTCAGGGCGTCTCTAGGGAGAGGGGCGCCTTCGCGTTAAACATCCTCACCTTGTGAGAGCCTAGGAGTAGTAGGAGAGTTTGGTAGTACTGCAGGGTAAGCCCATCTGGTCCCGGAGCTTTGCCTGGTTTCATCCCTCCCATTGCTCGCTGTAATTCCACCAAAGTGATAGGGTCCTCTAGTCCTGCTCTGATTTCTGTTGGTTTCAACGTTATTTTTAACTTCATTTTTATTGTTGTGTAACTACAGTGATGTATAATTTAATTATTTATCAATTTTATGTATTGTGAATGCACTGTATACTATATTATGACAATAACATGTGGTAACATTTTGAAATGTTGTTTATGGCTGTGCTATATTGACAGCAGATCCAGGTGCATTGGTGCGTTTGTGAAGCTGCCTGCCTCTCGTCCGATACTGATGATTGTCTGTGTGTGGGGGGGGGGGGTGGCGTTGGCCACTCCTGCGCATCCGTGCTCATAGATACGATATCCTTGCTGGTTTAGAGATATTCCAGTTAATGGATGGAAGCCATATGTGATCCACCCTCCTGGCTCCAATAGATATTGAAAGAACCATCCAGATTGTCCAAGTAAAGTTCCGGTGTTTAGGCATATTACCCAGTACATTCTGGTAAGAGTTTAATCCAAAGGAGGACTCTATATCCACCTTTTTTTCACGTGTGGAGGTGTTGGTCACAGCTTATCACCTCAAGTGCGGAATCAAAACATTATTTGGACTTTCTCACTATATATATTGTGGAGCTAACATAGCACATATTTGCAGCTTGTTTTGGACTTTTTCTATATGCATGCACTTTATGATAGCACACTTGGATTATTGGCGTGTGTTTTCGTCTTGTAGCATTCCCTTTATTTTTGTTTTATTTGATTGATTCTATGTTTAGTTTCAGAAATTATTAAGGACGGGGATTTCTAGGCTTTGGCAATTGTTTGTTTTGCGGCTGTAGTGATCTGTAATAGGAGTTTGAATTGGCGGTAGGAAAGAGAGGCCGGTTTTAAGTTTAAAAGTGCTATTGTAGGATCAGGATTGATAGGGATTTCAAACAGTGTTGAAATCATAAGAAATACATCTTTCCAGAAATGTTTTGTTACCGGCAATTTCTTTCACTTTCATTCTTTGTGAGAATGGTAACCAGGACATACAGAGAGCAGTATAGTCAGTGTTTATCTGGCGCTCCAGATGGAGTAATCCTTAGGGGTATAGTTTGTGGCTGTAATAGCTGGATGGTGATGTATCCATAGAAAGGGGTATTAAGGGTTAAAAAGGAAGGCAGCCATCCTTCAGAGTGTGTCCAGAACTCTGCAAGACATGTAAGGAAAAAACAGGGAGGGGGAGGCGCCAACCTGAGTGTAGTATTAAAATTATGACTTTAATAGGATAAGATTAAAAACACTTACAAGATAATAGAAGATGCATGCTCATCAAAGTAAAGTGTAGTCCTGGCATTCCACATGGCTCTGTGGGTCCCACCGCTGTTCTGGATAGCTGGTAAGGATTGAGCAGCTGGCTTGAATGGATCACAGCGTTTCTCCAGGAGCAAAGGAACCAAGCAGCTCCACACAGACCAGCATGGACCGTGGAACAGGAATTGATGTCACCGGCGTCTGATTGGACCTAGGCAGGGCTGCAGTGATGAAAGGCTACACGCTCGGAGCTGACTGCTCCTTCTTTTGGCCTCTAGAAGGAATGCCATGTGGAATGCCAGGACTGCACTTTACTTTGACGAGCATGCATCTTCTATCATCTTGTAAGTGTTTTTAATATTATCCTATTAAAGTCATCACTTTAATACTACACTCAGGTCGGCGCCTCCCCCTCCGTTTTTTCCTTACAGGGCATGCAGAGAGGGTTATTCTCCCCAATGATTCTCCCCAATGGGGACACGGACTACAATAAAAACCTGACAGGTGTCTAATCACTCAACACTCCATCCAAAAACTGAAAAAAAGTTTTGACTTTAATTAAACCTTAACCCCTTCCCGTCCACACTATAGCCGAATGACGGCTACAGCACGGACCTACTTTGCTGGGATGGCGTCAATAGAAGTCCTCCCGTGCTCGAGCGGCCTGTGCGCACCCTGCAGGGAGCGCACGGCGCACTCTGTGATCAGCGAGTCTATGAGACTTGGCTTATCACAGATCGGAGTAAAGGGTCGATCCTGACCCCTTTCCACGTGATCAGCTGTCAGCCAATGACAGCTGATCGTGTGATGTATACAGAGCCGGTACTCTGCTATTTTTTCTCCTCACACTGAAAGCGTGAAGAGAAAAAAAAAGCCGATCACCGGCAGCTCTCAGAGGGACATCGGTCCCGGTCAAGGAGAGCAGCCGCAGAGTCATCTGTGCCTGCCAGTGCACAACGGTGCCACCTACCAGTGCCCACCAGCGCCACCTACCAGTGCCCACAGTGCCACCCATCAGTGCCCACAGTACCACCTATCAATGTCACCAATCAGTGCCTTATCACCAGTTCTGCCTATCAGTGCCACCTACCAGTGCCCATCAGTGCCACCTATCAGTGCCACCAATTAGTGCCCATCAGTGCCATCTATCAATGCTACCTGTCAGTGACACCCATCAGTGCCCATCAGTGTCACCTTATCTGTGCCTATCAGTGCCACCTTATCTTTGCCTATCAGTGCTGCCTTGTCCATACCTATCAGTCCAGCCCATCAGTGCCCATCAGTGCAGCCTATCAGTGCCCATCAGTGCAGCCTCATCAGCGCATATCAATGAAGGAGAAAAAATACCTGTTTGCAAAATTTTATAACAAACTATGAAACTTGTTTGTTTTTTTTTCAAAATTTTCCGTCTTTTTTTGTTTGTTTAGCAAAAAATAAAAACCCCCAGTGGTGATCAAATACTACCAAAAGAAATCACTATTTGTGTGAAAAAAATGATACAAATTTTATTTGGGTACAGTGTTGCATGACTGCGCAATTGTCAGTCAAAGTCTTCCCGTCAAAGTCTTTCTGTCAACAATCTTTTCCCGTCCACTAAGGGGCAGACTCAATGGGCCATGTAGTCCTTTTCCTGCTATCAGTTTTCTATGTTGGACAACAGTGCTGGGTGAAAATGCATGGGTTTGAATAGTGGGCAAATGGCGAATGTTAGTGTGAACAAAGTTAAAATCAGTGCAGCCAACTGAGCCCCTCCGAGTTCAAAGAGTGCCATTATCTTGGCACCAAATGATGCATCCCCAGTCCTCTTCAGTTGCTGAGGCTCTTTCAGACAGGTTGTAATGCTTACTGAACTCTGAAAAGTGATCCAGAGTGGTTCACTTTTCAGAGGGTGGTGTAGTAATGCCCCCCCCCCCCCCCCCGAATCTAGCCTTAGCCTGTTCTGATGTGGGGGGGTGGGGTGCAGTAAAAATGTTAGGGAGGCAGAGGTTAGGATCAGCAGTTTTTGTCGGGTAGTATACAGAGGCTATTGGTTTTTAGAGCAATGTACAGGGGGCAGCAGACTGGCAGAGGACAGAGGTCACTGCTGGCACAGCATTTGGGAGAGCTCCTTTATCATCCCAGCTCTGCACACAGCGCCTCCTATCTACATGACACAGAGCAGAAATCACATTCCTTTACACACAACAACGAAATTTCCTGATCAGAACAGCGATGTGGCTGCAGTAGCCAGATACATCCTGTGACGATTGTGACTGTGTGTAAAGGAACATGATTTCAGCTCTGTGTATGGAGGGGAGGATGAGCTGGGTACTGGAATGGCAAAGGACCTCAGCGACTGGGCAGAGCACCCAGAACGAAGGGGGTAGTCCGGGTGCTTTGGGGGGCAACTCCCTTGATCCGGCTATGTCCCCCCTTCCCCCAATCCTTTTCCTTCCCAATTGCCAGTGTGAAAGAGCCCTTAGTGGTGGTATGAATGTCTTTCCTGCAGTTGGAGGTTCAGTCCAATAAACGAATGGACCATTTGCGTTACCTGTTCAGTGAATGAAGAAACAGCCCGAGCCTACCAAGAACCTATACCCTATTTCTATTGGACACTATCCAGAAGGAATGTTCTTTAATATAGCTGTGACATTTTTCCTACTAAATGTGCCTCAAACCTGTTTGAAATGCCAATTCAGTAATCTTTGTTCTCTCCTGTCAAATTAAACTAACATTTTTACAAAAGTATCTTTACATTGGCAGAGATAAAGGAAATCCGCCTCCACTGAGCTGTGGAATATGGATTTAAAGAGTAGCTTACTCTGCTTAATTAGTTAACTGGAAAGACTAGCTGTCACTGGATAGCATTAAAATTGTTTCAGTGGATGGTAAATGATTTAGAGAAATGGCTCTTAGAAGCATTATAGAATGAATCCTGGACTGAGCTATTATTAGAGGTTCAGGTAGGGTCAGCCACTTGCAGACCAAGGGGTGTTCTATAACTTACCATCTAAAAACTGGTATATTAAGCAGCTGAGGTGGTTTTCATACTTTTATTGGTTATGTCTGTAGTTACAACCCCACACACACACACACACACACACACACACACACACACACACACACACACACACACCCCCCCCCCCCCCAAAGAAGCCGCTGGATGAATTGGGCCCCCTGCTCCCATGCCCATGACTCTGCAAAATAGCATCATAAGGGGAGTGTTTATTGCAGATATCTATATACACCCCAAAGGCTGAAGGTGCATAAACACCAGGAATGACAGCAGTTAAGTAATAGCAAGAATTATATTGCAACAGGATAAACAAAAGAATAAATATAATGTATTGCGTAAACAGTAGGAGAAATCTACTGCAGTGGTTAAACGGTAGTGGTAATATGCTGCAGAAACAATACCTGCTATAAAGCATGACCCCCTCTTGAACCCTATACTAGGCAACCCTACCCTAACCAGAGGGAGATATACCATATTGTATATATATATATATATATATATATATATATATATATATATATATATATATATATATCACAATAACTGTTCAACAGTCAGTAATATACTACTATATTTCCTCTGGCCAGCTCATTGGGGCCCAACTATTAATGGTGGAGTGCTCAAGATAATGTCCCTTTAAGAACTGATGCAGGCACTGCCACTATGTTTCTTGCAGACAACTCTGACAACTCTGACCCTCTTTTATCAAGGTGTAATGCAGGGTTGGTCAGCGACCTCCCACCGACTCAGGGGATCTCCTGCTTACTGGAAAAAGTATCCTCCGGTCAGAGTCCTTAGCGTCTGTCTCTCCAGTTAAACAGCAGGCTCAGCCAGCATCCAGGTTGTCCTCAGATGTACTAGAATGTCTGCAACTTTGTCTCTCTGTCTGCTTACCGCCTCTGTTTCTCTTCAAGTCTCTCACCTCTTCCACTCCTCAGCTTGGAAAGTTATAACATTCCTCCTCCCCTCCACCACAGTGCCTCTGGAAGCTCAAGTCCTTTCCTCTTAGAATTTAAAGCTAATTCAGTCTGGAGAAACTACATGCCCCACAATTCTTCAAACGTCTCCTCAGAGTCTCTAGCAGTCCATAGCCTCAGTGTGCCCCCTAGTGGATGGAGGGTTGGTTTAACACTAGTTGCTCTATGTCTTATTATAGCAGTCTTTCCTGCAGCTGTACATGTAAATTGCCTCTCCCACTGATCAGACACAAAAGTCTCCCTGAGCAAGAGCAGCATTGTAAACGGTAAACCAGCAATTGGGTCCATGAGGTTACTCCTCTCCTGCCAGTTCTGCAGACTGAGCTACATGTCTATCTCTAGACTTGTGTCTTATCCTTCCACTAGGGTGACAATTATACCATTGTGAGAACCATGCATGGAGATCTCCCATTTAGATAATTTAAAGTGATACTAAACACACACACTGTTCAATTGACATTATCCCTTCTCTTTCCGTATTCTGTATGTAGATGATGACACTGTAATTATTTTAATTTAAAAAAAAAATTGATGTACCTTTTTCCTAATCGATATTCAGCTGTCATGTGACCCAGCTCTTTCGCAGGCTGTCTGTCAGAAAACATAAGCAGGAGGAGCCTCTAGTCCTCTGCTGCTGTTCACATGTTCCAAATAAAAAAAAAAAAAAACAGCCTTTAGTATACAGCATAAAAATAAAAAAATAATAATTAATTAATAAACTTAGACATTGTTATACAAATATATATTTGAAATCAAATCTTTATTGTTTTTTGGGAATAACCTGGTGTGGGTGGATGTCTGCCCCTCCAGCCTGTGTCTTAGAATAAGAGGGAGGTAAAGCCTTCATCAATCTATATGTTATAGCTGGTTGGTGGGCATGAAGGCGGAGGGAGGGAGTGCATGCGCTGTCATTTAGTACTGTGTGAAAAATGCACCAGAAGAAGTGCAAAAAATGTTCATTATCCCGATGCGAAGGCGTTAATGGCTTACACGTGGCACATAGATGTGCAGTTTTATGCCCAAAATGGTGCCGGAGCTTCTTGTGGTTCTGTCTTATGCTCTCATGAGAAAATTACACCAAAAAGTGTTAAAAAAATGTGCATTAGTGTGACATGCAGGTGTAAATTAGTTCCTGTTTGTCTGTACCAGTCCGTTTTTCTGTGTGTCTGTCAGTTCATGATTAGCTACACCTGTATTCCAAGCGTGTGTTTCTCCCCTACATCTCTCCATGTTTTCATATACCCTGCATGTTACTCTGTGTACCTTTAAAGCTGTACTATGTGATCTTAGCAACCCTCCCTCTCATTAAATCCTCTCACTCTCCTCTAACTATTTACTGGTTCGGAAAGTAACAAAATTCCTAATACCCATTTCATTTCATCAGAGTACTCAGAATGGTCAGGGGTGGGTAGTGGGGTTCCCCAGGGTTCTGTGCTGGGACCAATACTATTTAATTTGTTCATAAACGACTTGGAGGATGGGATAAACAGTTCAATCTCTGTATTTGCAGACGATACTAAGCTAAGCAGGGCAATAACTTCTCCGCAGGGTGTGGAAACCTTGCAAAAAGATCTGAACAAATTAATGGGGTGGGCAACTACATGGCAAATGAGGTTCAATGTAGAAAAATGTAAAATAATGCATTTGGGTGGCAAAAATATGAATGCAATCTATACACTGGGGGGAGAACCTCTGGGGGAATCTAGGATGGAAAAGGACCTGGGGGTCCTAGTAGATGATAGGCTGAGCAATGGCATGTAATGCCAAGCTGCTGCTAACAAAGCAAACAGAATATTGGCATGCATTAAAAAGGGGATCAACTTCAAAGATAAAATGATAATTCTCCCGCTCTACAAGACTCTGGTCTGGTCTGGCCGTACCTGGAATATGCTGTCCAGTTCTGGGTACCAGTCCTCAGGAGGGATGTACTGGAAATGGAGCGAGTACAAAGAAGGGCAACAAAGCTAATAAAGGGTCTGGAGGATATTAGTTATGAGGAAAGGTTGCGAGCACTGAACTTATTCTCTCTGGAGAAGAGATGCTTGAGAGGGGATATGATTTCAATATACAAATACCGTACTGGTGACCCCACAATAGGGATAAAACTTTTTCGCAGGTGAGAGTTTAACAAGACTCGTGGCCACTCATTAAAATTAGAAGAAAACAGGTTTAACCTTAAACTATGTAGAGGGTTCTTTACTGTAAGAGCGGCAAGGATGTGAAATTCCCTTCCACAGGCGGTGGTCTCAGCGGGGAGCATTGATAGCTTCAAGAAACTATTAGATAAGCACCTGAATGACCGCAACATACAGGGATATATAATGTAATACTGACACATAATCACACACATAGGTTGGACTTGATGGACTTGTGTCTTTTTTCAACATCACCTACTATGTAACTATGTAACTATGTATTTACCTGAAGTTGAGGTCATGTGACCCTGTCAGCCCAATCCTTCACTCTTCTGTTGACTTCCTGGGGTCCTTCTTTGGGTGTCCATTTCACTGCCTGTATGATATGGACACCTAATAGTGGTAAGGCTGACACTCCAGCAGCAGGTTCCTCTCTCATTGGCTCCAGAGGGAGAAGAACTTATGGGGCGGTGAGGGGATCGGGGCCCAAGAAGAAAACAAGTAAGGAAAAACGTCTGGTCTCTAGGACAGGAATTTATCTGGGCTCATAAAGGAAGCTGTGACTTGGATCCATTATACTGGGGGATGGCTTAGGAAGACGGTCCTGGAATCTGAGGAGTGAGGTAACTGATGCACAATGCACTAAATACATTTCATTTTTGACTGGAGTTTGGCTTTAAAAATACTATGATTAACCACTTGCTGCCCGCCCAGAGTAGTTTCACTGCAGGCAGGCGACACAGGCAGGCCAGGTGATGTACTAGTATGTTGCTAGGAACAGCATTACTGCTGTGTCTGGTGGACACAATGCTTGGTACCTGGCTGCTATGAGTTGCCAGGCTATCATGTGATCACTATGGCCAGTCATAGTGATTACATGATATTATGCAAACAAACTAACATGTATGGCTTGACAGCTTGCTTATTGTCATAGACGTGCGCAGGGGATGTGCCGGGTGTGCCTAGGCACACTCTAATCACTCAGAGCGATAATGCTAATGCGCACAGTTTGCCGGTAGGAAGATGGGAAAGATCTTCCTCTGACCGGCTCTGCCACAAGAGAAATGCTACCGCACTTCTTTTTTGACTGTGCCAGCGGAGAGATGGGAAAGATCACCTACTGACTGGCTCTCCCATAAGAGTGTGTGTATATATACTATATTGCCAAAAGTATTTGGACGTCTGCCTTTACACGCACATGAACTCTTAGTCCAGTAAGGTTTAATATTGAGTTGGCCCACCCTTTGCACCTATAACAGCTTCAACTCTTCTGAGAAGGCTGTCCACAAGGTTTAGGAGTGTCTTTGGGAATGTTTGACCATTCTTCCAGAAGCGCATTTGTGAGATCAGGCACTGATGTTGGACAAGAGGGCCTGGCTCACAGTCTCCGCTCTAATTCATCTCAAAGGTGTTTTATCGGGTTAAGGTCAGGACTCTTTGCAGGCCAGTCAATTTCCTCCAACCCAAACATGTCTTTATGAATCTTGCGCACTGGTGCACAGTCATGTTGGAACAAGAAGGGGCCATCCCCAAACTTTTCCAACAAAGTTGGAAGCATGATAATTGTCCAAAATGTCTTGGTATGCTGACGCCTTAACTAGGGAACTAAGTCTGAAAAAGGATGAACATCCAACTGAACCATAAAGGTTGCCAACATCCCTAAGGTTAGAGATAGCCAGAATACCCCCAAAGGAATGGGACTTTAACGGCAACAAAAATAAGAAGTAAAATCATTTATTCAAAAATATACATTATACTAAACACTGTACATAAATGCAAATATTACAAATACACTAAAAACATTGGTGTTTTGGGACTATAAAGATGTCCCTTCATCAGGGAAAGGTCATGCAGTCGAATCATATGGATAGTAAAATCAAAAATTAAACATTTGAAGTAACATGTTACATGCATCGGTCATACTGAGATGCAGGACCTTTCATTCTATAAATAGTGTAGGACCCACTGATAATGGGGTACTTTGACACAGTATTGGGTCATATGGTGTAACCAAATACTCATATTTTTGAATATATTCAGGTGTTTTAAATAGATGTGCAGGATTTAAATGTAATTTTTTTGTATGTGTGCGCTGTAATCTATTTTATTCTGTCAGGTTAGGTGAACGGCCATGTCTTGGTAAATTTGAAGTTGTGCCATACTCTTTCTTTCCATTTTCAGATGATGGATTGAAAAGTGCTCCGTGAGATGTTCAAAGCTTGGGATATTGTTTTATAACTGAACCCTGCTTTAAATGTCTCCACAACCTTATCCCTGACCTGTCCGGTGTATTCCTTGGCCTTCATGATGCTGTTTGTTCACTAAGGTTCCCTAACAAATCTCTGAGGGCTTCACAGAACAGCTGTATTTATACTGAGATTAAATTACACACAGGTGGGCTCTATTTACTAATTAGGTGACTTCTGAAGGCAATTAGTTCCACTATATTTTAGTTAGAGGTATCAGAGGGGGCTGAATACAAATGCACGCCACACTTTCCAGATGTTTATTAGTTACAAAAAAAAATTAAACCATTTATCATTTTCTTTCCACTTCACAATTATGTGCCACTTTGTGTTGGTCTATCACATAGAATCCCAATAAAATACATTTACGTTTTTGGTTGTAATATGACAAAATGTGGAAAATTTCAAGGGGTATGAATACTTTTTCAAGGCACTGTACCTGAGTATTGCTGCTGATCTTGTCCATCCCTTGATGACTAGTGTACCCATCTTCTGATGGCTACTTCCAGCAGGATAATGCACCATGTCACAAAGCTCAAATCATCTCAAACTGGTTTCTTGAACATGACAATAAGTTCACTTTACTGTACTAGAGCACCTTTGGGATGTGGTAGAATGGGAAATTTGATTCATGGATGTGCAGTCGACAAATCTGCAGCAACTGCGTGATGCTATCATGTCAATATGAACCAAAATCTCTGAGGAATGTTGACAACACCTTGTCGAATCTATGCCACAAACAATTAAGGCAGTTCTGAAGGCAAAAGGAGGTCCAACCCAGTACTAGCAAGGTGTACCTAATAAAGTGGCCGGTGAGTGTGTGTGTATATATGTAGCAACCTTTACCTTAGGTAGGTAGGTGCTAAAGTAGTGTTTGTGTTTTTGCAGCCAGTGCAGGTAAATTTAGGCAGGCCTAGCTGTGAGCTAGGCCTGTTTGTTTTTGATCTGGGGGCAGGGAATGGTTTAGTGTAGCAGCAGGTGACTGACATGTGCATCATCTCTCTGGTGCCTCCTTTTGTTTTCAGAAGGTTCTGGAAAAGAGGCAGGGCAGAGAGCTGGAGTGACATGCGGTGTATTTGGGAGCCCTGACCAATCCCCAACTAGGATTGGCAGGGGGCAGGCCTCCTATATATACCCCATGGTCAGCCTGCTGTGGGAGGAGTTGTCGGGTGGAAGAAGTGAATGATGGATGCCGTGTACACATGACCGGAATTTTCGACAGCAAAGGTCCGACGGAACGAATCCGCCGGACAATTCGATCGTGTGTGGGCTTCATCGGACCTTTGCTGTCGAAAAATCAGACGGACTTTAGAAATAGAACATGTTTCAAATCTTTCCGACGGACTCGAGTCCGGATGAAAAATCAGTTCGTCTGTATGCTAGTCCGACGGACGAACAATGACACAAGGGCAGCTATTGGCTACTGGCTATGAACTTCCTTATTCTAGTCTGGTCGTATGCCATCACATTCGAATCAGTCGGACTTTGGTGTGATCGTGTGTAGGCAAGTCCGTTGCGTCGGTACTCCATCGAAAGTCCGTCAAAAAGTCCTTCGGAGTTCAGTCCGTCGAAAGTCCGCTCGTGTGTACACGGCATTAGACTGTCATGGCCCTTGAGAGCTCGGGGGGGAGCCTCTCCTGACACGGTCATTGAGAGGTGTCCTGGAACAGGAGCAGGAGGAGGACAGTTGGGAGCACTGCTGGACAAGTAATTCAGGAGGGATCCATGCCGGGGTCGGTGAGTGAGAAGCACAGTGAGAAGACATGCCAGGGTTGGGTGTGGAGCCAGAGGGAGAGACTGTGGTGTTGTTGATGTTAAGTCACTGCAGCCAGGAGGGTTGGCAGGATTTGCATCGGACATGCTGGGATCAGTAGTCCATCAAGTATCAGTTAGCACAATTATCTACTTCATCTAAAATGATTACTAGGAAAATATTAGGACTTATTCAGAGTGAGGCCTAGCCATGTGCTAACGGTGACAGGAATCTAGAATTGGACAGTAAGAGGCAAGCAAGTGATCTCAAGTAGTGTACTGGAGGAGATGTGAACTAGCAGAGACTGTCAATTTGGATTCAACTACATTTATTCTACTAAGAAGTATTCATCATTTGGGCATCCTATGTCCCTTTTCCCCACCCAAGTTCAATCTCCTAATAAAAACAACAAAAACAATATATAAATAAATATATAGATACATACACAGTATCTCACAAAAGTGAGTACACCTGTCACGTCAATACTCACCGAGGCCGAGATGCCGAGAGCGGCTCGCCCTTACGACCATGCGCACCCGAACCCCCGAGGGTGAGACAGGGGATCGGAAGCACGCGGAGGCACGGCTTCCGGTGGTTGCGGAAGGAAGACTTGGGTACACTATAGATGTAGGAGGACACCTGGCAAGCACCGTGCAGGACCGGTGTAACTGACAGTAGGGAAGTCCGTAGGGCAGCAGAGGTCAGAGGTATCAAGCAGGCAAATAGAGTAGTCCTTTAACAAGCAGAGATCAGGGGGTATCAGGCAGGCAGGTAGAGTGGTCTTTAAACAGGCAGAGGTCAGGGGTATCCGGCAGGCAGGTAGAGTGATCTTTTAAACAGGCAGAGGTCAGGGGTATCCGGCAGGCAGGTAGAGTGGTTGTTTAACAGGCAGTAGTCAGGGGTATTCAGTAAACCAGAACAGGGAACTTTCTCAGGGCAAGGTACACGGGGGAGCTGACGACAAACCAGCAACCCGACTGGGCGCTGGAGTCGTCTGAAGTAGCTTCCCGGTGAGCGCGTCAGCGTGACGCGCTACCGGGCACCCGCACGGGCGACGGCGCACACATGGGGACCGCCGTGCACGCGCGCGCGCCGCACCATCAGGCCGCGAACGGGTGCACGTCTCAACACCTACCCGCTGCGAATGCGCCCCGCAGCCCGGCGGACGGAGGCGACCTGTGTCTCCTGACAGTGCTCCCCTCCTAAGGGCGGACACTGGACGCCCAAGCTAGACATTAACTCCGGATGGTCTCGATGAAAGGTTTGAATTAAGCGAGGAGCATGTAGATTCCTTGCGGGCTCCCAAGAATTGTCCTCAGGTGGGTATCCTTTCCATTGGATCAGGTACTGTAGCTGCCTGCCCCTCTTTCTACAACCAAGGATGGCCTCCACCTCGAACTCGTTCTTCCCGTCCACCCTGATTGGTGGGGGAAGAACCTCTCCTCTTTCTGGGAAAGAACTGGGCACCACAGGCTTCAACAGGGATACGTGGAAGACAGGGTGGATCCTGTACATCTTTGGCAGTGCTAGTTCCATGGCCACAGGATTGATAATCCTTTTGATAGGGAAAGGACCAATAAACTTAGGTCCCAATTTTCGAGAAGGCACCTGTAGTTTAAGGTTAGAGGTGGATAACCAGACTTCTTCCCCTATATCAAACGTTGGATTCTCCTTCCTACCCCGGTCATACTGCTCCTTGTAGTCCCTTTGAGCCTTCTGCAACATGCTTTGGATCCTCTGGAAGTTAGCCTGCAGGGAGGTTATTCTGTCATGTACTGCAGGGACTGCTATTTCAAGAATGTCATTAGACAGGAATGTGGGATGAAATCCGCAGTTCGCCCAGAAAGGCGTTTGGTTAGCAGCTACGTGAATGGAGTTATTATACGCGAACTCTGCATACGGAAGAAGATTTGCCCAATCATCCTGGGATCCTGAGCAGAAGCAACGCAGGTATTGCTCTAAGGTCTGGTTTGTTCTCTCCATTTGACCGTTGCTCTGAGGGTGGTAGGCTGACGAAAGGCACACTTTAATATCCAAGGCTTTGCAGAGTTCTCTCCAGAATTTGGACGTAAATTGCACGCCTCTGTCCGACACAATATTCCTTGGTACACCGTGGAGTCTTATGACCTCTTTCAGGAAGATATTGGCCATCTCTACTGCAGAAGGGGTACCCTCCATGGGCAAGAAGTGGGCCATCTTGGATAGACGGTCGACCACGACAAAAATAGTAGTAAAACCTCCTGAGGCCGGCAAGTCCACGATGAAATCCATGGACACGTCAGTCCATGGTCGTTCTGGAATGGGCAGTGGTTTAAGTAAACCCCAGGACCTGGTGTTTTGGCCCTTGTTCCATTGACACAGGGGACAGGAGGCCACGTATTCCCTGCAATCTCGTCTCCACCCCGGCCACCAGAAAGAGCGAGAGATTAGGTCAGATGTTTTCCTAACTCCGAAGTGACCGGCCAGTTTATGGTCGTGGCACATTTTGAGGGTTGTTGACCGGGTTTTCTGAGGTACAAAAATTTTACCCCGGATCCAAAAAAGACCCCCATCCTTCTTCAAAGACTGTACCTCTGGTTCCGTACATGAATTAGATGAGATCTTGATGGATGATACTAAGTCCGTCTGTGCCAGCCCAAGGAAATTTTGAGGTGAGAGGATTGTGCTTGGTTCTGGAGCTTGGGGATCCGCTGAAAACATCCGAGAAAGGGCGTCTGCCTTCCCATTCTTTGCACCAGGTCTATAAGAAATATGAAAATTGAAGCGAGAGAAGAACAGGGCCCAACGGGCTTGTCTGGGTTTGAGTCGTTTTGCTGTTCGGAGGTATTCAAGGTTCTTATGATCTGTGAAGATCATCACTGGGTGGAGTGCCCCCTCAAGTAAATATCTCCATTCCTCCAGGGCAAATTTTATGGCCAGCAGCTCCCTGTCACCTACATCGTAATTTAATTCCGCTGAGCTGAGTCTCCGGGATGCAAATGCAACTGGATGTAGGATGGCTTTAGGTCCTTGTCTTTGGGAAAGAATTGCTCCTGTTGCGATCTCTGATGCGTCCACTTCCAACACGAATGGTTGAGAAGGATCAGGATGTCGGAGAATGGGAGCGGAGCTGAACAGGTCCTTTAGTTTCAGGAAGGCTTCCTGTGCGGCTTGGGACCACCGGAATGAGCCGTGCTGGCGGGTTAGCTGGGTGATAGGTGCCACTATAGCAGAGAATCCAACGATAAATTTCCGGTAAAAGTTAGCGAATCCTATAAACCGTTGGACTCCTTTTTTGTCAGATGGAACTGGCCACTCTTGGATAGCCTGTATCTTTTGGGGGTCCATTTCAACCCCATTTGCCGATATGATGAACCCCAAGAATTGCACAACTGATTTCTCAAACTCACACTTCTCCATTTTTAGGTAGAGTTTGTGTTGCTTCAGAATGGCAAGAACTGTTTTGACGTGCCCCCTGTGCAGCTCAATCGTGGAAGAAAAAACTAGTATATCGTCCAAATAGACCACAAGGAAATCATCTAGGTATTTGCGGAAAATGTCATTCACTAGGTGTTGAAAGGTGGCTGGAGCATTACAAAGCCCGAATGGCATCACCAAGTATTCAAAATGCCCGAACCTGGACCTGAAGGCCGTCTTCCATTCGTCCCCAGCCCTAATTCTGACAAGGTTGTATGCCCCCCGGAGATCTAATTTGGAAAAGACTCTGGCTGACCGGAACCGTTGGAACAGCTCCGGGATGAGCGGCAATGGATACCGATTCTTGATGGTGATGTTATTTAACTGCCGGTAATCCACACAGGGTCTAAGGGAACCGTCCTTCTTCCCGACAAAGAATATACCTGCTCCAGCGGGTGAAGATGATGGACAGATAAACCCCTTCAAGTTTTCATCAATATATTGTTTGAGAGCCTCCAGCTCTGTTTCTGAAAGGGGAAATATACGGCCGAATGGAATCTCTGACCCTGGCAGTAAGTCGATTGGGCAGTCATACGGTCGATGAGGCGGAAGGCGATCGGCCATTTGTTTGCTGAAGACCTCCTGGAACTCAAGATACTCCTGAGGAACATGTTGGAGGTTAACTGAAGGAGCCGTAATTGTGGCACAGATCTTGGGCTCCAAAGGACGACAATGTTGAGAACAGTATGAAGAGGGAAACGAGACCACCTTAGTACTCCATTGGATCAGAGGATCGTGAGCCTGTAGCCAGGGTAAGCCTAGAATGACTGGAAACATGGGAGAGTGAATAAGGTCTAGGCGTAGGAGCTCTTGGTGCCTGGAGTCAGTAGTTGCTAGAATGGGTTGGGTCTCCTGGGTAATTGGACCTGAACTGGGAAGAGACCCATCAGCCAAGTGATGGGCTTTGGTTTGCAGAGGTACATGCAGGTTCCGGGCCAGGGCAGCGTCCATAAAGCAACTACATGCACCCGAATCAATGATTGCTGGCAGGTGGGACTCCCCTTCCGGTAGCTGTAGGGAAATAAACAACAGGACGTAAGATTTAGGAGCATTGTTGTCTTGGCAATTCATTGATCTTGGCTGAAAGAACTTACTAGGCCTTATCGGGCAGTTGCGCAGGAAGTGTCCGGCTTCCCCGCAATAGAGACACAAGTTGAACTGCCGTCTACGTTGTCTTTCTTCCGAGGTCAGTGGAGGCCGTACCAGACCAAGCTGCATGGGTTCGGAATCAGGAAGGGTAGTAGACCCAGCTGTCATAGGAGACGGTATTTGAGTAGGTTGAGGTCTTGATGTCGTCCACACATAGGGCGTGGACTTTGGAACCGTTCTGAACGACGTTCCCGCAAACGTCTATCCAGTTTTGTGGCTGCCTAAATTAACTCCTCCAAAGATGCGGGGGTCTCCATCCTGGCCAACTCATCCTTGAGGAGTTCGGACAGGCCCTGGCGGTACTGATAGCGTAGGGCTGGCTCGTTCCAGTTTGTATCGGCCGCCCATTTACGGAATTCCACCGTATAATCTTCAATTGGTTTCCTTCCCTGAGCTAGGTGGTGCAAGATGGCTTCGGCCGTAGCCATGCGTTGTGGGTCATCATAAAGCTGTGACATACTCTCGAAGAATGTATCAATTGTATTAAGCACCTGACTCCCAGACTCCATCAAGCCGTGGGCCCAGGCCTGAGGTTCTTCTGACAACAGAGAGATCGCAAATCCCACCTTAACCACTTCTGATGCAAAGGTTCGGGGCTGCAGAGCAAAATAAAGAGTGCATGCATTCTTAAAAGCTCTAAATTTCTTACGGTCCCCTGAGAACCGTTCCGGTGTGGGGACCCTAGGTTCCGGAAGTGCCATTACAACTGTAGGACTGTCAGTAGCCTGGGGAAGTGGGCCTTCATTGCTAGGTGCGGGAGCTGCGGCAGCAGAGGGGAGTGGTCCCGTTAGCTGTTGGAGACGGCTGTCAATTTGCGTGTATCCCTCCTGTAGTCTCTGCACCGAGTCTACCAGGGTGGAGACCTGCTGACACAGGATCTCCAAGGGGGAGCGCGCTCTGTCGGCCTCGGACATCTGGCTGGTTTGTACTGTCACGTCAATACTCACCGAGGCCGAGATGCCGAGAGCGGCTCGCCCTTACGACCACGCGCACCCGAACCCCCGAGGGTGAGACAGGGGATCGGAAGCACGCGGAGGCACGGGCTTCCGGTGGTTGCGGAAGGAAGACTTGGGTACAGTATAGATGTAGGAGGACACCTGGCAAGCACCGTGCAGGACCGGTGTAACTGGCAGTAGGGAAGTCCGTAGGGCAGCAGAGGTCAGAGGTATCAAGCGGGCAAAAAGAGTAGTCCTTTAACAAGCAGAGATCAGGGGGTATCAGGCAGGCAGGTAGAGTGATCTTTTAAACAGGCAGAGGTCAGGGGTATCCGGCAGGCAGGTAGAGTGGTCTTTTAACAGGCAGAGGTCAGGGGTATCCGGCAGGCAGGTAGAGTGGTCTTTAAACAGGCAGAGGTCAGGGGTATCCGGCAGGCAGGTAGAGTGGTTGTTTAACAGGCAGTAGTCAGGGGTATTCAGTAAACCAGAACAGGGAACTTTCTCAGGGCAAGGTACACGGGGGAGCTGACGACAAACCAGCAACCCGACTGGGCGTTGGAGTCGTCTGAAGTAGCTTCCCGGTGAGCGCGTCAGTGTGACGCGCTACCGGGCACCCGCAGGGGGGACGGCGCGCACACGGGGACCGCCGTGCACCCGCGCGCGCCGCACCATCAGGCCGCGAACGGGTGCACGTCTCAACACCGGCCCGCTGCGCATGCGCCCCGCAGCCCGGCGGACGGAGGCGACCTGTGTCTCCTGACAACACCCCTCACATTTTTGTAAATATTTTATTATATCTTTTCATATGACAACACTGAAGAAATGACACTTTGTTACAATGTAGTAGTGTACAGCTTGCATAACAGTGTAAATTTGCTGTCCCCTCAAAATAACTCAACACACAGCCATTAATGTCTAAACTGCTGGCAAAAAAAGTGAGTACATCCCTAAGTGAAAATGTCCAAATGTCCACCATGCTTGACTGTAGGCAAGACACACTTGTTTTTGTACTCCTCACCTAGTTGCCGCCACACACGCTTGACACCATCTGAACCAAAAAAGTTTATCTTGGTCTCAGCACTGACAGGCTGACCCCCCACCCCTTCAACCTCTGCAGCAATGCTGGCAGCACTCATACGTCTATTTCCCAAAGACAATTTATGGATATGACGCTGAGCACGAGCACTCAATTTCTTTGGTTGACCATGGCAAGGCCTGTTCTGAGTGAAACCTGTGCTGTTAAACCGCTGTATGATCTTGGCCACCATGCTGCAGCTCAGTTTCAGGGTCTTGGCAATCTTCTTAAAGCCTAGGTCATCTTTATGTAGAGCAACAATTCTTTTTTTCAGATCCTCAGAGAGTTCTTTGCCATGAGGTGCCATGTTGAACTTCCAGTGACCAGTATGAGAGAGTGATAGCGATAACACCAAATTTAACACACCTGCTCCCCATTCACACCTGAGACCTTGTAACACTAGCGAGTCACATGACACCGGGGCCAAATGGCTATTTGGCCCCAATTTGTACATTTTCACTTAGGAGCATACTCACTTTTGTTGCCAGCAGTTTAGACATTAAAGGGGTTGTAAACCTACGTGTTTTTCACCTTAATGCATCCTATGCCACTCCACTGTGCAAAAGGAGCTGCACAGTGGAGGTAAGTATGATCTTTTTGTTGTTAAAAAAAAAAAAAAAAACCCTTACAATCACTTTAATGGCGGACCTGATTCCCTTTTGTATCCCCTGTTGTATAACTTTGTGTAGAGTAGGGGTTGCATTCATGTGGGGGGAGCATCACGCATACCAAAAACCATATGTATTTTATGGCTATTTGGCCATTTCAGTGGCCTTAAATGTGTTTTTTCTTGTCAATATAGTTTTCTTTTTCTATTGTAGTATTATATATGACCTCTATCCTATAAACATCATATACATGCAAATAAAGCTCCTGAAGAAGTGGAATACTGTCCACGAAACATGTCGAGCATGCCAATATGATCACTACAGGGTGAACTGGTATCATCATTTCAGTTGTACCCTCTTTCTCTTGATTTGACAGAGTTTTAAAATTGTATGTTTTAAATGTGTTGTTGTAAAACGCAATAAAATGTATCTTGTTTTATCTATATGTGTGTCAGGGCTGGGCTCAGCCCTTCCTTCTCTGAGCTGGCCGCTCAGCTGTCGGCTAATTGATAGCCCCTATCTCTCCACTAGGGATGAGCTTCGAGTTCGAGTCGAACCCATGTTCAACTCGAACATTGCCTCGAACATCGCCTGTTCGACCGTTCGTCGAATTGCGAATGTTATGGGCCATTCGCACCAAATTCGAGTGGCGCATCATGGGCCATAATTCACTGCGGCATCACAGTGCATTGCTGGCTGATAATTGGCCAAGCATGCACTATGACCCGCATGCTTGGCCAATCACAGCGCCCTCTGTACAGAGAGCCGTAATTGGCCAAAGCCAGGGTGGCTTTGGCCAATTATGGCTCAGGCGGTTTAGTACACGCCTCACACTATATAAGGCCACCTGCGTGGCGGCCTTGTGTAGTGTGTTGCGGCGGCAGAGAGTGATAGACAGAGAGACAGTGTCATTTGATTTAAGTTAGATAGAGTAGGCAGGCGAGTCAGTTAGCTGCACTTACGGTGTATTGTGTATATATATATATATATATATATATATATATATATATATATATATAATATATATATATATATATATATATATATATATATATATACATCCCAGGTGGTGTGTGTGTGTGTGTGTGTGTGTGTGTGTGTGTGTGTGTATATATATATATATATATATATATATATATATATATATATATATATATATATATATATATATATATATATATATATATATATATGCACTGTATTCAGTTTGGCTAGATCCGTTCCTGTTATTCTCTTCCTACTGACAGGCAGGCAGGTGTATTTACAGTATTTACAGTTAGTGTACTGCACAGTGTGCACCTAAAGTTACCTGAAGAAATTTGCTTGTGTTCTTCTGATCCTATTAGTACTACAGGCAGGCAGCTGCAGTATTTATAGTTAGTGCACTGTGTCCTCTGCACAGTGTACACCTAAAGCTACCTGAAGACAATTGCTGTTGTTCTGATCCTATTAATACCACAGGCAGGAAGCTGCAGTATTTACAGTTAGTGTACTGTGTCCTCTGCACAGTGTGCACCTAAAGCTACCTGAAGACAATTGCTGGTGTTCTGATCCTATTAATACCACAGGCAGGCAGCTGCAGTATTTACAGTTAGTGTACTGTGTCCTCTGCACAGTGGGCACCTAAAGCTACCTGAAGACAATTGCTGGTGTTTTTCATACTAATAATACTACAGGCAGGCAGTTTATTCTGCTAGCTGCAGTATAATCAGTATATATATATACACATCCCAGCTTTGTGCAGCTACATCTCACTGCAGGGCATTAGTATTCTGGAAGGCCAACAAGGAGAGGCAGACAGTCACAAGCCAAAAAAAGAGGACAAGCAGGCTCTGTGTCTAGTGCTGGTCATGGACACGGTGCATCCTCTTTAGCACGTGGCCGTGGGACATGCTTGTACTTTTTTCAGCAGCTGGCCGTGTTGAGTCGCAACATGTCGAAGACTTGGTAGAGTGGATGACCAAGCCATCCTCATCCCCCTCTAATTGCTCCTCATCAGCTGGGACAACCCCACTATACCTTCAGTCCTCTCTGAAACCTGCACTGAGAGGAATGAAGGTGTAGAATCAGGTGTGTCACAGCTAAGTACTTGCGGGTAATCTTCTATCGGTACACCGACGTCAGATTGTACCAGGCAAATTTCCCTGCCCCAGCTGCTGCACCGCCGAAAGAAGTTCGCTCCCAGCCATCCACATGCCCAGCAGTTGAATGCTAGCTTGGCTAAATTGCTAGCACTTCAACTGCTGCCTTTTCAGTTGGTAGACTCTGCCCCCTTCCGTGAGTTTGTGGAATGTGCGGTTCCTCAGTGGCAGGTTCCCAAACGCCACTTTTTCTCACGGAAGGCGATTCCGGCTCTCTACCGGCATGTGGAAGGCAATGTCTTGGCCTCGCTGGACAGGGTGGTCAGCGGTAAGGTGCATATTACCGCTGACTCATGGTCCACCAGGCATGGACAGGGACGTTACCTATCTTTCGCCACGCACTGGGTGACTCTTCTGGCAGCTGGGAAGGATGCAGGACAGGGTGCAGTAGTGTTGGAGGTTGTTCCGCCACCACGCCTCCATAATTCTACTAGTGGTGATTCTGCCACACCTCTCTCCTCCACCCCCTCCTCTTCTTCTTCCTCCATGGCCTCTTCCTGTGCTGATTTGTCCCCGGAACCAGTGGTGCTCCGTAGGCGATCAAGGGGCTACGCAAGCAGGCAGGCAAAAAGATGTCATGCGGTGCTTGAGCTGGTGTGCTTGGGTGACAGGAGCCACACTGGGGCAGAGATTCTGTCAGCTCTGCAGGGGCAGGTTCAGAGGTGGTTGACGCCACGCCAGCTTAAGCCAGGTATGGTGGCTTGCTACAATGGCACCAACCTCCTCTCCGCCCTCCAACAGGGACAACTGACCCATGTGCCCTGTTTGGCTCACGTCCTTAACTTGGTGGTGCAGCGGTTCTTGGGCAGGTACCTGGGCTTACAGGATGTCCTGAGGCAGACCAGGAAAGTCTGTGTGAATTTCCGCAGGTCATATAATGCCAGCTCAGCTGGCTGACCTCCAAAAGGAATTTAACCTGCCCAAGAACCGCCTAATCTGTGACATGCCCACCAGGTGGAATTCAATGTTGGCCATGCTGCAGCGGCTGCACACGCAGCAGAGGGCCATCAATGAGTACCTATGTGACTATGGCACCAGGACAGGGTCAGGGGAGCTTGTTTTTTTTTTCCCCACACCAGTGGGCTATGATCAGGGATGCATGCACTGTCCTGTCACCATTTGAGGAGGCCACGAGGATGGTGAGCAGTGACAGTGTATACATCAGTGACAATGTCCCTCTTGTCCACCTGTTGGAGCACACGCTGCATGGAATAATGGACAGGGCACTTGAGGCAGAACAGAGGGAGGAAGAGGAGGACTTCCTTACCTCTCAAGGCCCCTTTTATCCAGACAGTGTTCCTTCGTGCCCGCCAATCACACAGGAAGAGGAGGAGGAGTGTGTCAGCATGGAGGTGGAGCCTGGCACTCAGCTTCAGCAGCAGTCTTCAAGGGATCATTTACAGTCCAAAGAAACCCATGGACTTGTACGTGGCTGGGAGGAGGTGGCTGTGGATCATTTTGTCCTTAGTGACCCAGAGGACTCTGGACCGAATGCCTCAGCAAACCTACGCTGCATGGCCTTCCTGATCCTGCAAAGCCTGCGGAAGGAGCCTCGCATTCGTGGTATCAAGGGGAGGGATCATTACTGGCTGGCAACCCTCCTTGATCCACGTTACAAGGGTAAGGTTGCAGACCTTATCTTGCCACTGCAGAGGGAGCAGAGGATGAAACATCTTCAGGAGGCCTTGCAGAAACATTTGTGCAAACCGTTTCCAGAGCCTGGGAGGTTACAATTTCCTGGTCCTCTTGGACAACGTGTTGCTGAGGCTTCGGTCAGTCACAGAAGGAGCGATGGAGAAGGTGGCCGTCTGACCGATGCATTTAGACATTTTTTTAGTCCGCAGCCAAAGGTATGATCGGTTCCAGCAACCATTGCCAGCGTCTGATTCACATGGTGCAGGAATACCTAGGGGCAAGATCAGACTTGGACACCTTTCCCACCGAAAATCCTCTGGGTTACTGGGTCCTGAGGATGGATTACTGGCCAGAGCTTGCACAGTATGCAATTGAGCTACTGGCCTGTCCTGCATCCAGCGTTCTTTCGGAACGCACATTCAGTGCTGCTGGAGGCTTTGTAACCGATCACAGGGTGCGCCTGTCCACCGAATCGGTCGATTGGCTGACCTTCATGAAAATGAATCAGTCTTGGATCACCAGCTACCAAGCACCTGATGCTGATGTAACCGAATAATTTTTTTTTAATGTGAGATCCCTTCAAGACTGCCTATGCTGATGCTGAGTGACTATCCTGTTATGCTAATTGACAATCCTCTTCCTCCTCAATTTTCATGCTGATAGCTTGCAAGAACATTTTTGGTTCAGGGCACTGCCACCAGTGGCTAAGGCCCAATTTTTCTGCCCTTGTTTAACAGGGGTGTGTAATTACAATTTTTGATGCAATACCTTGCAGCAGGGCTCATTTCTGCGCTCCAACTATAGTATCTGTGAGGGGTTGCAGTGTTATCAGCACCTGTGGCAGTGGCACCTGTGGCAGTGGCATCAGCACCTGTGCCCAAGGCCCAATTTTTCAGCCCCTGTTTAACAGGGGCGTATAATTACAATTTTTGATGCAATACTTTGCAGCAGGGCTCATTCCTGCCCTCCAACTATAGCATCTGTGAGGGGTTGCAGTGTTGTGGCACCAGTGCCTAAGGCCCAATTTTCCTGCCCCTGCTCAACAGGGACATGTAATTACAATTCTTAATCTAATATTTCACAGCAGGGCCCATTCCTGCGCCCACCAAGAGTAACTGTGAGGGCTTACAGTGTTGTGGCAACACCACCACCACCAAAGGCCCAATTTTTCTGCCCCCGTTCAACAGGTGCATGTAATTACAATTCTTGATATAATATTTCACAGCAGGGCCTGTTCCAGCACCCACCAAGAGTAACTGTGAGGACTTACAGTGTTGTGGCACTAGCACTACCACCACTACCAAAGGCCCAATTTTTCTACCACTGTTTAACAATGGCATGTAATTACAATTCTTGATCTAATATTTCACAGCAGGGCCCATTCCTGCGCCCACCAAGAGTAACTGTGAGGGCTTACAGTGTTGTGGCAACACCAACACCTAAGGCCCCAATTTCTGCAGAGTATATAGGGCAGGCCCCTACTTGCAAACATCCAACTTACAAATGACTCCTACTTGCAAACGGAAGGAGACAACAGGAAGTGAGATGAAATCTACCCCTAGGAAGGGAAATTCCTGTAAGTTAATATGGGAAAAATGTGTCTCCTCTCCACTGATGCTTTATCACCAATCCTTGTTTCACTAAAAACCCCAAATTTTCAAAAAACATTTGTCATTGGGACAGAAAATGAGGTGAAATCTTCTGAAGAGGTGCACAGACAGCAAAACAAATGTTACAGGGGTGATAACCCTTCCCTATGTTTTCCAAAAAGCTTAAAAATAGATTTTTTGGCTGGAGCTACACTTTAAAAATGTAACAGTTCAAAATTACAAACAGATTCTACTTAACAACAAACCTACAGTCCCTGTCTTGTTTGCACCCCCTGTATACTGCTGTTCAGAGTATATAGGGCCTGGGGGCCCCACGACTTTCCTTTTTTTAATTTGGGTGCGGGGTTCCCCTTAATAGCCATACAAGACCCAAAGGGTCTGTTTGTCTCACTGATTTTGATCCATATTGCCGGGACCGGACATTACATTAAAGCTGCAAGCAGTTTTAAATTACTTTTATTCCTTTACAAATGTCATTTTGTGCAGGGACTGTTCTAAGCACGGGAAACACGCGCCACTTTACAGGCATACTATAGACACCCCCCAAGTACGATATTTAAAGGAATATTTCACTTTTTTTTCACTTTAACCATCATTAAAATCACTGCTCCCGAAAAAACGGCCGTTTTTAAAACTTTTTTTTGCATTGATACATGTCCCCTAGGCAGGACCCGAGTCCCCAAACCCTTTTTAGGACAATAACTTGCATATTAGCCTTTAAAATTAGCACTTTTGATTTTGAACGTTCGAGTCCCATAGACTTTAACGGGGTTCTAAAGTTTGCGCAAACTTTCGGTCCGTTCGCAGGTTCTGGTGCGACCCGAACCGGGGGGGGGGTTCGGCTCATCCCTACTCTCCACAGTGACTCACCTGTTGATGATGTCTTGCCCATCAGTCCTGCCTACTTAAGCCTTCCAGCCCAGATGATCTCTGCCTTTGCCTTCATCACATCTCTAGAGACGCTCTCCTGTGTTCCTGTTGAAGACTCGCTTGGCTGACATTCCTTATGACTCCAGATCCTGCTTGCTGTTCTACTACGTTCATCCCTGGCTCTCTGACGTTTTGGCTTGTCTGACTATCCACAAAAAAATGGTCTCCACAGTATAATAAGCCTCCCTATACCAGGTTCCCCACCACTGCGCCTTGGACTGAGTACCAACTTCACTAATTAAAGTTGATACACTTGTTTCCCTATAGCTGCCACGTTGTAAGTGTCTAATATAACATATATTTATATTTTATATCGTATCTAATGTGTAAGAGTCACACACAATAAATAAAGTAAAAAGTGGCACTTTCTAAAAAAATATAAAACCAAATATGCACCCTTTATAGTGACAACTCAATCTACTATTACACACCTATTTAAAGTGCATCACAAAAAATGACATAATATACTGTATATACATGCGTGGTGAACACCAAGTGACCAAAATCACAAATAATGTCACAATATCAATACTGCTCCAACAAAATATATACATGAATAATCAAAAAATATATATATAATTTAAAATAGTGAGGTGATTGTCCTTCAACCTCAGTGCAGATGC
Organism: Aquarana catesbeiana; assembly: GCF_042186555.1. NCBI lineage: Eukaryota > Metazoa > Chordata > Amphibia > Anura > Ranidae > Aquarana > Aquarana catesbeiana. Next base: position 48,738,330 of record NC_133331.1, on the reverse strand, counting down.
GATCCAGTGATAGAAAACAATTGTTCAATCAGATAAGTGCCAAAAAAAAGGGGGTCCTCAAAACACCGTGTGTAAATTCTTCTTTCCAAGACTTCCACCACACCCAGGTATTATAGTGGTCCCACTCCCAATGAAAATCTACTCACCAGCTCCAATTGCCCCCACTTGTGTGTAAGGCTAACAAGCTCAATGAAGACAGATTATCAGGATATCAGCTACCAATATCTCCATTCAAAAACACATTCCATATGTGAATTAAAAGAAATGCTCCAAATAGCGTGATAACGTAAAACCAGTTTATTAACACACACATCAAACAAATCTCCAATGGTTAAACTCACAATGTGAACAATGTAAACTCGCACAGCAATCTCCACAGCACACTGTATAAGCAGTAAAACAACACAGCAACTAGTGAAACTTCCTGGGGGTATGCGGTCACGGCGGACCCGATATGAGCAGGCGTTTGATGTGATATCTCACCCTCTCCTTACTTGCCCGACTGCTAAACCCGATCTCTTCCCAGGTGGGTATACCGCAACGCTCGTTCCTCTGTGTCACTCGTGTGCGGTGTCCACCATTGCTTGGCCACGCCCCGACATGTTTCGTCACGCCTGTGACTTAATCATGGGATAGGCCGCTCTAGGTATCAATCAGTCTTTAAATACCCTCCCATCCGCAAGGACAGGGGGTAATTCAGTGCGCATGCGCCCCACATATACCTCGCGCCTGCGCTTTACTTGCGTGCCCGTGAGCACAAACCCCCGCTGCTTGGGATCGCTACTCACTGGGTCTCGCAGCGTGGGAATGCACTTATACAGCGATCAACTTTCAAAGTGCATTTTGCCAATATTAGTTATCTTACAATAACAAATAGTATACAGTACTTAGTTCGCTGCTTGCTAAACTATATACCGGACCCTGAACATTAGTTCCTTAGTGCTAGTCATTTTAAATATCTTGTTCAGATTAACCATAACATCATATAGCATCATATTCCTCTCAATAATCTTATAACTGCATTATAATTATGTGCAATTATGCTACCTTCATTTAAGTGACATACAATAATTATGAGCACTAGAAAAATTCATTTTAAAATCCATTTTAAAACACATTCATTTAAAATTAGCACTATTTCTCTATAGAAAATCTAAAAAAGACTGGAATTAAGAATTCCTATAGAAGGCTGGAATTAAAAATTAAAAATTCATATTGCTTTTCTAATATTCATAAGTGGGTGGTATAACATCCAAATGATATTATTCCACTTTCTATTATGCAATATCCATCCTACCCCCATGTGATATATCTTACTACAGGTATAATAGGCTGCAAGAACCCCTAGGTCCCAATATTTAAAATGCCAGTTTCACTCGGGGTTCCTACCAACAATCACTGGTAAATGTTGGTTAAAAGTTTGACTTGGATACTCCCTTCAGTATAAAACTGCATAGTGTGATAACTGTATTTCTCATCAATAAAGTGTCTATCCTATACCCATGTGTTCAAACCTACCAACAATCCCTGGTGGATGTTGGTCAGACATTTGACTTGAATACTCCCCTCAATAAAAAGTCCCCTCAATACAAAACTGCTGCATAGTACAATAACTACATCACTCCTCAGTCAAGTGTCAATACTATACCCATATTTTCAAAGCTTATCTTATCCCTAAAGAATGTACTCGCACCCACTACCTCAAGTGATTGTGTTGTGCTTAAAACTTCTAAAATTATCCAATTTCTCTGTGGTGCTACAGAGGCGATATCCCACGGTGGTACAATCCCCCACAAGGAAGAGGAGGTTATAACCATCAGTCTCCTGGAGTATATAGAGATGAGACTCCACGGTGGTATAATCCCCCCACAAGAACATCAACAGTGGAGACATCACCCCCCACCCAATCGTTTTCCAGAAACAGGTTATGAGATTCCACTATATAACAGATATTCAGGTTTGGAAAACGAGAATCATTATGACCAATATCCTTATAACAACTCTTTTTTAGGACAACGGGGGAGGGGAGGGAAACGGGGCACACCGAGAGGGAACTCCCGGACAATACAACAGAGAGGTGGAGGGAGTGTTGGACCTCCACAACCCCAAACCAAGGACACCGTACCACCATCAAGAGAAGGAGGGAATGCAGGGCAGGAAAATCCAAGCAACCCAAAAAAACGGTTGAGAGATGTGTGAATACAGGCATCTACAATTTGAGTGGGGTAGAGTTAGACCACAAAGAATTAAATATTCTAAACCTGGGCCTTAAATGTGCACCTAGGAAGACAATGAACAAATTTCAGGTGTACATAGACACATATAAGTTCATTAGATCTATGAACATAAAGAAATATTTTTTAAATCATCCGGTGGAAGCAGGAATAAGAGCGTCTGCAGTTTCTAATAAAATAGATAGTGGTCTAAGGAATAGATCGATTTTCAACCCCCAAATTCCAAGCAACCACTTTGTAGAAGTCTTTAAAAATCTGGTATTAAAAGACATTGAGGACCTGCCACTAAGGAAAGGAGTAAATCCCTATTATATCAGAGAAGGTATAAAATCCCTGGAGAACAGAAAAAATATAATAATTCGACCAGCTGACAAGGGAGGGGGGGTGGTAGTTATGGATAAGTCAGTTTATCTGGAACAATTGATGGAACTAGTGAGTGACCGGACGACGTATAAGAGATTAAAATCGGATCCAACGGAGCCATATAGCATCCAATTGGCAGCATTGGTAGAGTGGGGCTTCGGGATGAAGGCCCTAAATCTGAAAGAGAAAAGATATCTCGTACCTAGTGCATGCCGAATACCGATAATCTATACGCTGCCGAAAGTCCATAAAAACATCCAGAACCCACCCCCCCGACCCATAGTGAATTGGGTTGGGTCGGTGACCGCAAGGCTTGGCGAGTATTTAGACAAATTCCTTCAACCCAGTGTGAAAGAAACAAGGGCTTATCTAAAGGATACATCGGACCTGCTACGCTCTGCTAGAAGAAGTTGTATTAGATCCATCAGCCGTTTCATATCTAGTAACGGCTGATGTAGCGTCCTTATATACAATCATACAACATGAGGACGCCTCTTTAGCCCTTAATTGGGCATTAAGTAGGAGGGAAGACATCCCATATATAAAGAAGAAATTTGTGGGACATGCATTAGATTTTTGCATATCCCACAATTACTTTTGGTTTAACGGGCAATTTTACTCTCAGCAGGTTGGCGTGGCAATGGGGGCGAAATATGCCCCTAGTCTCGCCAACTTGTTCATGTCCGAATGGGAAGATAGACAAGTGTTCAACATCAATAGGCCTCAGTTAAAATTTTATCGTAGGTTTATCGATGATATCCTGTTGATTTGGGAAGAAACGAAGGAATCTGCGGAAGAATTTTTGGATTACTTGAATAGAAATACAAATAATATCAAATTAGAATACCAAATCAATGAGGAAACCATTAATTTCCTAGATGTTACTATAGAGAAGAAATCTAATACACTAAAACTAAGGTATATTTCAAACCGACGGACCGCAATAGTTATTTGTCAGTGACAAGTGGACATCATCCGTCCTGGATAAGAAATATTCCGAAAGGACAGATATTGCGAATCCGTCGGAATTGTACACAGTTGGATGACTATTTGATGCAATCAAAGACCTTGAAGGAGAAATTTGTACAGAAGGGGTATAGTGATGAGAACAGGAATCCCCAGGGAACAATGCATGAAGAAAAAAGAAGCACAAGCAGGGGAAACTCAACATCAACTGAGCTTTATTTCAAGATTTCATTATCAATACAGGGAAATAGAAAATATTTATAAGAAATATTGGTATATTCTTTGTAAAGACAGACACTTGGGAGACATATTACCAGTACAACCTAAATTTATATATAGAAAAGCCCCCAATATAGGCGATCAAATAGTCAAGAAGATCTTGGATCCACCTAATCCAAGAGCTCTGAAATTTAATTTTAGGGGATTTTACTGCTGCAGAAAATGTGTATGTTGTAAAACAGTGAGGGTTAGCAATAGGGGCATCACCAATGTCACAAATAGAGAGGGAGAAGTGTTTGAAATTAAGGAGTTCAGCACATGCACCACTACGCATGTGGTCTACCTGATGTGGTGCCCATGCGGCCTATTTTATGTAAGAAAGAAGAAGAGGCAATTGAAGATCCGGATAGGTGAACATTTGACTAACATCAAAAATGGATATAAATACCATAGTGTATCCAAGCACTTTAAAGATAAACACCAACAGGACCTCTCCCTATTACAGTTCTGTGGCATAGATGTAGTGCACCCTTCCTGGAGAGGTTCCAACAGAATAAGAGATTTATCACGGAGGGAAACCGAATGGATATTTCTTTTTAAAAGTTTGGCCCCTAGGGGACTGAATATTGAACTGGACCTAAATTGTTTTATTAATGATTTTTAATTTTGTTAACGATTTTAGGTCGGAGGTTGTAGCACCACGGAGAAATTGGATAATTTTAGAAGTTTTAAGCACAACACAATCACTTGAGGTAGTGGGTGCGAGTACATTCTTTAGGGATAAGATAAGCTTTGAAAATATGGGTATAGTATTGACACTTGACTGAGGAGTGATGTAGTTATTGTACTATGCAGCAGTTTTGTATTGAGGGGACTTTTTATTGAGGGGAGTATTCAAGTCAAATGTCTGACCAACATCCACCAGGGATTGTTGGTAGGTTTGAACACATGGGTATAGGATAGACACTTTATTGATGAGAAATACAGTTATCACACTATGCAGTTTTATACTGAAGGGAGTATCCAAGTCAAACTTTTAACCAACATTTACCAGTGATTGTTGGTAGGAACCCCGAGTGAAACTGGCATTTTAAATATTGGGACCTAGGGGTTCTTGCAGCCTATTATACCTGCAGTAAGATATATCACATGGGGGGTAGGATGGATATTGCATAATAGAAAGTGGAATAATATCATTTGGATGTTATACCACCCACTTATGAATATTAGAAAAGCAATATGAATTTTTAATTTTTAATTCCAGCCTTCTATAGGAATTCTTAATTCCAGTCTTTTTTAGATGTTTTATAGAGAAATAGTGCTAATTTTAAATGAATGTGTTTTAAAATGGATTTTAAAATGAATTTTTCTGGTGCTCATAATTATTGTATGTCACTTAAATGAAGGTAGCATAATTGCACATAATTATAATGCAGTTATAAGATTATTGAGAGGAATATGATGCTATATGATGTTATGGTTAATCTGAACAAGGTATTTAAAATGACTAGCACTAAGGAACTAATGTTCAGGGTCCGGTATATAGTTTAGCAAGCAGCGAACTAAGTACTGTTTACTATTTGTTATTGTAAGATAACTAATATTGGCAAAATGCACTTTGAAAGTTGATTGCTGTATAAGTGCATTCCCACGCTGCGAGACCCAGTGAGTAGCGATCCCAAGCAGCGGGGGTTTGTGCTCACGGGGACACAAGTAAAGCGCAGGCGCGAGGTATACGTGGGGCCCATGCGCACTGAATTACCCCCTGTCCGTTGCAGATGGGAGGGTATTTAAAGACTGATTGATACCTAGAGCGGCCTATCCCATGATTAAGTCACAGGCGTGACGAAACATGTCGGGGCGTGGCCAAGCAATGGTGGACACCGCACACGAGTGACACATAGAGGAACGAGCGTTGCGGTATACCCACCTGGGAAGAGATCGGGTTTAGCAGTCGGGCAAGTAAGGAGAGGGTGAGATATCACATCAAACGCCTGCTCATATCGGGTCCTCCGCGACCGCATACCCCCAGGAAGTTTCACTAGTTGCTGTGTTGTTTTACTGCTTATACAGTGTGCTGTGGAGATTGCTGTGCGAGTTTACATTGTTCACATTGTGAGTTTAACCATTGGAGATTTGTTTGATGTGTGTGTTAATAAACTGGTTTTACGTTATCACGCTATTTGGAGCATTTCTTTTACTTCACATATGGAATGTGTTTTTGAATGGAGATATTGGTAGCTGATATCCTGATAATCTGTCATCATTAAGCTTGTTAGCCTTACACGCAAGTGGGGGCAATTGGAGCTGGTGAGTAGATTTTCATCGGGAGTGGGACCACTATAATACCCGGGTGTGGTGGAAGTCTTGGAAAGAAGAATTTACACACGGTGTTTTGAGGACCCCCTTTTTTTTGGCACTTATCTGATTGAACAATTGTTTTCTATCACTGGATCGCATCTGCACTGAGGTTGAAGGACAATCACCTCACTATTTTAAATTATATATATATTTTTTGATTATTCATGTATATATTTTGTTGGAGCAGTATTGATATTGTGACATTATTTGTGATTTTGGTCACTTGGTGTTCACCACGCATGTATATATATTATGTCATTTGTTGTGATGCACTTTAAATAGGTGTGTAATAGTAGATTGAGTTGTCACTATAAAGGGTGCATATTTGGTTTTATATTTTTTTAGGAAGCGCCACATTTTATTTTATTTATTGTGTGTGACTCTTACACATTAGACACGATATAAAATAGAAATATATGTTATATTGTCTGACTATCCGTTCCGGTTCCTGAACTCTGGGTATGTTTTGACAACGTTTACTCTGTTTACCTTTTTTATTATTATTAACCTCTTGCTTACTGGGCACTTAAACCCTCCTCCTGCCCAGACCAATTTTCAGCTTTCAGCGCTGTCACACTTTGAATGACAATTTTACGGTCATGCTACACTGTACTCAAATGAAATTTTTATCAATTTTTTCACACAAATGGAGATTTCTTTTGGCGGTATTTATTCACCATTTGGGTTTTTATTTTTTGCTAAACAAACAAAGACAGACATTTTTGAAAAAAAAAGTTTCATAGTTTATTATAAAATTTTGCAAATGGGTATTTTTTCTCCTTCATTGATATTCGCTGATAAGGCGACACTATTAGGCACAGATAAGGCGACACTGATAGGCACAGATAAGACGGCACTGATGGGCACTGATAAGACGGCACTGATGGGCCCTGATGAGTGGCACTGATGGGTGGCACTGATGGGTGGCACTGATGGTTGGCACTGATGGTTGGCACTGATGAGTGGCACTGATGGGCACTGGTAGGTGGCACTGATGGGCACTGGTAGGTGGCACTGGTAGGTGGTATTGTTAGACAGCACTGGTAATGATGCACTGATTGGTGATTTATAGGCGGCACTGTGGGCACTGATAGGCGGCACTGTGGGCACTGATAGGCGGCACTGATAGGTGGCACTGGGGCACTGATGGGTGGTACTGTGGGCACTGGTAGGTGGTACTGGTGGGCACTGGTAGGTGACGCTGGTGACACCTCCAGGATCGGGACCGATGTCCCTCTTGCAGCCACCAGTGATGAGCTTTTTTTTTCCTTCTCACGCTATCAGTGTGAGGAGGAAAAATATCTGATTACCGGCTCTGTTTACATCACATGATCACATGTCATTGGCTGACTGCTGATCACGTGCTAAGGGGTCGTGATTGACCCCTTACTCAGATCTCTAATCAGGCCAGTCTTATAGACTCGCTGATCACAGAGTGCGCGCTGGCCGCTCAAACACGGGAGGACGTCCAGGGACGCCCTCCCGGCAAATTAAGTCTGCGCTGTAGCCGTCTTTCAGCTATAGCACGGACGGCAAGTGGTTAAGCAAGTGAGATTTAACTGTACTTCTGTCTCAGTCTGATTCATGGTTTCTGACAATGTGTGTATCCCAAGTTTTATGGTACCATTAAAGTCCACTTTAGCCTCAAATCCAGTTGTTTCTATATATGAATGGCTGTGTGTTGAGTTATTTTGAGGGGACAGCAAATTTACACTGTTATACAAGGCTGTACACTCACTACTTTACATTGTAGCAAAGTGCAATTTCTTCAGTGTTATCACATGAAAAGATATAATAAAATATTTACAAAAATGTGAGGGGTTTATTCACTTTTGTGATAGTGTAGCAAAAAATCATTCCTCCTGTTTCAGCAGTGGGTGTGGAGTCTGGGCATACACAGTGTGAAAGCTGATTGGAGGAAAAGCACACACACACCCTCTCCCCATAGGCAGAGGAACCAAGAAACTTGCAGAGCTGTACTGTGAATAGATAAGCTTTCTGCTAATCTATCTCTAAGTTACCTCCCGACAAAAATTTACAGCTGCTTTTATCTCGGTGTCAGAGACCTTGTCAGAAGTTCTCATGCTGATAACAGAGGAACAGAGCAGCATAATGCAACAGAACTTAGGGCTGTGGAGAGAGATAAGTAAACACTACAGATATTGTGCCCAGGTCAGATTTCATGAATGGTTCTCAACCTCTAGTGCCGTGACGTCTTGATAAAATTTCCCAAGTTGTGGGGACCCCTAACAGTAAAATTATTTTCATAGCATGGGTTGTCAGCACCCAAGGCAAGACAAGTAATTTGCGCCCCTAACCCACGGACATTTAGCGCTCCCTGAGTCCCTTCCACTCATACAGTATTAAAACCCCTTATGGTACATTTTAGGATGTACCACTCTTTTTCTTTATCTCTCTCTATCCTAATTTATTGTTTTTTTTTCCCATCCCTCTCTCTAACCATCTTTCTTGTTCTTTCTCTTATTCTTTCTCTCCTTTTTCTTTGTTACTCCCCCTCTTTTCCTCTCCCTTCCATGTATTCTCTATTTTTATTCCTCCTCTTACTCCTTGGTGGAGGGGTGGGGGTAATGGGATGAGTGGCAGTGCTGTCGGGAGTTGGGATGAGTGGCAATGCTGGTGGTGGGTGGGATCAGTGGCAGTGCTGGGGGGAGTTCTGATCAGCTAACGTAGGTGCTCTTGATCAAGGTCATCTCATGATCTGAGAACTGTAGTGGAGACTTTTAATGGCAACTATAATCACAGGTAGCGTTACTCACTGTGTCTCCGGCTTCACTGTGTCTCCAACTTTGTGGTGTCTCGTGGCAGTGACACCTATGCCGAAATCAGGAGACAGGGTCTCCTCCAGCCCCTCCCACTTCACATTCCTCACCAGTCAGCTGACCTCTAGTCTCTGCCCCCCAGCCATGCTGCAAACTGAATGGGCGGCTGCAAAGAGACTGAGTGGGCAGCCACGGGCTTCAGAAACAGCCCAGCTGGGCAGCCACAAGCTCCAGGGAAAGCCCTGCTGGGCGGCCGCAAAAAGGGTGGGAGAGCGGTGCGGGCTTCAGGAACAGCCCAGGATTCGGTGACCCCTGGCAAATCATCATTCGACCCCGAGGGGGTCCCAACCCCCTGGTTGAGAACCACTGCTCTAGGGCATAAGTATTTACTTCACTTGAACCTTGCACAATGATGACATTGGAAAACTTCTGATTCAACTGAATGGTTCAAAGTCTTTTAGTACATATTTATTGTTCTGCAAAATTGTTATAGCATGTCATCAAGGTATATACCAGTAAATCCCTAGCCTCAGCCTGCAGGAACTCAGCCAATGATTTAATTAAACCTAGTGACAAAACAAGGAACTTAGCCAATTCCTTAATTATACCTAGCAACTAAAAGAGGACATACTGTATCAATGCTAACACAAAAATGACACTTGACAAACCATAAAACACAAAGCAGGAGCAGGAAAAACAATAGAAGCTTCTGGACGGCACAGGAACGGGTAAGGAAAGAACTCTGGTGTCATGGTGTCATGGTGATGGGTCACTACATGGCAATCTGGAGTTGGGCAAATTAATTCAGAGTAAATTTTATTAAAATATGTGAGCCACATTTAATTTGAGGAAATTTTAATTCTTTACAGTTTTACCTATTTATAAAGTTTTTATGAGCAACTCATCTCCACATTTTAGCCAGAGTAAGATGTTCTGAGCACCCCCTCCACAGATGTATCTCAGATTGCACCAAAAATAAATGCAGACACATCTGTCATGTGCATACATTATACAAGACTTTCTGTTTTCAAACAATTTACATTATTCAAAAACAAAAAAGTAATATATTTTCAATCGAGGGATGCTAAAGAATAGAGTTTTCTTTAGAGTATTGCTCTTTTTCTACCCATATGGTAAATAAAAGTATGCCTATTTTTCCCATTTTTAAACTGTAGAACAATACATTTTTAAGGACAATCAGGCAAAGAAGTCAGTAAAAATGTAGCTACAAAATAGAAAATATATATATATATTGTTTATCTTAAAGTATTTATCCAGCCCAAACATTTTTTTAGTTATAGTAAGAGTGAAGAAGGGTTAGAACCAGTTAGCTTTTAATTGCTATCTGGGGCTCCATTGTAGGCTGCTACAAACAACTGTTCTTCTCACTACATTGCAAATTTGTTCTTCTCCTCAATTCCTAAGTCCAACCACCATCCTATCAACATTCCAAGCCCTGGCTACACATTTGGAATTTATTGGACTGTTTTCTTAGAATAAACTTCGGATTTTTACCTTTGAATGTAGTGCCCAATTCTTGTCTAGGTTAGATTAGGCAACAGAAAAATCTGACTTTTTTTGCATGTGTGTTCTGGACCTGTGTCCCCATAATTATTTAGAGCCCTTTCACACTAACAACGCGGCCGCATTAGTGGTAAAGCGCCGGCCCTTTTAACCCCCGCTAGCAGCCAAAGAAAGGATTAATAGCACCCATGTAGCACCGCTGCTGAAGCACTTTGCAGGTTCATTTCAATAGGCAGGGGCGGTGGAGGAGCGGTGTATATACCGCTGCTCCAAAGATGCTGCTTGCAGGACTTTTTTTAATGTCCTGCCAGCGTACTGCCCTAGTGTGAAAACACTCGGGCTTTCACATTGGGATGGGAGGGGAGGCGTTTTTCAGGCACTTTACAGATGCTATTTTTAGCCCCTTAGCGCCTGAAAAACGGCTCAGTGTGAAAGAGGTAAGGTCCACTTCTTTGCCATTTTCATTTATAATGAATCGTTTCTTTTAGAGTTTTTGTTTGTTTGTTTATCTTTTTATAATATACATAGTTGCAACATTGATTTGCAGTTATATAAAACAAATACAAACTGTACACTTCCATCCATAACATGCCCATGATACAGCATAGTTATATATCATATTGGAAGAAAATATGGATTTATACATACCATATGTCATCCAGTGTTTTGTCCAGAGAGATTATGCAACATTTATACTTTGCTATATAAAGTCACAGCACTGGTGGGTTCATATGCTGTAACTAGACAAATGAAAGTGTTGTGAACTAACTACATTCCCAACAGTTTTGTCTTTTTTTTTTCCTTGCATATAGTAGCATATACGGTATATATCACAGGAGACTTTCTACACCATCGTGATTTGGTGTTTTGTATTCTCAACAATGAAGAACATCATTTACCAAATTTTTTTCCAGGCAGCCAATAGACTTGTAGGTCTATTTATACAGACAGAATGCTTTTTTGAGGAGTCTCTTTCAGTAACCAATTGTGGTAGAATCAGGGGGTTAACATAAAAAAGTTGGGACCTTATTTGCATAAAATTATAAAAGGTGAAGACGTTTGGAACAATTAGGCATATCAGAGTCATCTAGATAGCCTAGCAGACATATAGCTGGGTTGCAGATGTTAGGTATGGTCAGAAGATTAGCAGAAAAGTCTATTATTTCAGACCAAAAGGCCCTCACTGTGGGACATTCCCAGGCCATATGGAAAAAGGTTCCCACAGTAAAAATAGTGTGTAAGGTGTATATTGGATATAGTTTGAAAAAGATTGAAAGCCATAATGATATAAATAGAATAAGTAGCAACTTACTGGATCCTCAAGGGTCCATTGTGGAATTTGATAAAAACTTCTTCGGCTGTGGATTTTACTACAGAGGGGCATTGGATAAGTAAGTAAGTAAGCCTTGTCCCCAGAAACAGCCATCCTAGCCAAATGGAGGACAGTTATATAAACAATCTCAGGGCCCATACTCCAAACCTGAATGCCTTCTATGTATATAACATTATGCAATGTTCAAAAAAATGTTGGGGCTAGCTGCTTCCACTGTTTTAGCAGCATTATTAGCTTCATGAAAGAAGCACCAGTGTTGATGGGCAAACTGGGTAACTATGTGGTACACATGGAGTTTTGGGGGGCAATACCCCCTTCCAAAAATGAAAGCTGTAGTGTATTCCTGGACATTCTCCTAGAGAAAGGCTTTAAGTATAGAATGAATCAATTTAAATTTACTTTTAGGGATGTAAATCTGGAAATCTACATATACAAAAATTAGGGTAAAATATAAATCTTAAAGATATTGATATGTTCCAAGTTATTTAGACTTTTGCACGCAGTTCTTGAGTATAAGTAGGAGGAGATCAAGATTGTTTACAGTATGCAAACTATATATACTGTCTACTGTATGCACCTATGTATACAGTAAACTTGTCTACAACCTGCAATGGACAGGGTGACATTCTGTACAACGGAAAAAGAGTTTATGTTGTTAATATGAATATGAGCCTTGGATTAATAATACAACACTTTGACGCATCTTAAAAAAGAGCCACCAAAACCAAATGTTCCTAAGATCTCTAGCATACAATGTCTTATGGGTATACAGGGCCACATTAATCTTGGAAACCATATTCATGTGAGTGGCCTGCATGTTGGTAAAAAGGAATCTTAGATTTATAGAGTTTGACCGTTCACCTCAAAAGCACACAAAAATATGGTATGTAGATGGGGAGGAATCAGTTCCTTATAGTGAGCATAATACTCAAAAATAAATTTGTCTAACGCTGGGGTTTTATAGTAAGGGAAGGTGGATACTTCAATCTCATCAATGGTAATATGGGCTTCTATGAGCAATTTTGTTTGGGATAGTTTGGGTAGAGTAATACAATAAGAAATAACCGTCCAAATCCAGAGGCATTTGATGGGCCCTTTGATTTGTAGAAATCAGAATAGAAGGACAAAAGGTACTAACAACTTACTCTGATTTTATGCTCCAACAGAACCAATTCAAAATCTCCAGCACTATCCTTTACAATCCTTTAGTGCTAGCTATGTTTCATGATATGTCACTGTTTATTATTTTATTATTTAGCAGTCCATAGAGTTTAGTATATTGTGGTATTGTTTAGTAGACAATTAGGTTCCAACGATTGTACCATGGAGAAATAACGATTCATCTTGTGGTTTCCTTTTATTTGGAATTAATATTTTTATTTATATTTATTCCTAATGTTGATACTGTTATAATTATTTATTTTATTTATTATTTTATTTAACCTAAGTTTAATAAGATTGTTTTTCATTATTGTTTGAAAAATATTATTATTATTATTATTATCCATTACAATTTAGCAGTCTATTCTGTATGAAAATATTTTTTTTCATGTTTTTCATATTTATATGTAAATTAATAAACTCTATAACTAGAAATAAAACATTACCAACAATACAGACCTGATAACAGATGTGGAAATACGGGGCAATTTAGGTAACAGCGATCACAGGTCAATTAGTTTCAGTATAAATCACACAAATAGGAGACATGAAGGGAACACAAAGACACTGAATTTCAAAAGAGCCAACTTCCCTAAACTACAAACCTTGCTAAAAGGCGTAAATTGGGATAAAATATTAGGAACAAAGAATACGGAGGAGAGATGGGTTTGCTTTAAGAGCATATTAAATAAGGGCATTAGCCAATGTATCCCATTGGGTAATAAATTTAAAAGAGCGAACAAACATCCTGGATGGCTTAACTCCAATGTAAAAATGCATATAAAAGCAAAGGAGAAGGCCTTCAAAAAATACAAGGTTGAGGGATCATCCACAGCATTCAGAATTTATAAAGAATGCAATAAGAAATGTAAGGGTGCAATTAGGTTGGCTAAGATAGAACATGAAAGACACATAGCGGAGGAGAGCAAAAAAAATCCCAAGAAATTCTTTAAGTATGTAAACAGTAAAAAAGGGAGGACAGACCATATTGACCCCATAAAGAATGAGGAAGGACATCTGGTTACAAAGGATGGGGAGATGGCAAAGGTATTGAATTTATTCTTCTCCTCAGTCTTCACGAGTGAATCGGGGGGCTTCAGTAACCAAAACTACAGTGTTTATCCTCATGACACAACACAGGAAGCACCTACATGGTTAACAGAGGACGGAATTAAAATTAGACTTGAGAAACTTAACATTAATAAATCACCGGGACCAGATGGCTTGCATCCGAGGGTACTTAGGGAACTCAGTCAGGTGATTGCCAGACCGTTGTTCCTAATTTTTACAGACAGTCTATTGACTGGAATGGTACCAGCTGATTGGAGAAAAGCCAATGTAGCACCAATATTTAAAAAGGGCCCAAAAAACATCCCTGGGAATTACAGACCAGTTAGCCTAACATCAATAGTATGTAAACTCTTGGAGGGGATGATAAGGGACTATATACAAGATTTTAGTAATAAGAATGATATCATTAGCAGTAATCAGCATGGATTCATGAAGAATCGTTCTTGCCAAACCAATCTATTAACCTTCTATGAGGAGGTGAGTTGCCATCTAGATAAAGGAAGGCCCGTAGACTTGGTGTATCTGGATTTTGCAAAAGCATTTGACACAGTTCCCCATAAACGTTTACTGTACAAAATAAGGTGCTTTGGCATGGACCATAGGGTGAGTACATGGATTGAAAACTGGCTACAAGGGCGTGTTCAGAGGGTGGTGATAAATGGGGAGTACTCAGAATGGTCAGGGGTGGGTAGTGGGGTTCCCCAGGGTTCTGTGCTGGGACCAATCCTATTTAATTTGTTCATAAACGACCTGGAGGATGGGATAAACAGTTCAATCTCTGTATTTGCAGACGATACTAAGCTAAGCAGGGCAATAACTTCTCCGCAGGATGTGGAAATCTTGCAAAAAGACCTGAACAAATTAATGGGGTGGGCGACTACATGGCAAATGAGGTTCAATGTAGAAAAATGTAAAATAATGCATTTGGGTGGCAAAAATATGAATGCAATCTATACACTGGGGGGAGAACCTCTGGGGGAATCTAGGATGGAAAAGGACCTGGGGGTCCTAGTGGATGATAGGCTCAGCAATGGCATGCAATGCCAAGCTGCTGCTAATAAAGCAAACAGAATATTGGCATGCATTAAAAGGGGGATCAACTGCAGAGATAAAAATGATAATTCTCCCGCTCTACAAGACTCTGGTCCGCCCGCACCTGGAGTATGCTGTCCAGTTCTGGGCACCAGTCCTCAGGAGGGACGTACTGGAAATGGAGCGAGTACAAAGAAGGGCAACAAAGCTAATAAAGGGTCTGGAGGATCTTAGTTATGAGGAAAGGTTGCGAGCACTGAACTTATTCTCTCTGGAGAAGAGACGCTTGAGAGGGGATATGATTTCAATTTACAAATACTGTACTGGTGACCCCACAATAGGGATAAAACTTTTTCGCAGAAGAGAGTTTAATAAGACTCGTGGCCACTCATTACAATTAGAAGAAAAGAGGTTTAACCTTAAACTACGTAGAGGGTTCTTTACTGTAAGAGCGGCAAGGATGTGGAATTCCCTTCCACAGGCGGTGGTCTCAGCGGGGAGCATTGATAGCTTCAAGAAACTATTAGATAATCACCTGAATGACCGCAATATACATGGATATGTAATGTAATACTGACACATAATCACACACATAGGTTGGACTTGATGGACTTGTGTCTTTTTTCAACCTCACCTACTATGTAACTATGTAACTATGTTACTATAAATTGACCAACAAAGGAATGCATATGTTTTGCAACCATTTTATATCTATTTTGTCTGCCAAATGTTTTTTTATGTACACAAACCTGAAATCTATTTCTTGGTATGTTCTCCATCATACTTCACTTTATACAGTTTTCTTAATTACATTTTTTTTATGAATTTGTTGCAAAGTTTCTTACCTGGAAATCATGTCAGTTACAACAATAAAAACAATAAGAAAATTTGTATACAGTGAGGTTGTTTTCAAATTTCTTTACTCTACAAATACCTACTACTTATAGTAAACACATTTATAAAACTAGTGCTAAAAAATCCTGCATTTTTTTAAACCTGCTTATATTTAATTTTAGGGTTTCTATTTTTTTATTTTAGATAAGTGGAAAGAATATGATTTTTTTTACATATCTTAATTGCCATAATATATCATATAGTCATATAAAATGGTCAAACACACAGGGAAAAGAAGAATAAAAAAAATAGTAATACTGTGAAGAATGTAGGCATTTGGTCCTCTACAACTTTAAAGGGGTTGTAAAGATAAAAATTTTTTCACCTTAATGCATTCTATGCATTAAGGTGAAAAAACTTTTGACAGTACCGCCGCCCCCAGCCCCCCCGTTTTACTTACCTGATGCCTCGAATCTTCGCTCCTCGTCCTCATTGCAGCTCAGCCTGGTCGCTGATTGGCTGCAGTGGATGGATTGAAAGCAGCGCAGCCATTGGCTCGCGCTGCTGTCAATCACATCCGATGACGCGGCGCGCCGGGGGGCGGGGCCGAGTGATACAGCGAGCGGCTATAGCCGCCGGCTGTATCACGGGAGCGCGCCCGCAAGCACTCACCACCATGCGAGGGAGCTCGCATTAAGGTGGTAAATGCTTGCGGGGAGGAGCTGAAACAGCCGCCGAGGGACCCCAGAAGACCAGGTTCGGGGCCACTCTGTGCAGAACGAGCTGCACAGTGAAGGTAAGTATGATATGTTTGTTATTTTAAATAAAAAAAAAAATTACCTTTACAACCCCTTTAAGCTTAGGTTGTAACCTTTTTTCTATTACCTTTAAATACCATTGTAACATTATCCAGTGGACCCATAATAAGATATGACTATTGCAATTGCAAGAGAATAGACCAACACACTATTAGACACCATACACACTATTAGATTTTCTGCAGATTGCTTTCTTATGCCCCGTACACACGGTCGGACATTGATCGGACATTCCGACAACAAAATCCTAGGATTATTTCCAACGGATGTTGGCTCAAACTTGTCTTGCATACACACGATCACACAAAGTTGTCAGAAACGCCGATCGTTGTGAACGCGGTGACGTAAAACACGTATGTCGGGACTATAAACGGGGCAGTAGCCAATAGCTTTCGTCTCTTAATTTATTCTGAGCATGCGTGGCACTTTGTGCGTCGGATTTGTGTACACACGATCGGAATTTCCAACAACGGATTTTGTTGTCGGAAAATTTTATAGCAAGCTCTCAAACTTTGTGTGTCGGAAATTCCGATGGAAAATGTGTGATGAAGCCCACACACGGTCGGAATTTCCGACAACAAGGTCCTATCACACATTTTCCGTCGGAAAATCCGACCGTGTGTACAGGGCAATAGACCCCTTTCACACTGGAGGTGTTTTTCAGGCGCTTTAGCGCTAAAAATAGCGCCTGTAAAGAGCCTGATAAAATGCCTCATCTGCAGTCCCAGTGTGAAAGCCAGAGTGCTTTCACACTGGGGCGCTGCACTGGCAGGACGTTAAGGGGACTTTCACACTGCCAGCGCCCGTCGTTTTTGCAGCGCTTTTTGGCCGCTAGCGGGGCGTTTTTAACCTCCGCTAGCGGCCGAAAAAGGGTTAAAACCGCCCACAAAGTGTCAACTTTTTTATTTTTTATTTATTTTTTGAATATGCTCTTCTAAATTATCCGTTATTACTTCACTTTTAACTATTAAGTTGTTTTAAAAAAAAATTATATGTTTGATGGGGAATATACTTTAACAAATATTCCTCTATTAGTATTTTATTTGAACTTTCCTTCCTTTGTCAGTTGTCTCTATCTATGCAATCCTTTATATCAAATCTTATTTTATATATATATATATATACACACACATACACACAGTAAGGCCCCTTTCACACTGGGGCGGTGGGGGCGTCGGCGGTACAACAGCGCTATTTTTAAGGGTTAAAATCCCTCATACAGCGCGGCTATAGCCGCGCTGTCCCATTGATTTCAATGGGCAGGAGCGGTGAAGGAGCGGTGAATACACCGCTCCTTCACCGCTCCAAAAAAGCGGTTTGCAGGACTTTTTTTACCGTCCTGCCTGCGCACCGCTTCAGTGTGAAAGCCCTCGGGCTTTCACACTGAACAAACAGCGGAGGCTGTTTAGGGGCGGTTTGCAGGTGGTATTTTTAGCGCAATACCGCCTGCAAACCGCCCCAGTGTGAAAGGGGTCTTAATCTATTTAAACGTTAATACTTTTTTGTCCAAAGCAAAGGTGTTTAGTTACTCTAAATTGTACACAACATTTTTTTTTTTTGGGACAGTGTAAAAGAGTTAGAACCCCTGTTGGATTTTAATTGTTCAAAATAAAAACACAAGAGGCTTGCCAGACCAAATGGGGAAAGAGTCCAGGGCTGCTGTTAGAAATCCTGGGGCCCCGTACAGCTTAGCTGGCAGGAACAGTGAACCATGCCTAACAGGCGGCTTCAGCTACATGAACAAACTGCTTATCCATGCAACCAGAATATCTATGAGAATGAGCACATATTATGTTTTTTTTATTATTTGTTACAATTTTCATTTTTTTAATTGTTACATATTTTTGAACAGCCCTGTAGGGATGGGTGAAATATCAGGGGTCCAAACAGACTCCCAACAGAAAGAGATTGAGGACACGGATCCCTCAATCCCTTCTCTGCAGCCTCAGCTGCAGAGTGAATGATCAGGAAGCGCTTTGTACAGAGGCTAGCTCTGGAAGCATTGTAAATATGAGGGGATTGGTTCCAATAATTGCACCCACTCCTGCTGCTCAGGGCCCCCCTGCTGAACTTATGGGGCCTGGGCCCCGTACAAGAGGTCAGGTGTTACCCCCTTATCAGTGTCCCTGAAAGACTCTAATAGCTTTAATAATTCATCATATGATCACATAAAACCACCAACACGTTTTGAAGGCTCATCACACTCGCCACATGGGTTATGTTATCTCACTAATTCTGGAGATATTTCATACATCTGTTCAATGAACATATCTCAGTGTATCCTTCTCTTTGAGTCTTTTAACCACATGCAATATTTAAACCCTAATAAAGGAGGAGTATTTTGAACCCCCCAAAATGCACTGGATATTTTATGGGATTGTGTGGTTGTATGATGATTTGTTAAATTTACTTGGAATTTTAGGGGGAAGTTTACTAAACCTGGTTCACATGGAATCTGGTACAGATGTGCATTGTAACCAATGACATTCCAGGTTTTTTTATCAAAGCTTAAAGGGATAGTTCACCTTTACCACAAAACTGCCTATGCAGATAATTGGCTTCTGTAGGTAAAAACCAACTGTGCAGCTCTGACTGAGGTTGAATAATAGACATGTGCATTCATTTTCGTCCGAATGTATTTTCGTTCGAATTTCGGGTATTTTCGTTATCGTTTTAACAAATGATAACGAACGTGCAGAATCTGAAAACCGAAAGATCCGACATAAACAAATGCTTTATTTTCGTTTTCGTTGCGACAACAGTTCGATATAGATAGGAGATTCGACATGAGGCTGACAATAGCGATCTGTGTCCATCGAACCTGTGGTTGAATGTGCCTAACCTTAAAGGGGTTGTAAAGTTATTTTTTTTTTTTTTTTTAAATAACAAACATGTTATACTTACCTTCACTGTGCAGCTCGTTCTGCACAGAGTGGCCCCGAACCTGGTCTTCTGGGGTCCCTCGGCGGCTGTTTCAGCTCCTCCCCGCAAGCATTTACCACCTTCATGCGAGCTCCCTCGCACGGTGGTGAGTGCTTGCGGGCGCGCTCCCGTGATACAGCGGGCGGCTATAGCCGCTCGCTGTATCACTCGGCCCCGCCCCCCGGCGCGCCGCGTCATCGGATGTGATTGACAGCAGCGCGAGCCAATGGCTGCGCTGCTTTCAATCCATCCACTGCAGCCAATCAGCGACCAGGCTGAGCTGCAATGAAGCTGACGAGGACGAGGAGCGAAGATTCGAGGCGTCAGGTAAGTAAAACGGGGGGCCTGGGGGCGGCGGTACTGTCAAAAGTTTTTTCACCTTAATGCATAGAATGCATTAAGGTGAAAAAATTTTTACCTTTACAACCCCTTTAACTCTATTAGTTCAAGATTATTCTACATAGAGAGAAAAGATTCGACACAGAGAGAAAAGATTCGACATTATAGAGACAATAGCAAAAAAGGTCGAATGTGCCTAACCTAACTCTATTAGTCCAAGATTATTCGACATAGAGAGAAAAGATTCGACATGAAGATTCGACGAAGCAGTCGACGCGAGTGGACATTTATGGTCAAATGCTCCGCCCATAGGCTATAGAATTCTAATGTTGGTTGACTAGTAATAATAATTAATAAATATAATTATTACTAGTGTCATACAACATTAGAATTCTATTATAGCTTGTAGGCGGAACATTCGACCGGAAATGTACAATTGCGGCGGCGTACAGTTTAGCTGCTCCGTCAAATCTTCTTAGAACATTCGACAGACACCATAAGCCTTCAATGACAGATTCGACCTTAATTATTTCGGATTTTCGGACAAATGCAGTTTTTAACAAAACAAAATAAATAAAAACGAATTTCGGGAGTAACTAAATAAATGTATTTTTCGGACGAAAACGAAATTCCAAAACAAAGTATTTCAGTGTGCACATGTCTATTGAATAATAACTTGCTATAGGTTTAGGCCAGGGGTAGGCAACCGCCGGCACTCAAAGCCTCTTTTGCCGGCACTCGATTCCCTCCCCATTAGCAGAGCAGCGCAGGGAAGTGTCGGTGAGACACTAATGCATTCCAATCTCAGAATTCCCCACACCACACCTGCTCTGAGGGGGGGGGGCACTGTGCCCCAACACATTGTAAAAGATGGGAAACATTGTTTGGTTCTCTAACTTTGCTGTAGCTGCGATCGTCGGCTTTTGTGATGGGGAAGAGATTGGGTGCAGTTCTGCTAGGGGCGGCGGTCCCTGTTTCCAGGAGGAGGGCTCCTGCTAAAGCCAATCACAGTTAGCCCCGTCCACCATCTGGGAGGAAGATGACTTGCTTGGTTGCCACTACCAATCTCAGAAAGAAGTGATTTCACTGTGATTGAGAAAACCACAATCAGGGGACAGTTTGTGGAATTACTGTTGAGCTTCTGGGAACATTGTTGACAATATTCCTGAACCTTTGCGTCTCTTACTACTGAACTCCTGCACTCTATGTCTCATTAAGCCACAGCCAGTATTCAGTGCAATGAAGATCACACCCAACCTTTGCTGCGGCACAGAGTGCCGCACTTTTCCTCAGCTGTGGGGGACTTATGATCCTGCACACAGGCCCACTGCTTTCAGAAAATGCCCCTGACCTAAGCTCATCATTGCGCATCCATTCCAGATGCTTGTATATGTCATCACATACATCACAGGTACAATGGTGGGGCAGATGAGAAATGGTTTACATTGATGGGGCAGATGAGCAGGGGGTTACATTGGTGGGACAGAAGAGCAGGGTGGTACAGTGGTGGGACAGAAGAGCAGGGGGTTACAGTGGTGGGACAGATGTGCAGGGTGGTATAGTGGTGGGACAGATGTGCAGGGGGTTACAGTGGTGAAACAGATTTGCAGGGGGGGCAGTGATCTTAGGTGTGAAGGTGCATGAATTGGGACTGATCTGAAGTGTGGAGTTGCAGGAATTGGGGCTGATCTAAGGCGTGAGTGCAGGATGTTAATTTCTCATTACTACTCAAGAAATTTAAAGCATTTACTTTATAAAAAATCCTTTTTCTTGATTGAGTGTGTGAAGTTGACATATTTTTGTTATAAAATCGGCACTCTCAATTTCTTTCAAAATATTTTTCGGCACACTGTGCTCAAAAAGTTGCCTACCCCTGGTGTAGGCCATTTACATACTTTATGAAGCTTGACTGGAATATTCCCATGACATTGCTAAGTACTACCAGGATGTTGGTAAGTGAGGCCTAGTTGTCACTGCTCACCTCCACCATCACAGGAGTGAGCTCTTTCTCTGATTCAAACTTCCTCACATGCTCAGTAATGACATTTACGCATCTTATGAAGCCTGACTGGAATACTCCCAGGGCGTTGCTAAGTGAGGCCTAGCTGTCACTGCTCACTTCCACCATCACAGAAGTGATCTCTCAAATGCTGAGCTCAGAGCTACTACATCAGGGGAGAGAAAGAGTATGTGAGGGGTGCGAATCAGAGAAAGAGCTCACTCCTGTGATGTAAGTGGTGAGTAGTGATTAGGGTTGCCACCTCATCCCTTTAAACCCGAACACCTTTGAATTACACAGGTTCTGAAGCTAATAAAATGCAGATAAGGCACCAAGTGAGTTCAATTAACACCTTAACCACTTAGCCCCGGACCATTTGGCTGGCCAAAGACCAGAGCGTTTTTTTGCGTTTCGGCACTGCGTCACTTTAACTGACAATTGTGCGGTCGTGCGACGTGGCTCCCAAACAAAATTGACGTCCTTTTTTTCCCACAAATAGAGCTTTCTTTGGGTGGTATTTGATCACCTCTGTGGTTTTTATTTTTTGCGCTATAAACAAAAAAAGAGCGACAATTTTGAAAAAAAAACGCAATATTTTTTACTTTTTGCTATAATAAATATCCCTAAAAAATATATTTAAAAAACGTTTTTTTTCCTCAGTTTAGGCCGATACGTATTCTTCTACATATTTTTGGTTAAAAAAAATCGCAATACGCGTTTATTGATTGGTTTGCGCAAAAGTTATAGCATCTACAACATGGGGGATAGTTTTGTGGCATTTTTATTATTTTTTTTTTTTACTAGTAATGGTGGCGGTCTGCGATTTTTATCATGACTGCAACATTATGGCGGACAGATCGGACACTTTTGGCGCTATTTTGGGACCATTCACATTTATACAGCGATCAGTGCAATCAAAAATGCACTGATTACTGTGTAAATGTGACTGGCAGTGAAGGGGTTAACCAGTAGGGGGCACTGCAGGGGTTAAGTGTGTCCTAGGGAGTGATTCTAACTGTGGGGGGGATGGGCTACGTGTGTCATGACACTGATCACCGCTCCCAATCATAGGGAGCAGTGATCAGTGTCCTGTCACTAGGAAGAATGAGGAAATGCTTGTTTACATCAGCATTTCCCCGTTCTTCCTCTCCGTGAGACGATCGCAGGTATCCCTGTGGACATCGAGTCCGCGGGACCTGCAATCACACTCACGGAGCTCGCAGCGCGCCCACAATGCCGCGTCTTAAAGGGCAAAGTACAGGTACATTAATATGCCTGTACGTGCCCTTCTGCCGACGTATATCGGCGTGAGCCGGTCAGCAAGCGGTTAATCAGTCACAGAACCTGTGTAATTAATATGTGTTTGGTTTTAAAGGGATGAGGTGGCAACCCTAGTAGTGATTACTAGGCCTCACTTAGCAACCAATGCCCTAGGAGTACTTAGCAATGTCCTGAGAGTATTCCAGTCAGGCTCAAGGTATGTAAATATAGCAAGGGTAATATTCATCTTTAGCAGGACACCCCTTACCTGCATTGGCAGTTATTTTGTAAAGGTGAACTAACCTTTTAGCTGAACAAGCTGAAGTTAGAAGCTGATTGGTAACTATGCATAGCTGCACCAGATTCTGTGTGCTCCAGTTTTAGTAAATCTCCCCCTGTGTGTGGCATTCTTGTCTGTTTATGTTTTAGGTGCTCACCAAATGGGAACCTTTTTTTCATGTGAGAAGGCCTACCAGAGCCAGTGAGCTTGTTGAATTGTTTCCTTGTTGAATGTTTTCCTTGTTTTATTGAACAAATACGTTTTAAAATCCAGGTGCAAAACGTTACAGTTGTCACCAGAACAGGAACAGAGGGAAAATCTTCCAATGGGGATACCTGTCCTGGTGATAACTGTCTAAAAAGGGATGTCCCCTCACTTTGTAGAGATTTATTTTTATTTCCTCTTATGGCTCCCAGACAGAAAATAAGGGAAAATATTCGAAGATCTAATATTTGCCTGTGCTACCCAAAGGTAAAACAAACAAAAACAAAAACTGGCTACAGTTGATTTCTACAAAGTTAGCCTACCCTTTGTGTATTGATTCTTCCTCTAGAATTGTAAGCTTTTGCGGAAAGCTTCTATTTTATTTATTTTTTTACTTTTTAAATACTTTTTTTTATTAGAGACACAAGATAAAAATCGTCCATTTTACCACCTCTTTGGTTTAACCACTTCCCGACTGCGCTATAACCAAATGACAGGTACAGTGCGGTCGCCCTCCCCCCACATGCCTGCTGTGGCGCACACCTGGCGTGCTCTGTGATCACAAGTTGGGGTAAAGAGCCAATCCGAGGCTCCCGTGCACATCGCTGGATCGAGAGGGGGCTCAGGTGAGTATAAGGGGGGGAAGCATAGAATGCATAAAGGTAAAAAAACATTCGCTGGTGAAAATCAATCACTGTTCTTTAACCACTTGCCGACCGCCTCACACAGATATACTGCGGCAGAATGGCACGGGCAGGCAGAATCACGTACCTGTACGTGATCTGCCTCCCGCGGGCGGGGGGTCCGGTCGGACCCCACCCCCCCCGGTGCCCGAGGCGGTCGGCTTGTGTCTGGGAGCGATGAGAGGTGAGGGGGAGACCATCCATTCGTGCCCCCCCCTCACGATCGCTCCCAGCCAATCAGGTTCTTCCTCTGCTGCTGTATGCTAAATAGCAGCAAAGGAAATGATGTCATCTCTCCTCGGCTCGGTATTTTCCGTTCCGGCGTCGAGGAGAGAAGACTTCACTGTGAGTGCACAACACTACACACTCAGTAGAACATGCCAGGCACACAAAACACCCCCAATGTGTGGGACTTTTTGGGAGCCTAGCCGCGTATGGGACCCCGAAAACCAAGCACCGCCTTCAGGATTTCTAAGAGCGTAAATTTTTGATTTCACTCTTCACTACCTATCACAGTTTCGGAGGCCATGGAATGCCCAGGTGGCACAAACCCCCCCCCCCCCCCAAATGACCCCATTTTGGAAGGTAGACACCCCAAGCTATTTGCTGAGAGGTATAGTGAGTATTTTGCAGACCTCACTTTTTGTCACAAAGTTTTGAAAATTGAAAAAAGAAAAAAAAAACATTTTTTTCTTGTCTTTCTTCATTTTCAAAAACAAATGAGAGCTGCAAAATACTCAAAACTGTGATAGGTAGTGAGGAGTGAAATCAAAAATTTACACCCTTAGAAATCCTGAAGGCGGTGATTGGTTTTCGGGGCCCCGTACGTGGCTAGGCTCCCAAAAAGTCCCACACATGTGGTATCCCCATACTCAGGAGAAGCAGCTAAATGTATTTTGGGGTGCAATTTCACATATGCCCATGGCCTGTGTGAGCAATATATCATTTAGTGACAACTTTTTGTAATTTTTTTTGTTGTTGTCATTATTCAATCACTTGGGACAAAAAAAATGAATATTCAATGGGCTCAACATGCCTCTTAGCAATTTCCTTGGGGTGTCTACTTTCCAATATGGGGTCATTTGTGGGGGGTTTGTACTGCCCTGCCATTTTAGCACCTCAAGAAATGACATAGGCAGTCATAAAATAAAAGCTGTGTAAATTCCAGAAAATGTACCCTAGTTTGTAGACGCTATAACGTTTACGCAAACCAATAAATATACGCTTATTGACATTTTTTTACCAAAGACATGTGGCCGAATACATTTTGTCCTAAATGTATGACTAAAATTGAGTTTATTGGATTTTTTTTTATAACAAAAAGTAGAAAATTTCATTTTTTTTTCAAAATTTTCGGTCTTTTTCCGTTTATAGCGCAAAAAATAAAAACCGCAGAGGTGATCAAATAACATCAAAAGAAAGCTCTATTTGTGGGAAGAAAAGGACGCAAATTTCATTTGGGTACAGCATTGCATGACCGCGCAATTAGCAGTTAAAGCGACGCAGTGCCAAATTGTAAAAAGTGCTCTGGTCAGGAAGTGGGTAAATCCTTCCGGGGCTGAAGTGGTTAAAACACATGGACCTGGAAGATTTACCTGCAGTATATGTTTGCTAAATTTTAGATTCACTGCCATATAGATGTTTAAATATTTTACATGTGTCTACTGTGAGTCCATTTTGAAACTCTATATTAATTCTTCCCTATCTCTTTCTATATTTCTATCAGGAATGGGCACAATGATTTGGGTGCTGTGTTTTCTTCTCTCCCTGAAGGGGGCACCGGCTCAGAGTGACAAGAAACCGTAAGTATTTGTGAACCAGTTCCAATAAATTAGAGTGTATCTAAGGCCAAAATGTTTTTATTTTTTTAATATCGATAGAAAAGGAAATGGTGAGAACCCCCATACATTTTTTTCCCCTCTATCCCATTTGGGAGCCTTACCTTTACATCCTGACTCAGAGACACAACTGGGGTGATGAAATCTCTCCTACGTAAGGAGTAATCTCCTCTTAGTAGTCACTGTAACAGGTGTTAGCATTGAAAAATTCCCCCTCATCTCTTGTTCTAGTGACAACTGTACATTTTCAGATTTTTCATCACTTTCTGTCTCGGTGACAAAGGCCACTAAGACAAAAGAAGACTAACACACGGCCGGACATTGATCGGACGTTCCGACAACAAAATCCATGGATTTTTTCCGACGGATGTTGGTTCAAACTTGTCTTGCTTACACACGGTCACACAAAGTTGTCGGAAAATCTGATCGTTCTAAACGCGGTGACGTAAAACACGTACGTCAGGACTATAATTGGGGCAGTAGCCAATAGCTTTCGTCTCCTAATTTATTCTGAGCATGCGTGGCACTTTGTGCGTCGGATGTGTGTACACATGATCGGAATTTGTCGGAAAATTTTATAGCAAGCTCTCAAACTTTCGTCGGAAAATCCAACCGTGTGTACAGGGCATTAGATAAGGAGAACCTTCCCAGGGGATGAACAGCAATAAAATTGTGTGCCATGGCTTTGATGATAAACAAACCATGTGATCATTGTATCAGTGATCACATAGAAATCACACGGCTTTATTTTATTTTTATTTTTTTAATCAGATTTTATTTAGAGATTTTTTCTTTACAAGTACATAATAACCTAGAGCCACACTGTCACACAGGATAAAAGAACTAAAAATAGAAAAAAAGAAAAATGTAAACAAGTAGCAACAAAAAAAAGTAAAAAAAAGACAAAAACCAGCACTAAGCCCACAAGTTATTTTTAAATTAATATATCAATATAGCACCTGTACCCTTCTAACATACTTGGCAAACTAATAAATATCCCACAAGTAACAACAAGAACAACTTTCTGAACAAAGAGTAATAGACAGGCCCATCGTGTTTAACCAACTAGACCAGTGGTCTCCAAACTGCGGCCCTGGGGCCTGATGTGGCCCTTCGCTTGCCTTTATTCAGCCCTTGGGGCACTGTTCCTCTCACTGACAACTGACAACAAGAATAGGGCACCCTTTCTCCCACTGACACCAATAATGGGGCACCATTCCTTCTAATAATGCCAACTATGGGGCGCTATTCCTCCCACTAATACCAAATTTGGAGATGTTTACACCTAATGATGCCAGGAAAATTTTCACTGCGACTGGCCACAGTTCAACCTGTCTAAGTCTGTCTAAGTCTGAAGGACAAAAATCTGGCTTCTTGCTTTAAAAGTTTGGTGACCCCCTATTTAGACCTTTTGTGGTGTATCTGCATTGTTTGACAGCACATGAGACTTACCGTATTTGATTTCATTTAATACCCAGGTCAGTCTCCATGCAAATACAACTTACCAATGAACGCCCCTCCTCTAGACCAGTGGTCTCCAAACTGCGGCCCTTTGCTTGCCTTTATCCGGCACTATTCCTCCCACTGCCACCAACAAGAAGGCACTATGGAAAAAGAAGAAATGGCTGCACATCCAAAGGTTCCACAAACGTGCTTCAACCCCCTCCCCACGTTGATAGGGAGGGGGTTCCAGAGCAGAAAAAATGCCACTCTGCCACACTGCATACAGTGACAGGCATTCTGCCTGTCTCTGTATGCCAACTTAGAGTAGCTCTCAATTACCTAAGAAAGCATTAGGGTAAAAAATGTTTAGGCGTTCATAACTTCAATGTAATAATAAAAAGTGGGTGTGTTTTGTTGTTCTAGGTGTATTTTTGTTTTCCCTTTTCTTTTTCCCTTTTAGAAACTTTGGCCTTCTTGTTCCACCTGACCTCTACTATCCGTCTGAGGAGACATTTTGTATGCATACTTCTGGTGACCTTAAAGGCTACTCCTATCTGAAAGTGAATCTGGAAACCTCAGCAGGAACCAAAACTCTGTACACAGTGCAGCCAAACATGCCGCCCTGGCACTGCCAGTCCTTCCAGGTATGAGTCAGTGGTGCTCTAGATGAGTACAGACGATTAGAAAAGGAGGGATAAAAAGACACGAGAAATCCTCTCTTAGTAGGATAGTATTAAATTGTGCGTACCGTATGTGGAAAGCAAAGCAAAAAGTATAGTGAGCGTATACTCACATTCATAAGGTTGCTGGGTCAAACAAACTATTTTAGCACATGTGGAGAACATGATTGTCTCAATGCAGAATGTGGGTGGGCGCACTCGATGCTCATTGGAGTTTTCACTGTGCTAGGTTGTGATCAGATCTAATGAACAATGGTAAAAAGGATGAGCTCCCAAAGTGGAACCAATGTGTGGTCAGCAGAGGTGCCTATTCAATAAAAAGATGTTTCCAGGTGGATCCCTTAGGAAGGTTGGTATTTATCCAGAATGCTTGTTAGTGCTGGTAACTGACATCTGAAGAGCCTGGGCAACTGATCCAACATGTACTATATCCCTTTTCCTGACAAAGTGGCCATTAAAAAGGCCAAGAAATGCATTGATGGTCTTTTAACTGTTTCTCTGATTAGTGAATATTGACCTTCCTGAAGAATCCAAATGGAAGCACCTTTTTATTGAATAGAGACATCTGTTGACCACACATTGGTTCCACTCTGGGGCCTCATCTTTTTTACCTTTCTTCCAGGTATGAAGATCAGAAAGTTTTTTAATGTTGGTGATGGAAGAACAGGGCCTTAACTATATGTGACAGGGCCCTATAGTACAGCCATTAAGGGCACCCCTACCTCTTGAATTTCCATTTTAAAAGAGAAAGGATTGCTTTATCTTAAAGGGGTTGTAAACATAATTTTTTTTTCACATATTTCCACTGTTAATTGCATACTTAATCAAAAGAATTGTATGATTTCATGCCAAAATCTTACTTACAAGTGCAATGTGTATCTAAAAATCGCCTCCGTCTATGCCACAGTGATTCTGGCTTCTCCTTCCTGGTTTGCGGTGCGCGTGCATTAAAGCAGCGTCACGGCAACCACGGAACTACATCTCCCAGTGTGCTTAGCGGCACCACGCATGCGCAGTGCCGTTTTTATACATTTCTTGTAACGAGAACGAGCAATAGGCGGGGCAGTGAAGATTAGTCTATGGAGGCGTACCGCTGCAGCGTCGTAGACACGCCCACTAACCCCCAGCCCCTGTGTCTCTCTGATACGTAGAGAGCGTCTCCACGCAGGGCTGTAGTCCAAGGGAGGGGGCGAGCACAATCAGTCACCACCAGGAACAACGGCTCGGATGACGGTGGCAAGCTCCATGAAGAACAACAGGAAGTGAAGATTTCAAGGAAGGATTTCTGACATTTGGCAGAGAACCAGAAGGAACAGGTAAGTGAACTAGCACTGCATTAGCTTAAAGGAAGCTAATTAGCAAAGAAAAAATTTATGTTTACAACCCCTTTAATTGCAGTCCTATAGACGTTCTCCTTTTTTTAAATATTTGCAAAATGCTAAGTCACTGAAAAGTCACTGAAAAGAAGACCTATACAAATTAATGGGGTGGGCAACTATATGGCAAATCAAGTTTATTGTTGAAAAATGTAAAATAATGCATTTAGGTGCCAAAAATGTGAATGCAATCTACTCGCTATTGGGAGAACCTCTGGGGGAATTTAGGATGGAAAAGGACCTGGGGGTCCTAGTAGATGATAGGCTCAACGATGGCATGTAATGCCAAGCTGCTGCAAGCAAAGCCAACAGAATATTGGAATGCAATAAAAAGGGGGATCAACTCCAGGGATAAAACGATAATTCTCCCACTCTACAAGACTCTATCCAGCCGCACCTGGAGTATGCCGTCCAGTTCTGGACACCAGTCCTCAGGAAGGATGTGCTGGAACTGGAGAGAGTCCAGAGAAGGGCAACAAAACTAATTAAGGGACTGGAGGATCTCAGCTATGGGGAAAGACTACAAGCTTTGAACTTATTCTCTCTAGAGAGGAGACGCTTGAGAGGGGATAATATATCGTTGTACAAATACCGCTCTTGTGACCCTAGCATAGGGAAAAAACTTTTCAGTGAAAGAGAATTAAAAAAAAAACACGCAGCCATTCACTAAAATTAGAAGAGAAGAGGTTTAACCTTAAACTGCGTAGAGGGTTTTTTACTGTCAGAGCGGTAAGGATGTGGAATTCTCTTTCACAAGCAGTGGTATCAGCAGGCTGCCTTTGGCCATTCATGGCTCAGGGGCTAAGTCCACGTCCCACACTATATAAGGCTGCTGCTTACACTGCGGCTCTATATAGGTGTGTAGGGCTGTATATATTGAACAAATAGAGATTAGGCAGGTAGTGTAGTGTAGTGTGCAGTCAGTGAGTGTAGTGTATATATAATACAGTTCAGAGTGTATAGTGCAGTCCGTTTAGTATATATAATACAGTTGAGTATATAGTGCAGTCCGTATAGTATATATAATAATACAGTCCGTGTAGTATATACAGTTCATTACTACACTACAAAGGGGCCCGCTGTCCCTGTCTGCAAAGGCAGTTGCTGAGGCCTGGCTGAGCCAGTGTCGGGCCTAACCATACGGTGCTAGCTGTGCCTGGGAGCTCAAACAAGTAAAGTGCTGGAGGAGCTGAGGAGTAATGGTCTGGAGTAAGAGTTGTGCTGGAGGATGAGAGATCTGTATATACCGAAGTGTATATAAGTTGTACCAATTCTTTGTTCTAAGGGCCAGTTCACACCATAGAAATGTAGTCCAGATGCGTTCCAGATGCTTTTTTGCATGCGCGTTTTTGATGCATTCCAGTGCATCCTTGATGTGTTTTTCGTGCGTTTTTAATGCAGTCCAGTGCATTTTCCCCCTCTTTTTTTCTTAATCTTAAATAAGGACATGTGTGTTTCAGTGCGTTTTTGGTACGTTTAGGTGCGTTCCGATGCATTCCAGTGCGTTTTTGATGCTTTTTACAGCGTTCCAATACAGTCCAGTGCAGGAAAAATGCAGCATGTTCTACTTTTTTCTGGAACTGGAACGCACTGGAACTGCAAGCACTAGTGTGAACTATGCCATTAAAAACCATATAACCTACTTTCCATGCATTTTAATGCAGAAGAAAAACGCACTGGACTGCATGTGGTATGAACTGGCCCTAAAAGTTGTCCCAATTAATTGTTCTAAAATTCACTGGGCATCCCATACTTCCTAGACCCCATCCAAGTTCAATCCCCTGAATAAAACAGAAAAAAAAACAAAGCTAATGGACTGTTCTTGCCTTGGAGTGAATGAGGAAGTGAATGCCAGGCTGGGCAGGGTGGCAGGTGGGCCACAACACTTAGCAGCCCTTACAGGGGTACCACTACATGTATAATACAGTTCAGAGTATATAGTGCAGTCTGTATAGTTTATATAATACAGTTCAAAGTATGTAGTGCAGTCAGTGCAGTATATATAATACAGTTGAGAATATATAGTGCAGTCAGTGTAGTATATATAATAAAGTGTGGGGTATATAGTGCAGTGCAGAGTATACAATACAGCGTATTGAAGTGGTTAAGGGGAACCCTATGACAGAATTAAGAAAAAAAACGGCGTTGGGCCCTCCAAACTCCATACGAGGTCCTCCGGGTCTGGTATAGATTTTAAGGGGAACTCCACGTCAAAATGTAAAAAAAAATTGGTGTGGAATCCTTCCCAAAATCCATACCAGGCCCTTATCCAAGCATGCAGCCTGGAGGTCAGGATGGGGGGGGGGTGAACCATACCAGGCCACATGCCCTCAACACCCCAAAGCACCTTGTCCCCATGTTGATGGGAACAAGAGCCTCTTCCTGAAAACCCTGGGCTGTGGTTATCGGGGTCCGCAGGCAGGGGGCTTATCGGAATCTGGAAGCCCCCTTTAGAAAGAGAAACCCCAGATCCCCTCCCTATGTGAATGGGTAGGGGTACATTGTACCCCTACCAATTCACCAAAAAAGTGTCAAAAAGTAAAAACCACAACAGACAGTTTTTGAGAATTCCTTTATTAAAAAAGAAATAAAAGTGTCCCGCGATGTCCATCCATCTTCAATCACGCTGCCTGATGGACCCGAAAAATAGAAATTTTTTTTAAAAGCTCCGCCTCGGTGGGAGGCCTCCTGGCGACTGCTGTCTCTTGGCTGTGACAGCTGTTATATAGGCTAGGGCGGGGCCACCCAATGATGTAATAGAGTGACCCCGAGTGACATCATGTGACGTCAGAGGTGACGGGGTCATCCGGTTACGTCAGCAAGTGGCCCCACCCTTGCGTATATAAGAGCTGTCAAAGCGAAAATACAGCAGTCCCCAGGAGGGGGCTAGGTGCTTTGGGTGGGGGCGCAGAACCCCCCCTGCCCCAAAGCACCCACCCCCCATGTTGAGGGCATTTGGCCTGGTATGGTTCAGGAGGGGGGGCGCTCGCTCTTCCCCCCCTATCCTGACCTCCAGGCTACATGCTCGAATAAGGGTCTGGTATGGATTTTGGGGGGACCCCACGCCAATTTTTTTTTTACACTTTGGCATGGAGTTTCCCCTAATACCCATACCAGACTTGAAGGGTCTCGTATGGACTGGGGGGGGACCATACACCGTTTTATTGCATTGATACATGGCAAAAAGGGCAGTACCCGGGTCCCCATACACTTTTTATGACAATAACTTGCATACAAACCTTTAAAATTAGCACTTTTTATTTTTCATGTTCGTGTCTTATAGACTTTAATAGGGTTTGCATGTTTGCTAGAACTTTTTGCCTGTTCACAGTGTTCTGGTGCGAACCGAACGGGGGGGGGGGGGGGGGGGGGTAGGGGGTGTCCAGCCCATCCCTAATTGCTACACAAGCCATGTTGCAATTTAATGATATCAAAAATTACCTATACCTTCCAATTTAATACAATGTGGCAACCTGTTCTGTTGATGAACACCTCCAAAATGTCATTTCATCCTTGTGTGATTGACTCACTGATTTTGCCAGCAGTTTGTACTAAGATGCATGTCAAATTTTATGCATCCTCTGCAACAAAAATTTTATTTTATTTGAACACATATTAAAACCCCTACCGCTTCAACGTGCATTTTTTATGTGTTTTGTGATGCTTCTGTGATGCTTTTTTGAAGATTTAATGACGCTTGTCAAATGCCCTGTGGGAGTTGATTTTCTATTTGTTTTAAAGAGGCTCAGTAGTACCCCCCACTCAGCAGATCATTAGTACCCTTGTTCAATAGATGTTAGGCAGCAGCTAGCTGTCATAACCCCCAGTATATCTTTTTTTCATTAGGTGGCCGGCTTTCCAATAAAAGTGATCCCAGCAGTGAATAAGATCACTTTTATAGGTGGCGGAGAGGTTTCCCCCTCTCCAGCCGCTTCCCTGTCGTTTCCGAGCTTACCGGAACGGTCGGCAAGCCCAGAACCAATTCAATGCGGCCAATGGCTAGACAGGAAGTTGAGTGAGGGCACGATAGCCCCCACTTGGCTCTATCCCCTTGGAGGACCAGAGCGATGTCCCTTTTGGTTCTTGTGCTTAAAGAGATGATTTTATTTCTTTTAAGAGTAAATGAGAGATCTGGGGTCTTTTTGACCCCAGATCTCTCAATAAAGAGGACCGTCTTAAAACAAAAAATAAAAAGTTAAATAAATAGTAATTTAAAAAAAATGAAAGCGCCCCATCCCTTTGCGTTTGTGTGCAAAAGCACTCGCATACTGTACATAAGTCGCACCCGCATATGTAAACGGTGCTCAAACCACACATGTGAGGTATGGGCGTGATCATTAAAGCGAGAGAAATAATTTTAGCACAGGACCTCCTCTATAACTCTAAACAGGTAACCTGAAAAATTTTTAAAGCTTCGCTATTGGAGATTTTTAAGTACTGTAGTTTGTCACTATTCCACAAGCGTTTGCAATTTTAAAGCATGACATGTTAAGTATCTATTTACTTGGTGTAACACCATCTTTCACATTACACAAAAACATTGGGCTAACTTTACTGTTTTTTTTGTTTTGTTTTGTTTTTTAATTCATTAGTGTATCTTTTCCCAAAAAAATGCGTTTGAAAGACCGCTGTGCAGATACAGTGTGACATAAAATATTGCATTGACCACCATTTTATTCTTTAGGTTCTCTGCTAAAAAAAAAATATATAATGTTTGGGGGTTCTAAGTAATTTTCTAGCAAAAAAATACAGGTTTTTACTAAACAACAAATGTCAGAAAAAGGCCTGGTCTTCAAGTGGTTAATGGATGTAGGCAGATGAAGCACAGTTGACAAGGTCCTCTGGCACAAAAAGTGAGGATGCCAAAGTGTCCCCTTCCCTAAGCAATTTAATGCATCAAAAACTAACACAAATTTTAAATGTATATTCAAACAGTAAAAAAAAAACACTATTAGAAGGAAGTAAAGGAGTTACAATAAGTACAATAGATAGAGTTAACTACAATTTTAACTACAAATTTTAGGGTTAAATAAACTAATAGGAGCTAACTATAAATGTTATTCTGTGATCTGTCTCCTTCATAAAAGGGATTAAAATCATGTTTCCCGTACAAAACATTTTTTCTTTTAATTTGGTGCTACAAACTCAATCTATTATTTTTCAACTTCATAGCTGTCCAGAAAATGTGGAGGGTTGCAACAAACCATTTCACACTGACAAGAGTGCTCACAATGGTCAGCTTTTAATTATTTATGTACAACTTTAATTCATTCAATTAAAACCTTTATCTAAAAAGGAAAACAAAAATTTGCTGTATCTGGTTAAACAGTGTTAGCTGGAGTATGGCTTTAATTTGTTGGTCAAGTTCATTTAAATCTGCTAGTGCATCTACTGCCCTGTACACAAGACCAGTTTTGCCGTCGGAATAAACTCCGAAGGTTTCTCCGACGGAACTCAGCTCAAGCGGTCTTGCCTACACACGGTCACATCCAAAGTCCGACCGTGCAGAACGCAGTGACGTACAACACGTACGACGGAACTAGAAAAAGGAAGTTCAATAGCCAGTAGCCAATAGCTTCCGTCTCGTACTTGCTTCAGAGCATGCGTCGTTTTTGGTCCGTCGGAACAGCATACAGACGAGCGGTTTTCCCGACAGGAATTGGTTCCGTCAGAAATATTCAGAACATGTTCCATTTCTAGGTCTGTCAGAATTTTCAAAAAAAAAAAGTCCGATGAGGCATACACACGATCGGAATAGACGATGAAAACTTTTTCTGTCGGAAATTCCGCTCGTGTGTACGCGGCATAACACTACCCTCCCTACATGACAATGCTGCTGTCCAAAGGTGTTTCTCATGCTCCTCCATCCAAAGTAAAGACACCCTAAGATAGGAAGTGTATTACTGGCAGGATCACCAGGTAATAATAACAAAGGACTCTTGCACACGATACTCCTGTTTGAGCATCAGTTATTTCAGATATTTTCTTTTGTATGTATTTGCGCATATTTTCACGCATTTGCGTTCGCACAATTTCGCGCAAACGTTCACAATATGTTAATGAACATTTGCACGCATGAGGCGTAAATTACAGACCAAAAATGCAGATTTCTATTTTTTTTTTACTGAAGAATACACGGCACTCGTTTACGTGCCTGTGTGCAAAGGCACATTACAAATAATGGGCTGTATTTTAGCTTAGTAAAAAAATAAGCTGTACTGAGCATTCAAAAAAATGAAAACAAGAACACTAACGCAGTCACAAGCTGCAGTGCAGGGACAAGGTCAATCGGTACTCAGGGCAATGATGGGAAACTGCGTCCCCCTGTTGCGTGTATGTAGAGCCCCCCCCTTCCCCCACACCCCGTACACAAAGCTCACCCCTCCTCCCACCCCCAGTACAGCGCTCCCCCCACTCCTAGCCCCCCCTCAAGAACACAGGTCCCCCCTCTTCCCAAGTACAGAGCTCCCCCACCTCCTAGCACCCCAATACACAGATCTCCCCCACCTACTAGCAGCCCCCCAATACACAGATCTCACCCCAAATCCTAGCACCCCCCCAATACACAGAACACCCTCCAACTCCCAATACACAGAGCTCCCCCCACCTCCTACCACCCCCCAATACACAGAGCTCCCGCCACCTCTTACCACCCCCCTAATAAACAGAACTCCCCCCACCTCTTACCACCAACTAATAAACAGAGCTCCCCCCACCTCTTACCACCCCCCTAATACACAGAGCTCCCTACACCTCCTACCACCCCCAATACACAGAGCTCCCCCCACTTCTTACCACCCACCCCAATAAACAGAGCTCCCCCCACCTCATACCACCCCCAATGCACAGACCTCCCCCACCTCTTACCACCCCCTAATACACAAAGTTCACCCTCCTCCCACCCCCAGTACAGAGCTCCCTTAGCCCCCCTCAAGAACACAGATCCCCCCTCTTCCCAAGTACAGAGCTCCGTGCCTCCCAGCACCCCAATACACAGATCTCCCCCACCTACTAGCAGCCCCCTAATACACAGATCTCCCCCAAATCCTAGCACCCCCCCAATACACAGAACACCCTCCACCTCATAATACAAAGAGCTCCCCCCACCTCCTACCACCCCCCAATACACAGAGCTCTCCCCACCTCTTACCACCCCCCTAATACACAGAGCTCCCCCCACCTCTTACCACCCACCTAATACACAGAGCTCCCCCACCTCCGAGCACCTCCCAATACACAGAGCTCCCTCCCACCTCCTAACACCTCCCAATGCACAAAGTTCCCCCCACCTTCTTGCACCTCCCAATACACAGAGCTCCCCCCACCTCCTGATACACAGATCTTCCCCCACCTCCTAACACCTCCCAATACACAGAGCTCCCCCCACCTCCTAACATCTCCCAATACACAGAGCTCCCCCCACCTTTTAGCACCTCCCAATACACAGAGCTCCCCCCACCTTCTAGCACCTCTCAATACACAGAGCTCCACCACCTACTACCACCTCCTAATACACATATCTCCCCACACCTCCTACCACCCCCAATACACAGAGCTCCCCCCACCTCCTAATACACAGATCTCCCCCCACCTCCTATCACCCCCTCAATACACAGAGCTCCCCCCACCTCCTATCACCCCCAATACACAGAGCTCCCCCACCTCCTATCACCCCCAATACACATAGCTCCCCCCACCTCCTAGCACCCCCATTCACAGAACTCCCTCCACCTCCTACCACCCCAATTCCCAGAACTCCCCCCTCCTCCTGCAGCTGCCCAGTACACAGAGCTCAGCTCCCCCCTTCTCTCATAGCCACCCAGTACACAGAGCTCAGCTCCCCCCTTCTCTCATAGCCACCCAGTACACAGAGCTCAACTCCCCCCTTCTCTCATAGCTACCCAGTACAGCTCTACCGCAGAGTGCTCCATACCTAGCTTCCTCCTGAACTAGGAGGCGCTGTCACTTGAGGTGCGCTGTGTCATATGTAAACACAGAATTGGCACTCCTGTCAGTGAGAGGCAGAGAGAGGGGGGCCTCCAGTGTGCCCCCTCTCCACAGCACATACAAGCAGTGCCCAGGGCAGGTGCCCTCTCTGCCCCCTCCCCCCGTCATCCCGGCCTTGGTAAGCTGCAACACATTTTCGTTTTAATGCTTAAAGCAGAACTGAAGTCCTGCTGTAAAAAACTGCCACCATGCAGGTTTTTATTGTAGAAGAGACATGCACTGTCTCTTATGCAATAAAATGCCCCTACCTGCTCTCCGTCTTCTCCAGCACAATAAACTGAGCTGTGCATGTGCAGCTTAGCTTACCATGCCGGGCTGGTCTCTAAGTTCTGGGATGATGGCCTCCTGCGCATGTGACCTTATCCCCTGTCGTCCATTGAAGAGGCACTCAGAAGAAGATGCCGGCGCTGGCACAGGACCATTGGAGAGGTAAGTGTTGAGACTTTAGTTCCACTTTAAGTTTCACTAGTAGTTAATAAGGGGCTAAAATGCTATCAAAAAACACATTTGTGTTGCTTATAGTTTTCAAAATAAATATATATATATATATATATATATATATATATATATATATATATACGGTAATTAACAATAGTCTTAAATTAAATCATATTTCTGTAATTTTCCAGGTTCCTGAGCCCTCTGGGGACACGGAAACGGTTCATATTGAGATCCAGGGAATGGAGGCTGGAGGGGACAAGGTTCAGTTTGCCAGTAAACCTCTGACTTTGCGCAAGAAAAATGTTGGAACGTTCATCCAGACAGATAAATATATGTATAAACCAGGACAAAAAGGTGAGTTTTGACCACACAGAGAAAGTTTGCCTGGTTCACACCTACAGTATGTTGTGTTTCCCATGCTTTGAGGAATATACACTATGTCACCAAATGTATTGGGACGTATTGGGATCAAATCAAGGTTTCCTAATTTCATTTGAATTCGAATCAAATCTATTCGCATTGCATTTGAATCAAATTCTATTCAAAATCAAATTTATTCTTTTTGAAATTTGAATTTTGGAAGATGGTTATATTCTTTCTATTCCATTCTATTCTATTATTTTTTCTATTATATTCTTTTATTTTCTATTCTATTCTTTATTATATTTATTCTTTTATATTCTATTCAAATTATTTTTGAAATTCGAATTTCCAAAAACTATTATATTCTTTCTTATTCTATTATAGTTTGTTTTCTATTCTTTTCTATTCTATTAGAATTCATGCTTTTCTAAATTCGAATTTCGGAAGATGGTTATATTCTCTCTATTCTATTGAGGGTTTTTTTCGATTCTATTCTAGTCAATTTCATTCTTTATTTTCTATTATATTCTAATCTATTCTTTTCTATTCAAATTCAAATGTATTTTTTTCTAATTTTGGGAAATGGTTATATTCTTTTATTTTCTATTCAAATTCAAAGTTATTCTATTTGAAATTCGAATTTCAGAAGATGGTTATATTCTTTGTATTTTATTCTATTCTGTTCTATTTTTTATTCTATTCTATTCCTTTATTTTCTATTCTATTTTATTCTGTTTTAATCTATTCTTTTCTATTCCTTTATTTTCTATTCTATTTGTTCTGTTTTACTGTATTCTTTTATTTTCTATTCTATCCATTTTTTCTCTTCAATTTGTTTTATTCTTTTATTTTCTATTCTGTTCTGTTTTACTCTATTCTATTCTGTTATTTTTAGGGTCTATTCTGTTCTATTCTATTCTATTCCTTTATTTTCTATTCTATTTTATTCTCTTTTGAATTTGTTTGGAAAACTATTCGAATTTCGTCTGAAATTTTGATTAGTTACTTTGGATTCATTTAAATTCATTACTAATGTAATTTGGAAATTCGGATACATCCAAATTTTCGAATAATAAAAAATTTGTCTGAATTTAAATTCAGAACAAAGCGAACCACACACAGTTACATCAGTTAGAACAAAAAGAAATAGAGTATTGAGACTTTTAAATGCTGAAACCTCCTAATGGAATAATATAGGACACAGTGATGTATAAAAATATAAAAATGTTATTAAAAACATAAAAATGTCTCATATTGTATAATACATGTGTAACAACAATATGAAACAGCAACCTCTGTATACGCCCGTAAACAGCCCCTACAACAAATTGCGGTAATACCTTTCATGGGAAACTGCCGTGGTAATCACAGAAAGTTTTCAAGGTGCCCTTCTTCAACTGAAAATGTTTTTGTTTTTTAAATAGTACCAGCTTTATTGCAATTCCCTGACCTT
This sequence comes from Aquarana catesbeiana, assembly GCF_042186555.1. NCBI lineage: Eukaryota > Metazoa > Chordata > Amphibia > Anura > Ranidae > Aquarana > Aquarana catesbeiana. The sequence goes on along the minus strand of NC_133331.1, from coordinate 48,698,346 downwards.
TCACAATATGTGTTACTTGGACTTCAGCTAAAATAACAATAGTGGGGGTAGATTTACATGCTCAGACATGCTTTTTACTTTATAATGAGCAGAGATGGAGACAAACAAAACACAACCACCTTCTGTCAGAATGAATGCTTGTTTTCTCAGTTTTGATCCTTTTAAACAACAGATATAATCTGTTCTATTTCAAAAGCCTCTTTGTCAGACATCCCAAGTCTCCCGTGATGTGCGGGAGTCTCCCGCAATTTGGCTGCGGCTCCCGCACACCCGCGAGTGCCGGGCAATCTCCCGGGCGCAGGGCCGATCCTGGAAGGCAGTGGGGTGTCATCCCCACCCTGCACACATGGAATGTTCCTCAGCTTCATAGCTGGGGATGATCGATGTGGCAGAGGACAGCTGTGAGCACCAATCTCCCTGTATAGGATGTCCGCAGTTACGATGACGGCACCGAGGAGAGGAGGGGGAGAGGGGCTAGCCTCCAGACAGCCACATCGCTGGACCGTGGGGCAGGTAAGTGTCGGTTTATTAAAAGTCAGCAGCTATGCGTTTTGTAGCTGCTGACTTTTAATAAACTAAAAAACGGGTGGAACTCCGCTTTGACTTAGCGTATGAATCCGAGAGGAAACTAATTTTTCCATTCACATCACTACCTGAGGGAACATAGAAAAAATATGAAGGGTCTAACTTGAACTGAACTAACTAGTACCATACAGTAGGGGAGGACAGAGGGAGAAACCAAAATCACATACTAAACAAATTATGTTGGCCTAAAACGTCCACCAGATGTCAGTATACTATTGAACAATATTGCAGTACAAGATATCAATATAAAACGATCCATATTTAGTCCTCTTCCTACCCTCTTTTACTAGCTGATCTCACTCATCATTCCAAAAAACTAAAAACAGTGTGAAAACATATACAGTAAAAGACAATACAAAATAGACTTTTTGTCTGCTTCATCTGAATGTGAGTCAAGCAGCTCAAAACCGCAACTTGTATTCCGTAAAGGGTGGACATTGATAGGTACAAGAAGGCAAATGAAATCTCTGTATTGTGCTGCCAGAGTCTATCTGTATTTCATAGAAAATAACAAAGACCAAAGTAGAAGACACCTGTGGGATCATACTCTCAGGAGCATTGTGTATCTGAATGTGACATGCATTTTTCTTCTATTCTTGCAGTAAACATTAGAATTTTATCAATAAATCAGGACATGGAAGTTCAGAATAAAAATGTAAGTATATATCTTTCCAATTGCTAAAACATGTTCAGATTAGGAGCTTCATTTTGTTCACATCAGAATGGGGAAAAGTGTGGTCTCAAAGATTGTGACCTTGGCATCATGTTCTAAAAATGAAAGAAATGATGCCATGTGGTTACTTTGCTGCAGGGCATCCACCAGGCACGGGACTCAGAAGACAGCATGTAGTGTCTACAGTAGTGGCTTCCATAGGGTTTAGCCACCTGGTATTGAGATTTATTACTCTGCCTAATGTGGAGTGTGGAAAAGAATAGTTTTATGCACAGATACAAACTTTCTCAGATTTTCTGCCACTGTCCCAAATCATGGACCTCAGTTCTGATGATGTTGTGTCCATAACCATGCCATGTCCCGGGATCATGGTCACACTTGAGTTACTATGCATAATCCGTGACTCAATGAGACATTCATTTAAGTGCTCAGAGGGCACAAGTTGGTGGTCCTCGCATAACTAGTAGTAGGGTTGTATTGGCACTATGGTACAGTGCCTTGAAAAAATATTAATTCCCCTTGAAATTTTCCACATTTTGGCATGTTACAACCAAAAATGTAAATGTGTTTTATGTAATAGACCAACACAAAGTGGCACATTTTGTGAAGTGGAGGGAAAATGATAAATGTTTTTCAAAATTTAATATCAATACATTTATTTAAATACAAATAAATATGTGAAAAGTGTGGTGTACATTTGTATCCAGCCCTCCTGAGTCAATACTTTGTAGAACCGCCTTTCACTGCAATTACAGCTGCAAGTCTTTTTGGGGATGTCTCTACCAGCTTTGTACATCTAGAGATTGAAATTTTCACCCATTCTTCTTTGCTAAATAGCTCAAGCTTTGTCAGATCGGATGGAGAGCGTCTGTGAATAGCAATTTTCAAGTCTTGCCACAGACTCTCAATTGGATTTAGGTCTGGATTTTGACTGGCCCATTCTTACATATGAATATGCTTTGATCTAAACCAGTGGTTCTCAACTCCAGTCCTCAGGACCCACCAACAGGCCAGGTTTGCAAGATAACTGAAATACATCACAGGTGATCTCCTTTGCTGCTCAGTGATTGCAGTATTCTAGTTTGCAACTCCCCAAGGTAATACTTAAAATCTGGCCTGTTGGTGGGTCCCGAGGACTGGAGTTGAGAACCACTGATCTAAACCATTCCATTGTAGCTCTGGCTGTATGTTTAGCGTCGTTGTCCTGCTGGAAGGTGAACCTCCACCCCAGTCTCAAGTCTTTTGCAGACTCTAACTGCCAAATACAGGGCAATCTTAGAAGAAAACCTGTTAGAGTCTAAGAGGTTTTCTTCTAAGATTGCCCTGTATTTGGCTTCATCCATCTTCCCATCAACTCTGACCAGCTTCCCTGTCCCTGCTGAAGAAAAGCATCCCCACAACATGACACTGCCACCACCATGTTTCACGGTGGGGATGGTGTGTTCAGGGTGATGTGCAGTGTTTTCCGCCACACATAGCGTTTTGCTTTTAGGCCAAAAAGTAAAATTTTGGTCTCATCTGACCAGAGCACTTTCTTCCACATGTTTGCTGTGTCCCCCACATGGCTTCTTGCAAACTGAAAATGGGACTTCTTATGGCTTTCTTTCAACAATAGCTTTCCTCTTGCCACTCCTCCATAAAGGTCAGATTTGTGGAGTGCACGACTAATAGTTGTCCTGTGGACAGATTTTCCCACCTGAGCTGTGGATCTCTGCAGCTCCTCCAGAGTTACCATGGGCCTCTTGGCTGCTTCTCTGATTAATGCTCTCCTTGCCCGGCCTGTCAGTTTAGGTGGACGGCCATGTCTTGGTAGGTTTGCAGTTGTGCCATACTCTTTCCATTTTCGGATGATGGAATGGACAGTGCTCCGTGAGATGTTCAAAGCTTGGGATATTTTTTTTATAACAACCCTGCTTTAAACTTCTCCACAACTTTATCCCTGACCTGTCCGGTGTGTTCCTTGGCCTTCATGATGCAGGTTGTTCACAAAGGTTCTCTAACAAATCTCTGAGGGCTTCACAGAACAGCTGTATTTATACTGAGATAAAGTTACACAGCAGGCATTATACAATATAATTGTGGGGGAAGGAGGATCCGAGAGGTAGTGAGCATCCCCTTCAGGCAAGCTGCTAGCAGGCTTCAGCAGGCTTTCAACAAGCTCCAAGAAGCGCTGAAGCCTGCTAGCAGCTTGTTGACCCACCTCGAAACTGGAAATTTTACCCCCTTCCTACCCAGGCCAAGTTTTATCTTTCAGAGCTGTCGCAATTTAAATTACAATTGCGTGGTCATGCAACACTGTACCCAAACTAGATTTTTATATTTTTGTTCACACAACTAGAGCTTTCTTTTGGTGGTATTTAATCACTAATCCCTTTTTGTTTTTGTTAAATAAAGGAAAAAAAGACCGAAAGAACGTTTTTCTCCGTTTCTGTTATACAATTTTGCAAATAAATAATCTTTCATAAACTTACGTTAGACTCAAACATCAAGCCCATCACTAGCAAGCACCAGCTAGGGACACACTTAACCCTTTGATCACCCCTGATGTTAACCCCTTCCCTGCCAGTGTAATTAGTACAGTAACAGTGCGTATTCTTAGCACTGATCACTGTAATAATGTCACTGGTTCCACAAAAAAGTGTGAAAAGTGTCAGGTAGGTGTCTGATTTGTCGCTAATTGCCGCCATTTCTAGTAAAAAAATAAAATAAAAATGCCATAAAAATATCTCATAGTTTGTAGACGCAATAACTTTTGTGCAAACCAATATACGCTTATTGGGATTTTTTTACCAAAAATTTGTAGCAAAATACATATTGGCCTAAATTGATGAAGAAATTTGAATTTTTACATTTTTGTTTTGGACATTTTGTAGCAGAAAGTAAAAAATATTGTTTTTTGGGGTTTTTTCAAAATTGTCCCTTTTTTTGTTTATATCGCACACAAAAAAAAACGCAGAGGTGATCAAATACCATCAAAAGAAAGCTCTATTTGTGGGGAAAAAAGGACATAAATTTTATTTGAGTACAGCATTGCGCAATTGTGAGATAAAATAATGCAGTACTATTTTGCAAAAAATTGCCAGGTCATTAAGGGGATAAAACCTTTGGGGGCTGAAGTGGTTAACATACCGTGTTTACCTGAAAATAAGACTGGGTCTTATATTATTTTTGGCTACAAAAAAAGACACTAGGGCTTATTTTCATTGGATGTCTGGAAAACCTGGAATAAAACAATAAAATATTTTTTTAAACGTTCCTGTGTCCCCTGTCTTCTCTCCCCCTGTCAGGTCAGGAGTCAGTATTTTGACATAATTTTAATCCTCCAAAAAAATCTTGGTTAAAGTCCATATAAAATTACGCAATCTGTTTTATAAAAAGATTATACCAATATAAGGTTCAGTGTGTCTCCCTTTGTAACTGTATTATGGAAAATACCTTATTTCAGCACCCCTGGGCGCTCACGTGACCTGTCTGAGCTGTTCTTTTTTGTTCCTGAGATCCCCGCTGATGTCATCCCGCTCTGAGCACTGCAGCGTCAGCTGGGAGGAGAAGTGGAGACCTCCAGCTGGTCAGCGGAGCTGTAAATAAGGTGTTTTACATAATGCATTTACAAAGGGAGACACACTGCACCTCATACCGTTATAATCATTTTACAAAATGGATTACATTTTTTTTAATGAACTTTACTAGAGCTTATTTTCGGGGTTTGGCTTATATTGCAGCCCTCCCTGATAATCATGCTAGGTCTTATTTTCAGGGTAGGGCTTATTTTCAGGGAAACGCGGTATATTTACACGTTTCACATTGCAAAAAGCGAAAAATGTATTTGACTTGTAAATAACTTTTCAATGCTTTGTACCATTGCTGACAGTCGAAGTATAAACAAAACAGTTGCAATATGTATCGGTTATTGGTATCGGCAGGTACTAAAAAAAAGTATCTGTACTTGTAAAAAAAATGGAATCAGCGCATCCCTATTTGTCGCCCAACAACAGGAAATGCCTGAACAAGGACCTTCATAGCCAAATCACCAGGAATTATTTTCATAAAATCTGCTCATTTTAAGATTAAAAACTACCTTTGGAATGACATTAACATGTTAAAGATTACAGTGGAACCTTGGATTACGAGCATAATCCATTCCAGGAGAATGCTTGTAATCCAAAGCACTCACATATCAAAGCGAGTTTCCTCATAGAAGTCAATGGAAACTAAGATAATTCGTTCCACATTGACTTCTATTACATGCAATACCGCATGTGGCCAGAGGTGGGGGAGGCGCCGGAGAGATTTGAAAAATACTCGGAGATGGCTCGGATGCTCGGAAACACTCAGGAACAGAGTTCTGAGTGTTTCTGAGTATTTCCGAGTGTTTCCAAGTATTTCTAAACAAATCCAGGTGCCCCCACACCTCTGATCAAATGCGGTACTGCCCACCACAGAGGCTTGAATCCTGCTCGTTTTGCGAGACAACACTCGCAAACACTCGCTAACCGCGTTACTCGCAACCCGAGGTTCCACTGTATATGAAATTTTGGTGATTGGGTTTACATCCATGTTAAATCATAAAAGCCATACACACAAAGCTTGAAAGGTCATAGTGTTCTCAGTCAGTGAAGCAAGCTGTGCATTGGATAATTGTATTTACATATTTCAGCATGGATTGATATAGAAATATTTAATATGCACTTTATCTAATTCCTCAATACACAAAAAATAAGACAGTTCCGTGACCGAACCATCATTGTACAAATACCTGGGTGTGCTATAATCCTTCTGTACATAGAAAGACTGACAATATCACCTCCATTATAAATAATATCATACAGAAAAACAGATACTGAGAATTACACCCAGCATACAGGACAAGAGAAGTAGTACTGTGCAGAGTCCATACATACAGAATAAGGAGAGATACTGAGAATTACACCCAGCATACAGGACAAGAGAAGTTGTACTGTGAAGAATCCATACATACAGAATAAGAACAGATACTGAGAATTACACCCAGAATACAGGACAAGAGAAGTGGTACTGTGTAGAGTCCATACATACAGAGTAAATACCAATACTGAGAATTACAGTCTACAAAATAAAAGCTGCTATAATCTCTATTATTATTTCAATAAGATTTTAGTATGTCACATCACTGCTACTTGAAGTCTGGCCAGAGTAGGAAATTTTCCATTTTATAAGGGGAAATGATTCTGTGTCAGTGCAATATTTTTGTAAATTGACCATTGTGATGAAAAGAACCTCATCAAACAAAGTAATGTATGTATGCAAAATGTTTCTTACTACTTCATGAACTGACAATGAAACACATAAGCCTCTTGCACACTGCTAAAAATGCAGCATTTTAGGCATACAGTACATGCATTTTTTGTTACTGATGTAAATGCAGACCATTGTTTTCAATCTGCCTGTACACACAGATGTGTAAACATGCCCTGCATATACTGTAGGTCAGAATTTTTATATACCATACACATGCACCACACTGCCTTGGTTAAAATAATGCGTATTTTAACATTTGTATACATGTACATGCAAGTACGCGTAAGTGCTATACAGCCCATCCTCACATTTTTTTCTGCCAGGAATAACATATGTTCGTGCATCTTTACAGCGTGCAAGTACCCTTAAAGTGCGAGATAAAAACCAGCATTTAGAGAAATAAATACATTAATAAATAATACAATGATTGATTTCCTCCTTGTAGAGATCTAATCACTTCTCCTAACCTCTTGTATTAGATACATTTATTTATGGTGACTTTAGGAATCTCTAACATGTTTGTTTTTCTTTATTCTCCTCTCTGGCAGTATTCACTTGTTGAGCTCCAGGTAAGTGATTTAAAGTGATTTATAACTCATGAGTGCTCTCACTGGCAGGGTGTGCTTGGCTTCCATTTAGTTTTGTTTGTTTTATAACCCTTATGTTGCCCTTAAGGGTAGGTTCCCACCTATGTGGGTGTTGCGTGCCGCATTTACGTGTGCACAACAGCCCATTCATTTATATGGGTCGCTGTACCTGCGGGAAATGTCCCCGACCCTTTTTTTCAAAACACGCCACACAGAAGCGCTTGGTGCTGTGGCACCATGAGGTTTCACGTGCTTTAAAACACACCGTACTCTGATGCTTAGGGTTGCCATTACGAATTAATGCCATCCCTGCGCATAAAGAGCAGTACATATTGCCTGTGGGTCGGGAACCGCGTGCGTTCCCCGATCCACATATATGTGAACCTAGCCTAAAGATTTACTGCTTACTACTACTACTACTACTTTTGTTTATTTGTAGTGGAAAAAAAAATAAGTTTTAAAGACATTTTCAGTTTATACATTTATGGTGGCAGCCATGATTTTCCCAGTTAAAGCGGAACTAAACCCATCAATTTAACGGTTTAAAAAACGTTACATTCCCAGCATACTGGGAATGCTAACTGTCACTTTTGATTGTGTCCTCAACTAAACTGTCAAACCATCAAATGGCTGGTGTTATACTGTCATAACTGGTCACATATCCAGCCACATGGCAGTTGCAAATCAAATAGAGGCCAACATGGCAGCTTCCTTAAATGAAAAGGATAGGAGGGTTTAGTTTCACTTTAAAACCTACAGTAAATATTCTTAAAATAAAAAAAAAAAATCAGCACATAGAAGATAACTTATGCCTGCCCTTTCTGCCCCCGCCTCCATTCATCAAAGCTGTACTATAGCTTCCGCCAATGAAAAGTTCTCTATGAATAGAGGATGGCGTCTTCCATTTTGGACCAGGAATGCTAAAGAAATAGAACTATATGTTGTATACTGTATAGGGTATACAGTAGCTACAGATTTGTGTTTTTGATTTTAGAACTATGTTTTTATTTCTAATTAAACAGATATGTAGATTTGTTAATTTACTCTCTGTAACATGTATACAATGAATGTACAGTAAATACTTATTTTAGTTTTTATAACCAAATTCCTCATCAAATGACTGTTGTTATAGGTTTTATTTTATCTCTGTCCAGGATCCACAGGGGAACCGTCTTGCCCAGTGGAGAGATGTTTCTCCTAATAATGGCATAGCAGAGATGTCCTTCCAGTTGGCTGAGGAACCTAACATGGGGAAATACAAAATAAAGGCTAATAATGTTTTAAAGGAGTTTGAAGTGCAGGAATACGGTAAGAGGCCAAGACTTTATACTGATATTTATCTAAAAGTGAGATGCCGTAGAGCAGTGGATTCCAAACTGTGGCCTACAGGCCTTTATTCACCCCTTGGGGCACTATCTCTCCCACTGATATGAGGCACTATTCCTCTCACTGACACCAACATTGAGACACCATTCCTTTTGCTAACACCAACAGTGGGTCAATATTCCTCCCACTGACATCAAAGTTGGGGTACCATTGAACCCTGCTGATACTAACAATGGGGTAGCATTACTTGCACTGATAACAACAATGCTGCATCCTTACTCCCACTGATACTACAATGGAGCAACATTCCTTCCACTGATACTAACAATGGGGCACCATTACTCCCACTGATACCAACAACGTGGTACCATTTCTCCCACTGATACTAACAATGAGGTACCATTACTTGCACTGATACACCGTTACTCCCACTGACACTAACAATGGGGCACCAAACCTACCACTGATACTAACAATGGAGCACCATTCCTCCCACTGATACTAACAATGTGGCAACATTCCTCCCACTGATACTAACAATCAAGAACCATTCCTTCCACTGATATGAAAAATGGGGCACCATTCCTCCCACTAATAGTAACAATGAAGCACCATTCCTCCCACTGATACCAACAATGTGTCACCATTACTCCTGCTGATATTAACAATAGGGCACAATTTCTCCCACTGATACTAACAATGGGGCACCATTTCTCCCACTGATAACGATGTGGCATAATTCCTCCCACTGATACTAACAATGGAGCACCATTCCTTCCACTGATACTAACAATGGCGCACCATTACTCCCACTGATACTAACAAGGGAGAACCATTCCTTCCACTGATACTAACAATGGCGCACCATTACCCCCACTGATACTAACAATGGAGCACCATTCCTTCCACTGATACTAACAATGAAACACCATTCCTTCCACTGATACTAACAATGGAGCACCATTACTCCCACTGATACTAACAATGGCGCACCATTACTCCCACTGATACTAACAATGGAGCACCATTCCTTCCACTGATACTAACAATGGCGCACCATTACCCCCACTGATACTAACAATGGAGCACCATTCCTTCCACTGATACTAACAATGAAACACCATTCCTTCCACTGATACCAACAATGTGTCACCATTACTCCAACTGATATTAACAATAGGGCACAATTTCTCCCACTGATACTAACAATGCGGCACCATATCTCCCACTGATAATGTCGTGGCACAATTCCTCCCACTGATACTAACAATGTGGGACCATTCCTCCCACTGATTCTAACAATGGGACACATCACTCCCACTGATACTAACAATGGGGCACCAATACTCCAAGTGATACTAACAATGGAGCACCATTCCTTCCACTGATACTAACAATGGAGCTACATTCCTCCTAGTGATACCAACCATGTGTTACCATTACTCCCACTGATACTACAAAGGAGCAACATTCCTTCCACTGATACTAACAATGGGGCACCATTACTCCCACTGATACCAACAACGTGGTACCATTTCTCCCACTAATACTAACAATGAGGTACCATTATTTGTACTGATACCAACAACATGGCACCATTACTCCCACTGATACAAACATGGCACCATTCCTCCCACTGATACTAACAATGGGGCACCATTACTCCCACTGATATCAACAACGTGGCACCATTACTCCCACTGATATTAACAATAGAGCACCATTCTATCCATTGATACTAACAATAGGGCACCATTCCTTCCACTGATACTAACAATGGGACATCATTACTCCCAGTGACACTAATAATGGGGCACCAAACCTCCCACTAACACCAACAATGTGGCACCATTCCTCCCTAACAATACAGTACCATTCTTCCCACTGATACCAAAAATGGAGCACCATTACCCCCCACTGATACAAACAATGGGGCAGTATTACTCCCACTGAAACCAACAAATGGGAACCATTCCTCCCACTAAAACCAATGATGGGTCACTATACTACTGACCATGGGCATTATGTAATTAATGTATTGTAATTATGTTGTTTGTTAACATTTTTCTCCCCTGCAAGGAAAGCAAAATACAGTGTATCGTTCTGTCCATTCAGAGGAGAAAAAACACAGGGGCAGTAAGTGATCACAGTGATCAAGTGACCAGGAACTGGGAGACCTGGGTTCCGATCGTCAGTATGAAACCCGGGGCTCTCAGTGAGAGCCCAGTTTCTGTGCTGGGAATGTGCTGTGTGGCACACTCCCAGCACAAACACAGGTATGCATATATGCGGCCTCACAATTAAAACCACTTCCATACCACAGAACGTCATTTGACGTCCTGGGCTTTCATAGGTGATATCTGAATAATACCTGCAGTTGCAGGCATCATTCAGATATAATTTTTTCCAGCCGGCGATTCCCTTCACCATAAGAACAATCATAGTTTCTGTTCAGCTGCTTGATCGTTCTTGATCTGGCTAGGCCACAGGATGGTAGGGTGTGGGTCTTTGGGCCTATCCTGAAGTCTAGGGGGAGTCTATGGGGAGGATGTGTGGCCCTTAGCTTCCATTTACCCATGCCTAGGGGGTCTCTCTTCAGAAGAACCCCTAACCCAGTCCACGGTGGTCAGCTTTGGCTGATCAAGATAAGCAGAGTCTGCCACGCCTTTTTACTAGGTAAACCAGAATACCTTGCCCCCATCAAGAGTCTTGAACCCTGGGCTGTCAGAGAAGGATCCTTTCTCTTCGGGATCATATGACCCACCCTATGCACTTTGAGTGTTTTCACATACACTTTTTGTTTAGTTGGGTGTTTAGATTTGCGCAACGCACTGTGGGCTCAAAAATTAAAAACAAAACCATTTTGAAGTATTAAAATGTGTAACTACTTTTGGAAAATTGCAACAACATGTTATATTGCAGAATACTAGTCTTTATATGTGGTGGCTGCTTTAGTTAGCTTTCCTTTATCAGGCTAAGAACGTTTTTAGCAAGTACTTGTTGATCCTGCTAGACTTGCATTGTCATAGTCATTCTTGTGAGCTTAACAAATCTTTCTTATGTAACTATTGTTATCAGCCCTAATATAACAGAAATGAACAAAGGCAGACATGTTTTAAAATGATATTAACAAACACACAATGGGGTTTTCCCAGATTTGACTGCAAAAGTGGAATTACACTTAAAGCAGGTGCCATGACTGCTGCTCCAGGTTTCCTCTTTTTTTTGCAGCATTCTATGCAGCCACCCCTGCATGCAGGCGCTAGAACGTGTCTCCCCACACTCTGTGTATCAATAGAAACACACAACCCTGTAGCATAGAATGGCAAGGGTCTTCCTAGCTCTTCTTTTCTCAACCCCCCACACACACCACCTTCTCCAAGCTAACAGACTGGCTAAACGTGGTTGTACATCTCCAGCATGAAATATGAACAAAGCATATCCTTCTAATGTGGGTACTTGTCTCAATTAAAGCATTTGTTAAACCCCCCAAAAAAAGGATCTTGCTTTTTTAAAGCATGTTATCTGACACAGTGCTTGTCCTGTGTTATTTGGCAACCTGTAACAGCTAAAAAACCTGGCTGATCCTGCCAGTTTCTCCCCACCCCTCTGTAAACTGACCACAGTCTATCATGGCTGCTGAAACCAGACACCGTGGTCAGTTTATGTGCCTCTGTCATCAGCAGCCTGCTATCTGCTCTCCTCTCTGCTCCTGTGTCCTTCTCCCCCCTCCCCTCTCTATCTGTGTGTGTGCCACCCCTCCCCCCTCCTGCTGCTCTCATAACACTAACCTGTATACACCATCAGCATTGCCTCCTATTGCAGTGTCCTCCTCTGTGAATGATTTATAAATCTAAATGCTGTAAATACCTCATTTAAGAGCAGAGATTGTGATCACATGACCAGCCAGCTCTCTCCTTCTCCCCTCCTCCTACCGTCCAGACTGACATCAGCAGAGGAATCTCAGCCCCGCCCACTTCATCTCTCAGGAGGAAAGGAGAAAGTTGGGCAGTCATGTGATCACAATCTCAGCAGTGAAATTAGATATTTGCAGCATTTATTTTTAAAAATCACACACACAGGGGATACTAAAATAGGAGCCAGTACTGATGGTATATGATGGTGTATACATGTGCTGAGATGCATTACTGGGAAAATGAAGAAAGGGTGGGGCTAACTATACAGGACAGAATAATACATTTAACATTTAAAGGCATATCACAAGGCATGTGAAACATGACACTCCCCGTCGAAATCTATGATTTCTAATATTAACAAACTTTAGTCCAAGTCCAAATATAAGTAATGGAGATTCTTACTAAGAACACCCGCAAAACAAGAGGGAAGGGAAGAACAAGGGAAACAATGCAACCATTAACCTATACTTGCAGGTGTTGGTCTCAAAGGTCTAGGCTGTGACAAGAAAATATCCATCTTCAGAAGGGAAAGCAACAACATGCATGAATCCTTTGTACCTCCCTTGAATCAAGTTGATGACTTGTCTTTTACTTTGGGCAAAACCTTCTTTCATTACTTTAACTTCTACTTTCCGTAACTTTCTGTTGTTACTTAACATAGTTTTTGTAATACGACCCATAGGCCAATGGTTCCGATGAGAATCTGTCTCTTTCAAGAGAACTATGTCTCCCACTTGTAGGTTAGGTTTGTTGGCTTGCCATTTACTGTGACTTTGAAGGTTAGAAAGGTACTCCATCTTCCAACTGTTCCAAAACACATTAGCAAGGTGTTGAACCTGTTTCCATTGATGCTTGTAAACATTAGGATGATGAAGTTCCTCTGTGGGGATAGTGGCTATCCCAATTATTTGAGTAAGAAAAGTGGCTGGGGTGAGCAATACTGGAGACTCTGGATCTGAGGACACAGGGACCAGAGGCCTTGCGTTGATTATAGCAGACACCTCTGCAAGAAGAGTGACTAAATTTCCTTGGGTAAGCTGGGAAGTTTTCTGGTCCAGTAGCATAGTGTCCAGGATTGTCCTTGCAACTCCAATCATGCGTTCCCAGGAGCCTCCCGTGTGAGAGAAATGAGGTGGGTTGAATTCCCATTTACACTTGTTGTCATTCAAGAAGTTCACAATCTTTTCTGCTCCTGTAAAATTGGTCCCACGGTCAGATCTAAGTAACTTTACAGGTCCTCGCACAGATACAAATCTTCTGAAGGCATTAATAAAACAGGAAGATCCATTGATTCTATCACTTCGATGTGCACTGCACAAATGCTCAAGCAAGTGAACAGCACAGCCCATCGCTTGTTAGCAACTCTGCCGCGAGTTCTGCGTGTAAACACAGTCCAGGGGCCAAATATGTCCATGCCAACTTTAGTAAACGGAGGTTCGGTGCTTAATCGATCGTCAGACAGCTCTGCCATCTGTTGTTGTAGGTGCTTTCCTCTTAGTTTTTGGCACTTGACACATTTGTGGAGTATGGACGATATACACCTTTTCATCCCGACGATCCAGAAACTTGCAGACCTTACTGCTCCTTCTGTGAAGTGACGTCCTTGGTGCTGAACTTGCTCATGGAAATGCCTAACTAACTGAGCAGTAATGTGATGACGTCCTGGAATAATGAGGGGATTTTTCTCTTCACTAAACAAATTCAACCTCCCAATGCGACCACCAACTCGAAGTAACTGGTTGTGATCAATTATTGGATTTAATTTGTGCAAAGGGCGATTCTTAGATAGGTTGAGTCCTTTTGATACGTTAGCAATCTCTTGTGCGTACACTTGATGTTGGACACATTGGATGATAACCCTTTCAGCTTGAGAGACTTCCTCAATTGTGGGAGGGCCTTTACGATTGTGCCACTTGTGACACTCTTTTCCAGTACTAGAGCCGTATGTAAATTTATGAGCAATGTGGATAAGACGTGCAATGGCTCATACAACAGAAGACCACTTAGAAAAGCGTTCCAAGAGGAGAGGACTTAGCCTTACCCTTGGTTTCACAGAGGTGTTGAGTGTGGTTGCAACAGCTCTGATTTCCTTATCAGATTCTGGATGAACCAGTTCAAAGTTAGAATCTGTAGAACTTGAGATGAGTTTATCATTTGAGAGTACTGGTGGAGATAGCCATGATGTGTCCATAAATGCAGTAGTAGGTACTGCACAACTGCCGAGATCAGCAGGGTTGAGGTTAGTGGGAACATAGTGCCATTGTTCAGGCGTAGAGAACGTCCTAATGCCTTCCACTCTGTTACTGACATACATATAAAACTGCCTTGTTTGATTGTGTATATATCCTAGCACTATTTTGCTGTCTGAATAAAAGTCAAAGGAGTCTATTTCAACATCTGTTTCAAGTTCTATAAGCTCAGCAATTTTCACAGCTAACACAGCTGCACAAAGTTCAAGCCTTGGAATAGTATGTGCCAGTTTTGTGTTTACTGTAGACAAAACTCTTCGTTTTGTGAAAGGCTTGTCACAGACTGATGCTTGAAATGTGAATGTGTCTTGCTTAACATTCCAAAGCAATTCAAAACTGCATTGCATAACAGAAAGGTCAGATCCTGGCTGGAATTTCTTCACACTGATAGAATAGTCATCAGAAGGAAAGGCTCTCATGACCTTCTCGCTGTTGGAGACGATTTTGTAAAGCTGAGGTTTGCCGTGGTGAGCATGTTCTGGGCTCCATTGAGAAGGTCAATGGCTTCTTCTTCCGTAGGCAGAGATTTGCGTCTGTTGTCTACATAGAAATTCCTTTTAACAAACTGTCGAGCATCAGATCCAAATTCTTTCTCACCCACTTGAGCTGTTTTCTTTAGTCCCAAAATTGTTACCGCAGGAGAAAAACTGTTACCGAAAACATGTACCTTCATCCGGTAGTCCATGACTTCATCATTGACATCATTATTGCGGTACCATCGGAACCTGAGGAAGTTTCTACAGTCTTCATGGAAACACCTTCATGACGAGCTCTTGAGTCGAAGACCACCCTAATCTGATCAGGCTTGCGAGGGTGGTAGACACCAAAGCATGGTAGGTACCAACATTCTTCTCCTTCCTTAAGAAGAGGTGCAGGCTCAGCATGATCTCTCTCAAATACCTTCTGCATAAAGTCCACAAAGTGCTTTTTTATCTCAGGCTTCCGGTTCAAACTGTGTTGTAAAGAAACAAACCGTGATTCTGAATGTCCCCTGTTGTTTGGCAATCTCTTTCTTGGGGTACGAAATGGTAGAGTTGCTACCCAACTGTTGGAATCATCTTGGTAGAACTCTTTACTCATGGTTTTCAAGAATTCTTTGTCTTCCATGGTAGCTGCCAACTCATTGTCTTTAGTGGTTACCTCGAACACTGTGTTGCCAATGTCGTCATCCCAGAAATTAAGGGCTTTCTTATCGTCTTGTATGATGTGCCTTTGTGCACTTTTTTCAAACAGCCTATCTTTCACATTATATTGATGTGGTCTTTGTGCAGAACAGGTAGTCCGTCCGTTTGACAAGACGTGAGTTTTAAAGGAAGAGA
This sequence comes from Aquarana catesbeiana, assembly GCF_042186555.1. NCBI lineage: Eukaryota > Metazoa > Chordata > Amphibia > Anura > Ranidae > Aquarana > Aquarana catesbeiana. Next base: position 48,682,413 of record NC_133331.1, on the reverse strand, counting down.
CTGAGTAAGACCTTCTGCCTTTGTTTCGACAGACATTGCCTATGATGACCCAGCCTAGATCCAGACACTGAGCATATGGTGCATCATGTGGACCATTGATTTGCTGACGAACCTTGTGCACCCTTAAGATGTCTCGGCCGAGTAACAGCAGGATAGCAGCACTTTCGTCGAGGGCTGGTATTTGGTCGGCTATGTCCTGTCCAAGTGAGAATGGTGAAAGGCAGCTTCAGGAGTAGGAATCTCCTCTTTGTTGCTTGGGATTTGGTCACACTCAGTGATAGTGGGCAAGAATATTTCCACATTGTCATTCAGGGGAGCAACTACAAGAGCGCTGGCTCTCCTACCTAAGACTTCTGTAGTGCCGGCACAAGTGCTCAGGGTATAAGGTAGAACATCTCATGTTATGTTCAACAGTTCAAAAGCCTGTGTTCTTGCAAGAGACCTGTTGCTCTGCTCATCCAGAATAATATACAGTCTTATGGCCTTTTCAGGTTGACCTTTGGGGTATACACGAACCAAGCAAATCTTTGCACAGGATTTGTCACAGAGTCCTTCTCCACAGACTTCTGTACATGTAGAGAACACTGAGGTGGAAGGTGCTGTTTGATCTGTGCACTCCCTGCCTTGCTTTGCCTCAGGAAGATTGTTTGTGAGTGTAGTAGAGTTGTGCAGATATTGATGAAGAGCTTGCACATGGTTATCACTGTCACACTCTATAGATTTGATGATAGCTTTACAGTCCTTTGCAAAGTGTTCTATGGAGGCACAGCATTTGTAGCAAACTCCAAATTTCTTTAAAAGTTAAAGTTCCTTACATTCTTGTAGAATTTTCTTTCTGAAGCCGATACATTTCTTAAGTGGATGTGGTTTGTTATGTATCGGACATTGGCGATTTGGGTTCTCAATTTTCTTGTTTTGATCAGTCTTTTTGAGAACTGTAGCAGGTGCAGGTAGAACATTAGTCCTTTTCACTAACACTGGGCCAATATGGTCTCTGTGTGTCATACGTGTGTTCATAGGTCTTGGAGAGGGTGAACGGAGAGGGTTACAGTCACCATAGGAGAAACTTGGGTCACTCTTCGTGTCTGCACTTCTTTTGATGAACTTGCAGAATTAGGAAAAAGGGGGAAAGGCAACTTGATTATTTTCCTTATACTTTGATCCAAGCGCTGCCCATTTTTCATGAATACCATATAGTAGCTTGAGAACAACAGGGTTGATACCACGAGCGGTGTCAAGGTAACTGAGACCAGGTAAGTTGATGTCCGCCTTGGCAAGTTGAAGCTCTAATAGAATATCGCTGAGTTTTTGATACTTTAGATTGTCACTAGAAGAAATCTTTGGGAAGCTTTGCAACCGTTTGAATAAGGCATCTTCAATGGCCTCTGGGCTGCCAAAGGTAAGTTCAAGTCTGTCCCAAGCAGCATTAATGCCTGCAGTGGGGTTGTCAATATGCTGCTTTGAGCCTCTTGATGCGTTCAGTTGACTGGGGACCTAGCCATCCGATGAGCAGATCTAATTCCTCTGTGGCATTGATGTCTAGGTTGCTCATAGTGGCCTTAAAGGTGGATTTCCAGCCACTGTAATTTTCTGGCTTGTCATTAAACTTGGTGAGGCCTGTCTTGGTGATCTCCCTGCAGAGCATGTATTTAGCAAACTGTGACATGTCCATGTTCTCAGACTTTAGATGCATGACTGCAGGTGGAACAGAGTTAGTTGTGATAGCTGGTGCATTGACATTAAGTAACTTGGGAACATATGTTGGTGCAAAGGCATTCAATGCTGGAATTGGCTTAAAGTTCACTGACATGTTGGTCTGTAGCTGTGGATTAGTGTGCTTGCCAGGAAGTACTTGGTTAATGCCAAAGTAGGGTGGACAGTCTGTTATATGCATACCAGTGTCTGCTGCTTGCTGAGATGCTGCAGTCTGATGTACTGGAAGATATAAAGGTAAATTGTCTTGAGGTACAGTAGGTGCAGATAAGAGATTGAGTGCTTGAGTGAATGTCTGCAACTTTTGTCTCTTTAGTTTTCACTAGCGGCTTGTTCTAAGGCCCTTAACCTTGCCATGGCATGCTCACATTGTTTTTCCAAAACATCCATTTCTGCTTGTCAGGTCATCTTGAGGCTAGGTGACAGATGCACACCGTTGGAGTCAAGGTGGTAAGGAAGGCAGGGCCGCTGGAACACCAAGACGGATCCCACTGGGGTTAGAGCGTAAGATTCCCTAGGGCGCAGAGTCTAAGAGCCAGCAGGTGTTCACCAGAGCCTCTAGTGGTGAGGATGGACTGGGCTGCAACTGGCTCCAGGTCGCTACCCCCAGGGTCCCCCAGCTCACGCCCACATTAGGCAACAGGAGGATAAGGATAGTAAGGGAATAAGCCAAGGTCGGGGCCACAAGCAGACAAGGACAACAGAGTACACGCCAATGGTTCAGGGTCACAGGCAAACAGAGATAGTTGGGGACACGCCAAAGGTCAGGGTCACGAGCAGACAGGAATAGTTGAGCACATGCCAAGGTCGGTAACAGAAATAAACATAGAGCACACGGCAAGCAGGAACAGGAAGCCAAACACACAATGGATGATCAGCACTGCTGGCTTGCAGTGCACAGGTAATATAGGGTTCCCTGATAGGGCCTGGGGTGGGGCCACGCTTAGAGGAGAGGTTAAAAAACCAGTCAGGTGTGAGTGGCTGGCCTCTTAGTCTGAACACACGAGGAGCAGGTAAGCTGACAGAGAAAGATTACTGCATAACCATGAAACTGCTCTCTGGCATGCGGCTTCAGCTTCTTGCTCTGCTTTCTGGCGTGCGGCTTCAGCTTCTTTCTCTGCTTTCTTTTGGGCGAAAGCTGCCTGAATTTTAGAAGCTTCAGCATCAGCACAGGTCTTTATGAGTTGTTAACCGAGTGCAGAAGATCTTGATTGTAGGGATTTGGAAGATCTTGTGGAGCGTCTAGTAGATGCAGAGCGATACGATCTGGATTCATGGAGCTGTGTTATTCTCACTTCTGCCTTTGTCTTTGCACCATTAAATTGTCTCTTTCAAAATTGAGCTCCTCAAATCCCTTTAATTCTTCCAATGACCCTTGAGTGTTGTACCGCTTTAAGAGATCAGTATATTTAACACACAGTCTTTGATAACTCTCATAAGCAACATTCAATTGCTTGATAGCGCCCTCTAGTTGTAATGGCTCATGAGATTGTTGGGAGAGAGCAGACATGCATTTAACAGTATTAGACCATAAGTCATTGATATTAAACAGCAGTTCTTTGTCAGCTTTAAGATTCTCTTGCACTTTCCAGGTTGGTTTTGTTTTTCCCTTTGGTTTGATTCAGGGTTTAATTCCTCATCTGGAAAGAGTACTAAACCTGGCTGTGCACCCCCAGATTGCATTTTGTTTTACTGAAACATCTTGTTAACAAGGAGGGGGTTTATAGTAAGGATGAGCTCCGGCGTGTTCGCGCACCCCACGTGTAGAGCCTGCCAGGAAGTCGGCGCTGCGCTAATCACAGGCAGTGAGACATCCCCCGATCTCTGCAGCCGCACATCAGGACAATGTCTCATTGCCTGTGATTAGCGCAGTGCTGACTTCCTGGCGGGCTCTGCACGTGGGGTGTGCGAACACACCGGAGCTCATCCTTAGTTTATAGTAAAGTTTTCAGCAGCAGAGAAATGTATCAGTTTGCTGTGTCTGAGCTCAGGTTTCTTAGGCTGCAGTTTAAGAAAGGTTTACTCTGACTTTCTTATAAAATTACACAGACAAAATGCCAAGTGCGGATGCATACAGAGGCAGTGTATAAGCTGTTTGTATGAACATTCACAGCAGTAATATTGTCCTGTGTGGCTGATGAGTGCTATGCTTTGACTTGCTTGCAGACACACATACAGGCTTGAGTATTAAAGGGGTTGTAAAGGTAAAAGTTTTTTCACCTTAATGCATTCTATGCATTAAGGTTAAACATCCGACAATACCGCCCCCCCAGTCCCTTGTTTTACTTACCTGACCCCTCGAAAATCCCACGCTCGCTCCCGACATCCTCTTCGCCGCTCAGCCTGGCCGTTGATTGGCTAGAGTGGATGGATTGAAAGCAGCGCAGCCATTGGCTCGTGCTGCTGTCAATCACATCCAATGACGCGTCGCGCCGGGGGGTGGGGCCGAGTGATACAGTGATCAGCTATGGCCGCCGGCTGTATCACGGGTGCGCGCCCGCAAGCACTCAACACTATGCGAGGGAGCTCACATAAAACTGTTGAGTCCTTGCGGGGGGGAGCCGAGACAGCCGCCGAGGGACTCCAGAAGACCAGGTTCGGGGCCACTCTGTGCAAAACGAGCTGCACAGTGGGAGTAAGTATAACATGTTTGTTATTTAAAAAAAAAATAGCTTTAGTGATCCTTTAATTGCTGCACTGTCTGATAGCTGCTATTTCCACTGTCCATATAACATCTCACAGATGATCCAGAGCTAGCAAGGATCATATCTTTTGATTGATCTTTCTAAGGATGTATTGACTGATCTTTCTAACGATCTTTTGACTGTTCTGTCTCACCAATCTAAGCATTGAAAGTGTGATCTTACAACAATGAACATCGGATAGGTCAAAAGATCATAATGTGATCCAGTCCACACATGTGCTGAGATGCATTACTGGGAAAATAAAGAAAGGGTGGGGCTAACTATACAGGATACGCTGAGATACAGGAAGGGGAGGAACCGGGGACAGAATAATACATATAACATTTAAAGGCATATCACAAGGCATGTGAAACATGACAAGCAATGTGATTTAAGGGAGATATTAAAGTAATCATAAACGATCACCTTGTAAAACAACCCATTCAGTTTAAAATAGAAATGAAAGACAAAACATTTTTGTATAGATATAAAAAAAAAGTTTCCCTTTTTTATAAGTGATCACATTCCCTCTGTTCTCAGATACATAAGAGCTGGCGGGGGAGCAGCAGTACTCTGAGCTCCCCAGTGAATGTCTGTGCAGTGGGAGCGTGCCAGGACAAGTCTGATCATTGGAGGAAAGCAGGCTGAGTTCCCAGCAGAGAACTGCCAACAGTCAGTTCTCAGAGAACTGACCACAGTGTGCTCTCCTGCTTAGTGTGGTCAGTTTTTATTAGGAAAGCAAGGGGACTAGCAGGAACACCATGGATTTTACGCAAAGGAAGCAATACAAAGAGGAGAGCATACTTTCTCATACAAGCACATAGTACAGCAGGGACATATCAGGAATATGAAATGTTGGGGTAACAAACCTTTTAAGGCAAAAAAACATATTTCTTATTTTATTTTCGATATAGTAAGTAGCTCATGGACAGGACTCTGGAGGGCAAGAAATTAGAATGGGTGGCACACACACATGAAATTGACTCCCACAGTGACACTGACCGCAGTGTGCAGCAGCACAGATGATGATGACACCTCACTGACACAACATGTCCCCTTCTAAGTCACAGTGACAGTCTCTCTCTGACACACGAGGCTCCGCCTCCCTTGCACCATGACATCACACGACACACTCAGGCACCACCAGACCCGTCTCCCACCAACAACGCACACTGTAGCAGGCACTCAGATGGTCTCGGCCAGCTCCGGACTAGAACTGTGCATCTGCGATTGCAAGCGGAGCGTCACAGCTATATTTTTTACTGGCAACTTTTTCCTGTCACTGCCATTTACTGGCAGGAGAGAAGTGCCAATTGTTTACTGCCTACCAGTAAAAATACCGACGGTTGACAACACTGGTGCCCACAATGTTCTTCTAATTTGAAATGGTACATTTTGGACTTGTAAAATCTTTAACAAGTAAAAAGTTTCCACAACTCTGTTATTACTCTCTCCTTAGTGCTCAAAAAGTTTGAGGTTGAGGTGGCAGCTCCAAACAGTGTTTCAATCCTGGATAAATATCTCTCCTTAACGGTAAATGGATGGTGAGTGACCTCTCATTCCACTTCTTTCTCTTTTCCCCTCTACGCTTTCCCTCTCTCTCTCTCCCCTCCCTGCTCTATCTCTCCCTCTCTCTCCCTGCCTTTCTCCCCCCTCTCTGTTCCCTCTGCCACTCGCTCCCCCCTCCCCCTCTATCTCCCCCTCTCCCCCCTCTCCCCCCTCTTCCCCCCTCTCTCACCCTCCGCTCCTCCTCTCTCTGTTCCCTCTCCCTCTCCCACTCTCTCTCCCCCTCCCTCCCCTTCTATCTCCTTCCCTCCCCCCCTCCCTCCCTCCTTTACTCCTCTCTCTGTTCCCTCACCCGCTCTCTCTCCCCTCCCTCCCCCCGCTATCTCTCTCTCTCTCTCTCTCTCCCCCCTTTCTCCTCTCTCTCTGGTCCCTCGCCCGCTCTCTCTCCCCCTCCCCCCTCTAGCTCTCCCTCTCGCCCCTTTCTCCCTCCCTTTCTCCTCTCTCTGATCCCTCTTCCACTCTCTCTCCCCCTCCCTCCCCCCTCTATCTCTCTCTCTCCCCCTCCCTCCCCCCTCTATCTCTCTCTCTCTCTCTCCCCCCTTTCTCCCTCACTCCTCACTCCACCCCTTCTTTTCATCTCCATCTCCCCCTTTCCCCCCTCCCTCTATCTTCCTATTTTTCTCTCCTGCCCTTCACCTCCCCCACCTCTTCCCTTCCTCTCCCTACCTCTTCCCCTTCATCTCCCTCTACCATCCCCCTATTTTCTCTCTCCACTAACCCCATATTGTCTTGGAGAAGAGTTTTTTTTCTGTGAAATTGCATTCATTGTTCTGATGTAGCCTTTAACCACTTGCTTACCGGGCACTTAAACCCCCCTCCTATCCAGACCAATTTTCAGCTTTCGGCGCTGACGCACTTTGAATGACAATTGCGCGGTCATACAACACTGTACCCAAATGAAATTTTTATCATTTTTTCACCACAAATAGAGCTTTCTTTTGGTGGTATTTGATCACCTCTGCGGTTTTTACTTTTTATTAAAAAAATGTAAAAAACTGAATTTTTTTTTAAAAAAAAGTTTATTTTTTTATATTTTGTTTTAAAAAATTTTAAACGGGTAATTTTTTTTCTTCATTGATGTACGCTGATGAGGCGGCAGTGATGGGCACTGATAGGCGGCAGTGATGGGCACTGATGGGTGGCAGTGATGGGCACTGATGGGTGGCAGTGATGGGCACTGATGGGTGGCAGTGATGGGCAGCACTGGCAGGTGGCACTGATTGGCACTACAGGTGGGCATTGATAGGTGGTACTTGTGGGCACTGATAGGTGGTACTTGTGGGCACTGATAGGTGGCACTGTGGGCACTGTTAGGTGGCACTGTGGGCACTGTTAGGTGGCACTGTGGGCACTATTAGGTGGCACTGTGGGCACTATTAGGTGGCACTTTTATTGGGCACTGATGAGGCAGATGTGCCTCTTCCACTTGGGGACCGATGTCCCTCACATCCGATCCGGTGATCGGCTTTTTTTTCTACTCGCGCTGTCAGCGTGAGTAAAAAAAAAAAACGATTACCGATCTTTTGTTTACATCATGTGATCAGCTGTCATTGGCTGACAGCTGATCACATGGTAAGGGGCCGGGACCAGCCCCTTACACAGATCGGTGATCAGCCGAGTCTCAGTGACTCGGTGATCACAACGCGCCCGGCGCGCGCCCTGCAGGGCGCGCGCAGGGAGCGTGCACAGGGGAGGACGTCATATGACGTCCTCCCGGGAATGTAGGTCCGCGCTGTAGCCGTCATTCGGCTATAGCGCGGATGCCAAGCGGTTAAGCAAGAAAAAAATATTTAAATACATTTTTTAACAGCCATAAAAAAAATATATATATTGTGCCTCAAATGATTACACAATACCCAGTTATTACCTTGTAAATGTAGCAGTGACATCATCACTGTGCTGTAAATAGCCTGTGCAGAGAGCAGAGCTGTGGGAGGGACCCAGCAGGCTCCACCCACTACAGCCTGCCTGCAGAAAACTACAGGAGGGGATTTTAGATTTTGCAAGCCAGCCGTCGCGTTCTTAACAACAGATTACTCATCAGCTGTCAGCAGGGTTCCCCACTAACCGTTGCAATTGCCTGCAATCATTTTTTTTTTTTACAAAACAGTGTTTTGTAAACAATCCATACCAGGCACTTCCGAGTCTTGTACAGATTTTAAGGGGAACCTCATGCAAAACATAAAAAAAAATGGTGTGGGGTCCCCCCAAATCCTCAGCAGACCTTTAGGTCTTTAGGCACCTCCTCAGCACTCCATCTTCCACCCGACTCCCCTGTTGGCATGGCTCCCTAATATTTAAGGGCTGACCTAACCTCCCTGCCAGGACATTCTGCCTGGGGACCGACCAAGTTCCCTCAAATATTCAGATCAGTACCCCCTGGCCCACTAACTTCCAGAAGCTTCTACCAGCTTCTAGATACAGGGCGAGGTACCAGAGACCTGCCCCTGTAGAGCCACCCAGCCTGCAGTAACCCTGACCCAATTTCAGACTCACAAACTTACCATGAGCCTTAAACGTAAATTTGCCTGTAGTTACACTAGTAGCACACTAGAGGTGCTACATAAATACTAAAAATAACTAAAAATATGTGTCGACAAAGAATACGGTTTCCCTTCCCTTAACGTGGTTGTAAGCCTCAGTTATGAAATCTGAGCAAAGCACATCTATCTCTAGTGTTTACTTCTAAGTGCAGTTTCTCTCTGGTGCTTTGTTCCTCTGTTATCAGCATGAGTCTCTTCTGAGACACATAAGATAATATTTGTGTTAGCGAGGGAGCTTAGCACGTAGCTTGTCTATTCACAACTGTGGAGGGGGGTGTGATCCTTTCCTCCAATCTCCAATCAGCTCTCACTTACTGTTACTGCAGCCTCTCTGCTACTCCTCTGTGATACTAACAGATGCAGAAGGATTTTAACATGATTCTGCCCTTTTGAAGGGGTGTAGGGAAGAAAGGGCTGTAGATAAACAAGTAAAACTTATGTAGGAAGACCCGTTTTATCTCTGTGTATCATCTGAGGCCAGTCACTTCACTGGGTATATGAGAGGGTTTACAAAAACAAGGAAATTACATTATACAATATCCTTATTCTCCAAAAATAATCCATACACATCCATTACTTATTTACCCTAAAATATATTATTTATTAAATCATTTCTTACTGGGTTTTTCTGCCTCCTTGTAATGTACTCTGTAAGTTCATATGCCTCTCTGTTTCCCCTTACCTTCTGTTTCTTTGGAACGTGCAGTGCATGTTAGTTTTGGTTGTGTACAGGATGCACACTCTATACACACTACACATCCCATGGTCCAGGGGTCTTCAAAGTGTGGTCGAGGACTGGCCTCTATCTAGCCCTTGGGGCATTACTCCTCCATGACACCATGGAGCACCTATTCCTCCAATTGACACCATGATAATAGGGCATTGTTTTCTTCCACTGATACTGAGGCATTTTCTGCTCCCACTGATCAAAGTCTGGCCCCCCTAAAGCTTGAAAGACAGTCAACTGCCCATTTGCTCAAAAAGTTTGGAGATCCCTGTCATAGGTCATAGTCCATCTTGGGACTGAGCAAGAGAGGGTGGTTACCTTCTCACATAAAGTAGGACCATGGAGAACAAATGTAGCCACCCTCTAACAGGAACTTGTATCGCAGCAGCAAAAGATGGAGTTTGGAGATTTGGGGGAGGCTGTGCACAATTCCAAGGCAGGTGTTGTTAAGTAGGGTTCACATGCAAAGAAAGAAACATTACACGGTGCAATAAAAATCTTTTAAATACAGTATATCTCACCAGAAATTTTCTTGTTACAGACACATCAAAAAATTCCATATAACTTGATCTCCAGTAACAAGAGCTGAACATTCATGCCTAGCTTAATAATGACACAGTTAATACAGTAGAGACATCCCCTTATATAGCAGCCCACTAGTCATCTGCTGCACACTGTTATAGGGGCAGCTAAACGTGCATCACCCACAGAAGGGCCCCAACATAAGCTAGCCAATGCGGACAATTAGGCTTAAGGTAGACATGTGCAGAAAGAAAAAATTTGTTTAGTTTCGTTTAGTTTCAATTTGTTTTTTACATAAATTTGTATAGTTAAATTCATTTAATCTGTTTAATTCGTTTTTGGAATTTGTTTTGTTTATTCGTATCCAAATCAATTAGTATTTTCCAAATTCGAATCGATTCGAATAGTTTTCAAAACAATTTTAAATAGTTTTTGAATTTGAATAGTTTTCAAATTCGAAAAGTTTTGAATTCAAATAGTTTTCAAATTCAAATAGTTTTCCAATATCCAAAGAGAATAAAATAAAATAGAAAATAAAAGAATAGAAAAAAATTGAATAGAATAAAAAAAAATATAACAGAAAATAATAGAATAGAATAGAAATGACTAGAATAGAATTAAAAAATAGAATAAAATAGAAAGAATATAACCATCTTCTGTAATTCGAATAGAAAAGAATAGAATAGAAAGGAATAGAATTAAAAAAAGAATAGAATAGAATAGAAATAATATAACAATTTCCCAAAATTCAAATAGAATCAATTCAAATTTGAAAAGAATAGAAAAGAATAGATTAGAATAGAATATAAAATAACAGAATAGTATATAAAAAGCAACAGATTAGAAATAATATAACTATCTTCCTATTCTAATCTATTCTTTTCTACTCTATTAAAATTTGAATTGATTTTATTTGAGTTTTGGGAAATGGTTATATTCTTTCTATTCTATTCTTTTTTGAATTTTATTATTTTCTATTCTATTATAGTCTATTCTATTCTACTCTTTTTTTTCTATTCTATTCTTTTCCTATGTATTCGAATTCAAATTTCTTCTATTTGAAATTCTAATTTCAGAAGATGGTTACATTTTTTCTATTTTATTCTATTCTTTTTTTATTCTATTTTATTTGTTTCCATTGTATTCTATTTTATTCTATTCGGTTCTTTTACTTTCTGTTATATTTTTTTCTATTCTATTCTATTTTTCTCTATTCTATTCCTTTATTTTCTATTTAATTCTCTTTGCAAATTGGAAAACTTTTCAAATTTGAAAACTATTCGAATCAATTTGAATTTCATGCGATTTTTTTTTCTGTGTTATTTCGGATTCATTAAAATTTGGTACTATTGTAATTTGTTAATTTGGATACATCTGAATTTCCAAAAAACAAAAATGTATCCCAATTTCAATTCGGAACAAAACAAACTGCACATGTCTAGGAAAACAGGTACTTTTATACACTTTCAGGGGTACTCCTTCTCCAGGAATGCATACGCCCACCTGCTATTGGGGCTGTAGTAGTTAGTTAATGCTGTTACTTAAACTCTAGTTATAGTTTAATTCATCATTGCCACAGTTGATTGCCAGTTAATGAGTCAGTGGTCATCTACCCAGTACAGTATCTTTAAATCTGTTTATTTGCCTGTTTAATGCTTTGTGCATTATTTAACTGCATGTCTTCAATACATTTATATATTCTACTACCAGTTGCTTGGCCTAATTTCTGTGCATTACTATGGAGTGGTAGCTTAATAACGTTAAACGGTAAGTTCATCTTTACAGAAAAATCTGTAAGGTGAACTTACACAGGGCCCCCTCATCAACCCCCTCAGTCCCGCTGACCTGGTGCGTAGCGATCTCCCATTCTGAGCCACAGTATAGCCGCCTCACCGGTCTGGGGCTTATAAATCCCCGCAGCTGAATCTCCAAAACGTACCCATCAGGAGGGACATTTCAGAGCATTCTAATGCCGCGTACACACAGTCGGATTTTCCGTCGGGAAATGTTGGATGTGAGCTTGTTGTCAGAAAGTCCGACCGTGTGTATGCTCCCATCGAACATTTGCTGTCGGACTTTCCGCCAACAAATGTTTGCTAGCAGGTTCTCAAACTTTGTTGTCAGAAAGTCCGATCGTGTGTACACAAGTCCGTCGCACAAAAGTTCACGCATGCTCGGAATCAAGCAGAAGAGCCGCACTGGCTATTAAACTTCCCTTTTCTCGGCTCGTTGTACGTCTTGTACATCACCGCATTCCCACGTTCAGAATTGTTGGCCAACATTTGTGTGACCGTATGTATGCAAGACAAGTTTGAGCCAACAACTTCCAAACAAAAATCCACAGTTTTGTTGGCAGAAAGTCCAATCATGTGTACGGGGCATAAACGCTAGCCATACATTCTACAACTTTCCTTTAGATTTACCAAAACCATATAATATTAGGCCACACTTTTAATTTTGTATGCAATCAGGCAGGCCCTTCTACCTACATAGTTGATGGTAAATCTAAAGGAAATTGAACAGTAAAATTGTATAATGTATGGCCAGCCTAATTGATCGGCTGTTGCCCGTAACATGGGCGGTGCCGACCAATCAGAACCCGCATAGCCTGGGGGGGGTCCTGTGTAAGTTCCCCTTACAGATTTTTATGTAAAAGTGAACTTACACTTTAAAGAGCAACTCAACTTTTGTTGAAAAATAAAACAATGTACATTGTAAAGATTTTAACAATATTTGTAGCAGACCTTTTATTGCTCTGAAGAAATAGCTGTTTGTTTCACCATGTCCTGTGCAGACTGATTCTGAATGAGCGGGACTGGTTTGTTATGATCAGCTGGTGCACTCTGAGTGTTCTAATAAGAAAAGCTGCAGTGTCTGTATCCCTTTAGAAGTATTTAACCCTTGGGGACTATCTAACCAAAACAGAAATGCTTTTTTCAAGGGGTGCCTAAAATGTGACTTGTCACACAGATGGGAAAGGCCTCTAACTTACAACCAGGTGTGTCAGTGGGCACTGAGCAGCTTTAAGAGTCATGGCAGAACAGAGAACGCATCACCAGTGGCTCCTGTGGGCATAAGTGCTACACATGCCCGGCCACCTGTGACTCATCAGGGGCAGTCTCTCTGAGCTGTGGAGGGCACAAAACAAGGAAACGTATATTATCTTGGCATGACTTATTCCGCTCCAGTGTTGTCTGCAGTTTACTTATCTGCTCCAGAATTAAGTAGCCAGGTGCTTGACTAAGAATGAGAGTGAAAGAAACATTGGCTGCAGCTGATCTCTGTAGCTGCTGATCTACGGTGCTGAACTGGTTAATAGCTATCTCAGCAAGAGGATGGAGCTGCTGAGCAAGAATAGTTTGATAGACTGAGTCAGGTATCAACTGCACTGTGAGAACTGAAGTCCTCCAGAGGAAAGAGACTCTACTTTAATCAAGAGCTTTTGAACTGCCTTTCCCAGGGGGAGATTGCCAAGAGGAGGGGAAATAGCTTTTCTCAGGCTGCACAAAACACAGCTTCCTCTTGTTGTGAGGGAAACTGGAGAGTACACATCGCTGTCCTGTATACACCATCACTACTACGTATCACATACCTCCCAACCATTCCAGATCCTTTAGGACCTTCCCAGAATTTCAACAAAGTCCTAAAATCCTGCAGGTCTGGGCTGTATTCCAGAGCCCTGGTTCCACTAACTTTTTCTGCCGGCAGCTGGCAGGGAGAGATGCTGGCTGCTGCAGTGGCAGCTGGCAGGGGATTTCAGCCTGGTGGAATCACTGTACCCCACAGGAGATGCAGGGGAGGTACAGGGCTACAATAGGGGGAAGGGGTGTCCTGCAAGCACCATATATACTACTAAGTGCCCTCGCAGTTCACCGCAGCATTGGCCACCTGGCAGTCAGACTCAGCATGATCATTGTAAATAACCCAAGCTGTCTGTGGTTCACCAACCTTGACCAGCACCGGCCGCAGCCTTGTGGATACTACACACACAGTATGGTCCTGCCTTAAGGCTCTGGCAAGCGAGAGGAAAACAGGGCAAGACAGAATTGGGGGATGGGCATTGGGGTGGAGAGGTTAGCACAGAGAGTGGAGTGTAAAGGTGAGCCAAGAGGGAATTTGGGGTGTGGAGGTGAGCAGAGAGGGTGGTCTGGGGTGCAGAGGGGGTTTGGGGTGTGGAGGTGAGTAGATAGGGGGGAGGTGCAGAAATAAGCAAGGGGGGATGGGTGGGGTGCAGAGATGAGCAGGGAGGTTCGGAGTCCAACATTGAGCAGGGCGGGTTGGGTGCAGAGGTTAGAAGAGAGAGGCGCTGGAATGTACAGGTCAGCAAGGGGCCAGAAAGGTGTAAAGGCAGAGGTGCAGAGGTAAGCAGAGAGGACATGTGGGGTGCAGAGGTGAGCAGGGGAGGCTTGGGGAACAGAGGTTATTGGGGGGGTTGTGATACATAGGTTAGAAGGAGGAGGGGAATGAGATTGCAGCTGTGAGCAGAAAAGGGGGTTGGGGTGCAATTTCTCCCCCAGAAATCCCCACCACTAAAGAGAGTACAGGGAGTAGGGCAGCGTATACAGAGAGGAGGCTGTGTGTACAGGGAGGGGGGTTTTGCAAAAAGGGAGTGGGAGCAGTTATTAAGCCATGCCCAATATTTATCATTATTTAACCACACCCACTTTTGCCAAGTGTGCACCATAGGTTTCTGTCTCCCTAATGTCTCCCTCATTCTCAAGTCCAAAAGTTGGGAGGTATGATTAATATTGGTGGCCTGAACGGGATCCAGGGTGTTAAGTTCGGGGATGCCGACAGCCAGAGCCTTCTGGGTGCCGAGCAGAGAGTTGGTTGGTCGCTGTGTGTTACCTGATGGTGAGCTGTAATATCACTGGGACTGGTGAGCTGCTGCTGTGGGCATTTACTAACTTATGCTAGAGAGACTGAGCCCTTTAGGAACTGACCATGCAGCCATCTAGTAGCCTTATTGCTGCCTGCAGACTAGACTGGGACTTTTCTAATGTGCACCAAAAGTACAACTGGGCCCTAATGCTGACCAGCTAAAAAGTTAGGACTAAAGACTGTCCCTTTACAGCTGCTACACAGAGACCTTCACCTACTGCTTACGCTAGGATGTACTCTCAGGTGACATTCCACTGTATCCTAGCCATTCTCCTAGAGAGCACCGTAGACTAGTTATAATATTATTATTTACATTGCAGTTAGTGCTTATATGCATTATTTAATGCCGACCTTGGCATAATGATTATAATGTCTAGCAGACTGTGCCTGAACCTACCTTCTGTGTGTTCATTTATGCTCAAATTACCATATATTCTACCCCGTACCAATACATTGTGTTAATTTACTACTAAATGGTCTTGAGTCTATTTCCTGGAGCTAATTTACAGCCACATTAAAGGTAGTTGTACTTGTGTTCTTATAAGTACTTGCGATAACTTTCATTCAACCAGGTGTGTTAGAGGGGCTGAGGTTGTTCTTGGAGTCGAGGCACAGAACAGAGAACCCAAACTACCAAGCAGCTCCTGTGTCGGTAGAGCTACACTTAGTTCCTGCTGCCTCCCTGACTTACGCTCTTTGAGGTCTGTGTGGATTAGTGCAAGGTGAATGCGGAAGTCACGACCTGGAGTTAGCACATAGCTCAGAAAACCCCCATAAAGAGGTCCCTAGTAAATATTGCCTGGCCTTTTAACTCTATGCCCTGGGGGATCCCATGCCACCTGCATGGGACCATCCTTGTACTTTAGTGAGTCTTGATCAAACTTTCAAATGTTACCTTTTTCATTGTGATCCAATGTGGTTACTGCTTTGCTGATCCAGATCCAACTTGTTCTGCGGTGCTTTGTCCTACCAAAAGCTGGTTGAAATCCTGCAAAACTCAGATACTCCTACTGCCTCTCCTTGGCTATCCTATACAGTGCAGGTGGGGGTCCACATCAGTATAATCCCAACCTTGACACCTGTGGGATCCCTGCAGCTGATCTTTCCAAATTCTGACTTACCATGCCTTGTTTTGCACTGTGTCCCTGGGTAGAGGTGGCCATCTTGGTAGAAATAGGGCTTTACTTTCTCATGTCAGAACTTCCAGAATGGAGAAGAGTTAACAGCACAGTAGTGACATAACCAAATCTCATTTCAAGAAGTAGCAGTGCCTTAGATGACTTCACAAAGCAGATATTTAGGAATGATGCTGCAAAAGAGGAGTGCCTGGGCACATGAAATGCACTGCTAGTTTTCAGGACAAACAAAAGCTACATTTTTCAGAGCACTATGTAGTCACAATTAATATTTCTCCCTTCGTCTTTCAGGACAGCACCTGGAGAGAGCGCAGCTCCACCCACTTTCCCAGGAAACACTGCAGTCAGTTTCTTTAAAGACCGGACACTTCCACCATGGCCTCAGTTGTAGTGTTTCCTCCGCCATGGTGGAAGCGCTGCAGGGAACCAGGGGTGTGCTGCGCTTTCTCCAGGTGGTGAAAGTTTGGGCATACCGGATCGTTTTTCTTCTTTTCCTAAGACAGCCCAGCATCCTCCCTGACGTGTGGGGGATTCTCCGGTGCCTCCTCCTCTTCATGCTCGGCGAGAGCCAGGCTGCGAGGGTCCCGCTCCTACAGACCGGTGGCAGGGCTGTGGAGTAGAGCGGCGTCTATTCCACGGGCCGCACGCCTTCCGGGTTCGGATGGCAAGCGCGTCATTTCCGACCGGGGGCGGGGCCTCGAGCGGCGCGACGCGGCTTCCGGTTCCGGCCGCTGGAACGCAGGAGGGGGGGGCGGTCTCCACGGCTGATTTCATTTCCGGCCCTCACAGCGGTGAGCGGCCCGGGAAAATCAAATAAAAGAGCACAAACGCCGCTGTGTGTCCTGTCAATAATGGAGGACGATCAGACGGCGGTGGCAGGAGCAGGAGCCACAACAATCAGCCAGGCTCAGGTAAGCAGGGATACTGGTCTCTGTCTTTACTCTATGGGCATTTATAATGTTTATATATTATCCCTTCCCTAAAAAAAAAAAAAAAAAAAAGTGGGGAGCCTGCAGATCACTTGGTCCTGAGTACTAAAGGAGGGATAAGTGATTAATTATGTTTTAAGGTGGATCTGTGGGGTGATTCACCGGCTGTGGAACAGATCGTAGGTGTTAAAGGGTTAACTTCCTTGGTGGTGTTTTTTTCTGTGTTCCTTATACAGCATGTAAGCTGTTGTTTGTGAAATATGGTTCAGCTATTGTCTTTTTTCCCTTGGGATATTGCAGAAGGCTAAAGAAAAGACCAAGCATGTCTCCCCTATTGTTAAAAGGAAGTGTCCCTCTTGTAAGGGGTTACTGAGGGATTCCTGGCCCAAAGTATTATGCAAATCTTGCATTACGGACATAGTTAAGGAGGAGACAGCTCCTGCTAGTCCTGCAGCTCAACAAAGCGAATTGCTAAGCTCTTTCAGGAAGGAACTGGCAGACACCTTTGAGTCCTTCAGGTCCTACCTAGATAGGCGTCCAACGGTGCATAGCAGTGTGGTGCCACATTCTCAATCCTCTGTTTCAGCATCCAGAGGGGGCAGCGACTCAGAGGAGGAGGAAAGTAACATTTTACTAAATTCGGAGGAGGAAGCAGAAGAAGTAAATGAAGCTTCTTCTCCTTCTTCTAGGTACAAGTTATCCCTTGAGGAGGTAGATGATCTACTAAGAACAATTCATACTACCCTTAACATCACAGAGGATAAGGCTCAGCTATCCCTACACGATAAGATGTTCCAAGGCCTCGGGGAGGAAAAACACAGGGTTTTTCCTGTACATAAATTCCTATCAGAGACCATTAAGAGGGAGTGGAAGGATCCAGAGAGAGCCCCCTTCTTTTCTAAATCCCTCAAGCGAAGGTTTCCGTTTGATGAGGATAGCTCGCATATTTGGAATAAAAAGCCAAGACTAGACGCAGCCTTTTCCCAGGTATCTAGGAATACTGACCTGGCCTTTGAGGACATGGGTATCCTTAAAGATACCATGGACAAAAAGGCAGACTCCCTATTAAGGAAGGCATGGGATTCTTCTTTAGCAAATTTGAAGCCTGCCATGGCCTCAACTGTGGTAGCCAGAAATCTGGAACACTGGCTGGAGCAGCTGAAAATCCACATTGAGGCAGGGACGCCTCGTAAGGATCTGCTAGATACGCTACCGGTGTTATCAAAGGCGGTAGGGTATATAGCAGATGCCTCAGCGGAGTCAATCAGGATGTCAGCCAGATCCACAGCTCTGATAAACTCAGCTCGCAGGGCGTTATGGGTCAAGACATGGACAGGGGATACTGCTTCAAAGACAAAATTATGCGGTTTACCCTTTGAAGGTGATCTAGTGTTTGGCCCTGGGCTGGAAGCTATTCTTGATAGAACAGCTGACAAAAAGAAGGCTTTCCCTATAAAGAAGAAGGTACTTCCGCAAGGCAACAAAAATTTTCGTGCTTTTCGAAAGACCCCAGATACCAAAGAGGCAGGCTACAAAAGGCCTTGGAAGTCTCAAAGAGGGAGGGGTAAGTCAGGAGTACTTTTTCGCCCCCCAACCACAAGCCCAAAAACCCAGTGACGGTCACCCAACTGTGGGAGCAAGGTTACAGACCTTCTTTTTACAGTGGAAGACTATAACAAGCAGCCAGTTTATCCTCAAGACCATCTTGGAGGGTTACAGGCTGGAATTTTCTCAACCTCCTCCTGTGCGTTTTTACATAACCCAGGCTCCCCGAGACTCAGAAAAGTCACTAGCAATGACAGCTATCCTGAAGGACTTGATGCTACAAAGGGTGATAGTGAACGTACCCCCTGGGGAATTAGAACAGGGGTGCTATTCATACATATTTCTTGTGAAGAAACCGTCGGGAGAATTCAGGCTCATCCTGAACCTGAAGATTCTAAACAAGACTATCAGGTACAAGAAGTTCAGGATGGACACAATATTCTCAGTGAAGAATCTCCTGACCCCGGGATGTTTTATGGCTTCCATAGACCTGAGAGATGCATACTTGCATGTACCAGTAGCGTCAACATCTCAGAAACACCTAAGGTTTGCGATAAAACTGGGGGAATCTACCCTTCATCTCCAGTTCAGAGCTCTCCCTTTCGGGCTGTCATCCTCTCCGAGGATTTTTACAAAAATCCTGGCGGAGGCCTTGGTCCCACTCAGAGTAGAGGGGGTATCAGTCCTGCCCTATCTGGACGATCTACTAATTTTTGCCAAAACAAGGGACCTGTTAGTGAGAGATCTGGAAAAGACAATGAGACACCTGGTAGGTCTAGGATGGATAATCAACGAGGAGAAATCAAACTTGATTCCATCTCAGACCATACTATTCTTGGGCTACACAATAGATTCCATCCAGGAGAAAATTTTTCTCCCCGAAGGGAAGAGGGAGAAGCTTCAGGAGGCAGTGAAGAAGACGCAGACAAATATGCCAATCTCCATAAGAGCAGCTATGTCGGTCTTAGGGCTACTCACTGCGACTATTCCAGCGGTGCAGTGGGCACGTCTACATGGAAGGGAGCTCCAGCAGACAATTTTAACGAGTTGGTCCTATGGAGAGTCCCTAGAAAAATTAATAAGGATACCTGCGCGGGTTCAGAGGAAGCTTTGGTGGTGGAGAAATCACTCAAACCTGAACAGGGGTCTGCTCTGGAGTTTTCCTTTGCAGAAAAGATTAACAACAGACGCAAGTTCCTGGGGTTGGGGCGCCCACCTGGACGAGCAGATGGCTCAGGGGAGTTGGACAGACTGGGAAGCCAGAAAGTCCTCCAATTGGAGAGAGCTGAGGGCTATTCTCTTGGGTCTATGGGCCTTCGAAAGAACAGTCCGGGGCCATCATGTTCAGGTCCTATCGGACAATGCCACAGCGGTGGCCTATATATCAAGGCAGGGAGGAACAAGGAGCAGGGCTCTGCTATCCTTGGCACTCCAGATTCTAGCCTGGGCAGAAGACAGGCTAAACTCCATAACAGCGATACATCTGAAGGGAGATTTAAACCTTATGGCAGACTTTCTGAGCAGAGAAAGAATACTGGAAGCAGAATGGAGTCTGAATGTAGAGACTTTCCAACAACTAACAGAAAGATGGGGAATGCCCCAAATAGATCTTTTCGCATCCCAAAAGAATGCAAAAGTAGAGGCCTTCTTCTCACTGAACAGGCAGGATCAGGCAGAGGGATTGGATGCATTAGCGCAGCCATGGAAATTCCAGTTGTGCTACGCCTTTCCCCCCTTTCAGATGATCCCCTTGGTCTTAAGAAAGCTACAGAAAGAGAACACGACTATGATTCTGGTGGCTCCTTTCTGGCCCAAACGGGCTTGGTTCGCAACAATACAGGGGATGGCGGTGGAACCTTATTGGGAGCTTCCGCTTCGGAAGGACCTCCTAACGCAGGGCCCCCTTCATCACCCAAATACCCAGCATCTCAGGTTGACAGGTTGGTTACTGAGGAGCAGATGTTAAAAAATAAGGGCCTTTCAGATAAACTGGTCTCTACCCTGCTGAACAGTCGTAAGGAGGTTACCAGGGCCATCTACTTCAAAACGTGGAAGCGATTTAATAGCTGGTGTGCGATTAGGATACTTTCGCCACAGGAAATCGCTCCAGTGCTAGAGTTTCTCCATGAGGGAATGGAAATGGGGTTGGCAGCTAGCACCCTAAAAGTGCAGGTAGCTGCATTATCGGTTTTTCTTGAGAGGCAATTATCAAGGGAGCCGCTTATTATTAGGTTTTTCAAGGCATTGGCCAGAGCTAGGCCAATACCTTTTAAGTTTTTTCCTAGATGGGACCTGTCTGTGGTTCTGCGGGGTCTAATCAAAGGGCCTTTTGAACCTCCAGAGGAAGCATCAATCAGGCTATGGTCGTTAAAAATAGTCCTGTTAGTAGCAGTAACTTCAGCTAGGAGAGTAAGCGAGTTACAAGCTCTTTCCATAAGAGAACCCTTTTGTTATATTTTTCCAGACCGGGTAGTGCTAAAAACTGACCCGGGTTTCTTGCCAAAGGTGGCATCAGCATTTCATAGGGAACAAGAGATAATTCTCCCTACCTTTTGTCCTAACCCGTCCAGTGCTAAGGAGAGGTCTTTCCATTCCCTGGACGTGAGAAGGTGTTTATTACATTATATAGAGATAACGAAAGATTTTAGAAGATCAGATTCGCTCTTTGTTCTCTTCTCTGGTCCACGGAAGGGGTATAGAGCATCCAAAAGCACCATAGGTAGATGGCTCAGAATGGCCATCAGCGAAGCTTATAAAGCTTCAGGAGCAGAGCCCCCTAAGGGGGTAGTAGCCCATTCAACAAGGGCAGTAGCAACGTCCTGGGCAGAGAGGGCAGGGGCTTCCCCGGGTCGGATCTGTAAAGCGGCCACGTGGACAAGTTTCTCCACCTTCACCCGCCACTACAGGTTGGACTTGCTATCAGCAGCGGAACAGTCGTTTGGCAGGAAGGTCCTGCAGGCGGTGGTCCCACCCTAGAGTAAGTACTCTTTTATCATCTCCAGGTGCTGTCCTGAAAGACGAAGGGAGAAAACCCTAGTTAGACTTACCGGTAACGGTATTTCTACGAGTCTTTCAGGACAGCGCCGATGACCCGCCCTAAGTTTTGAGGTTGTAAGATGTGTTATTGCTGTGTTCTGCTTATCTAATTTCAGCATGGCTGGAGGTACTCTATGAACAACTGAGGCCATGGTGGAAGTGTCCGGTCTTTAAAGAAACTGACTGCAGTGTTTCCTGGGAAAGTGGGTGGAGCTGCGCTCTCTCCAGGTGCTGTCCTGAAAGACTCGTAGAAATACCGTTACCGGTAAGTCTAACTAGGGTTTTCAAAATGTTTGCTATAACATATCAGATCTTCATTTTTTGAGTTCCACTTTAAAGAAGTTGAATCCAATGTGTACATGGCCTAAGAGTAATGAAGGTGGGTAGCAACTATATGATGCAACTAGGTCTTCTTGCTTTGGGCTAAAATGCCCCTATCATGTCCTTACAGGTACACATATGGAGAGACGGTCCCGGGGAGTGTAACTCTCAAAGTGTGCCAGAAGAAACAACCACGATACTGGTGGCGGTGGCGGCCTCTTGAAGAGGAGAAACCAGGAACAAAAGATCTGTGCCATGAGGAGATAGCCAAGGTGAGCAATAGGACCAAGGAGTGACAAGAACAGATATTTTGTTGAATTCTGTAGTTTCATAAAGTCTGCTCAGCATTATAAAATGGACCTTGCAGTAAAATGCAAGGTCACCTCTTACTGCCCAGGCCCTTTCCCCTTTACAATTCACCTACTGCTAGCAGGTGTAAAATGTTCCTCCTAAAAAAAAAGTTTGATTTACACTTACCTTACCTTACCTACTTCTGGATGTGACGTCCCTGTCTTTATGAGAAGATTCTCGAAGGATGATGAGCAGATGAAATCTCATGAGAAGATACTTAAGTCCATTGCAAGAGCATTTTATTGTGACATTTTAGCTGCTTGTATTTACAAGGATCTAGTGGGCAGGAGTGTAATATAATCCTCGCCTAGGTAATAGTAAAATCTAACCTCCAGGTTTCCCTCCAGTCTTACTCAGTTGTACAGGCTCCTCTTGCATGAGGGCTCTTGAGGACAGTATTAGGGCAGGTTACTGTGATTCTTTCAGGAAGCTATGTACAGCAACCTGGTGGACCCTCCCAACAGCAATGATCTGCTTGGATTGTATAGAGAAGCACAGAGACCCAGTAATGACATCACTGGGTATTAAATAAGGTATGTCATGAAAACAGAAATATTTTATTTAAAAAAGGAAGGAGAAATAAGGGAAGGCCAAATATAAGCAGATACAACTGTATATGTATACTGTACAGTTGTGCTTATAGGTTTACATACCCTGGCAGAATTTATGACTTCTTGGCATTTTTCAGAGAATATGAATGATAACACAAAAACGTTTCTTTCACTCGTGGTTAGTGTTTGGCTGAAGCCATTTATTCTCAATCAACTGTGTTTACTCTTTTTAAATCATAAAGGCAACAGAAACTACCCAAATGACCCTGATCAAAATTTTACATACCCCAGTTCTTAATACCGTGTTTTGCCCCCTTTAACATCAATGACAGCTTGAAGTCTTTTGTGGTATTTGTGGATGAGGCTCTTTATCTTCTCAGATGGTAAACCTGCCCAATCTTCTTGGCAAAAAGCCTCCAGTTCCTGTAAATTCTTTGACTGTCTTGCATGATCTGCATGCTTGAGATCTCCCCAGACTGGTTTAATGATATTGAGGTCAGGAGACTGAGATGTGCCTTTGGAGCTCTCACATTCCCAAAACATCAGCGATCCACCTCCGTACCTTTCATCATAGGCCTTGTTGACTCCTCTCCAAATGTAGCATTTATGGTTGTGGCCAAAAAGCTCAATTTTGGTCTCATCACTCCAAACGACATTGTGCCAGTAAGTTTGAGGCTTGTCTCTGTGCTGTTTGGCGTATTGTAAGCAGGATACTTTGTGGCATTTGCATAGTAATGGATTTCTTCTGGCAACTCGACCATGCAGCCCATCTTTCTTCAAGTCCCTCCTTACTGTGCATCTTGAAACAGCCACACCACATGTTTTCAGAGAGTCCTGTATTTCACTAGAAGTTATTTGTGGGTTTTTCTTTGCATCCCCAACAATATTCCAGTTGTGGCTGAAATTTTAGTTGGTCTACCTGACCGTGGTTTGGTTTCAACAGAACCCCTCATTTTCCACTTCTTGATTTGAGTTTGAACACTGCTGATTGCCATTCTCAATTTCTTGGATATCTTCTTAAATCCCTTTCCTGTTTTATACAGTTCAACTACCTTTTCCCCGCAGATCCTTTGACAATTCTTTTGCTTTCTCCATGATTAAGGCCCCATTCACACTAGCGCGTTTTTTGATGCATTTTGCATTTTGCAGAAATGCACGGGAATTTTTTAACATGGGTTCCTATGGAACATGTTCACATCAATGCTTTTTTGTATCTCCGCGTTTTTGGAAAGGGTCGGGGACTTTTTCTCATGCAAAATGCAGCGTTTTGCATGTAATGGTTTTCAATGGACAAGCATCAAAAACGCAAGTGCACCTTTTTTGCAGCGTTTTTGATGCGTTTTTGGTGCGTTTTTGCCGTTTTTTTTTTTTTTTTTTTTTTTTTTTTATTTTTTTTGTAATTTTTTTGTAAGACTGTAAAAAAAAAATGAAAAAAAAACGCAAAACGCAAATCGCGGCAAAAACGCGGCAAAAACGCCGCTAAAACGCGGCAAAAACGCGGCTCAAAAACGCGGCAAGCATGAAAAAAAAACCTCCAAAAACGCTCAAAAGCAACATGCATAGGTGTGAATCGAGCCTTAGAATCCTGTTAGGTCAGTGCAGCACTGGGTGAAAGATGCAAGGGTCTATCAGGAGTCCAGAAACTCATTGACCTTTAAGACACACACACTAATTACAAGCAAACAGATCACAGGAGAGGATGGTTACCTTTAACAGCAATTCAAAAACCTTTGTGTCAACATGTGTGCATGTTATCAGGCCAAAATCACCAGGGTATGTAAACTTTTGATCAGGGTCATTTGGGTAGTTTCTGTTGCCATTATGATTTTAATAGAGTAAACACAGTTGATTGAAAATAAATGGCTTCACTACACTACAATACACTAACCATGAGTGAAAAATGTTTTTGTGTTATCATTCATATTCTCTGAAAAATGGCCAAAAAATCATAAATTCTGCCAGGTTATGTAAACTTATGAGCACAACTGTATATACTGTGCTATGCAAATGTTTTAGGCAGGTGTGAAGAAATGCTGTAAAGTAAGAATGTTTTCAAAAATATATATTCTAATTGTTTATAAATACATATTTACATAGTTGGTAAGGTTGAATAAAGACAGCAGGCCATCCAGTTCAACCTGTGTGGGTGTGTGTCAATGTTGAAAATCATTTTCCATATCCCTGTATATTGTGTTCACTAAGGTGCACTTCTAATGCCCTGTACACACGATAGCATTTTCCGACAACAAAACCGTGGATTTTTTTCCGAAAGGATGTTGGCTCAAACTTGTCTTGCATACACATGGTACACAAATGTTGTCGGAAACTCCGAACGTCAAGAACACGGTGACGTACAACACGTACGACGAGCCGAGAAAAATGAAGTTCAATAGCCAGTGCGGCTCTTCTGCTTGATTCCGAGTATGCGTGGACTTTTGTGCGTCGGAATTGTGTACACACGCTCGGAATTTCCGACAACAAGTTTTGTTGTTGGAAAATTTGAGAACCTGCTCTCAAACATTTGTTGGCGGAAATTCCAACAACAAATGTTCTATGGAGCATACACACAGACTTTCCTATCATGTGTTCAGTGCATAAGAGTCTTTTAAAACTATTAATTCTTCCTGCTGACACCACCAATTGTGTGGAAGAGAGTTTCACATCCTTTTTGCTCTGACAGTGAAAAACCCCCTACGCAGCTTAAAGTGATTGTAAAGCTTTGTTTATTTAAAAAAAAAAATAACAAACGTGTCATACTTACCTCCATTGTGCAGCTCGTTTTGCACAGAGTGGCCCCAAACACCGTCTTCTGAGGTCCCTCGGCGGCTCCTCCCCACATCAGATAACCCCCTAGGAGAAGCGCTCTCCCGGGGGGTCATCTTGCGGGCGCGCTCCCAAGTCCATCTTTCGGTGTCCATAGCCACCGAATGTATGACTTGGCCCCGCCCCCCAGCGCCCGCATCATTGGATTTGATTGACAGTAGCAGGTGCCAATAGCTGCGCTGCTATCAATCTATCCAATCAAGAGCCGAGAACCCCAGGCAGAGGAATAGGATGCATTAAGGTAAAAAAACACTAGGGTATATTTATTTATATATTGCTAACAAGGGATATTTATATATTGCTATCATATCTCCCCTCAATTATCAATTTACAAAATGCAAAGTGAGCAAACAGAAGAAAAATCTAAATCAAATCAATATTTGCTGTGACTACCCTTTGGCTTCAAACCAGCATTCATTCATATACTTGCACACTTTGTACATTTGCAAAATTTCATAGGATTAAAGTCAGGTGTATGATTACCATTTATACCAAGCAGGTGCTAATGATCATCAATTTCATATGTAGGTTGAAACACAGTCATTAACTGAAACAGAAACAGCTGTATAAGAGGCTTAAAACTGGGTAAGGAACAGCCAAACTCTGCTACTAAGGTGAGGTTGTGGAAGATAGTTTAGGCTGGGTTCACACTAAAAGGGTAAATTCACTTTCGTTGGGAAAAGAAATAGCAAATAAAGAAAAAATAATATAGCGTATACAATTGTGATGTGTGTCACATTGTAATTGAATGTTATTAAAAATTACCTTTCATTTTCAATCTGCAGCCGCTCTAATTTTCTAAAAATGCTATGCAATATGGCTACCTGGAGTTGTTCTGTACACAGAATGTATACTGACTACCCCCAGAAACATAATTTCCTTGTGTGATTGGCTCCCCAATTTTCTCAGAAGTCTGCCTAAGGTACAAGTCAGATTTTAGGCATCCCCTGCAACAAAAATGTCATTTTTATGAGATACCTCCAATAGGAAATCAAGTATAAAAGGGATGTAGGCCCAGCAGCTTTCCTCATTAGTGCTCTGCATCTGCACAGCTGACGGATAATTATGAAATCACTCCCATTAGACCCACTCAGAACAGGGGCACAGAGGAACAAACAGTGATTTCTTCAGAATAACAAAAGGTAGGAATCTGCAACAAAGGTTGCTATAATCCTTGCAATGTACATAGATCACCCAGAGGAAATGTTTTTTTCCTCAATAAAAGTGGTGTTACACTTTAATCAGATGCAGCTCACAGCAGGGGTCAGGTGTGTCCCTGTTCTCCCTTTCAGGGACGAATCAGGCCTGAATTTTTGCCTGAATTCGGACCTAAAACAGAGCCAAAGATACACAGGACCCTTGTGCATTCCGCTCCGCAGCTGCCCCAGAGATGCGTGAACCGGCTCCAGTGAGAGCCGGTCACAATCTCCTGTCATGCGAATTGGACGCAGGGAAATCCACATCCAATTCGCATAAATGTGAACCCAGCCTAAATGTCACAGGTCATACACCATGGCAAGACTGAGCACAGCAACGAGACACAAGGTAGTTATACTGCATCAGCAAGGTCTCTCCCAGGCAAATGTAGCACTGTCCCCGTAGGGCTTGCTGTGTGTTGACTTCTAGGCCTCCCTCTGATTACCTGCAGACAGTTGCTGGGGTATTTTTCACATATTCCCCCTTACTCCCATTTGCTCGTTACTCAATAAACAGTCCAGGGTATTTGGGTTTTTTATATTTATTGTGGGAGAAGGGAATAGTGAGATACTCCAACTGAACTATTCACAGTAGACAAGGACGACTCTCACCGGATTACTTGTGGAAGCAGACACACTGCTTTTACCATACTGCCACTTGTATGGAAGAATTAAGTCTTCTTGCTCTCTCTAGCAGTAGACTTGATGCAATTACTTTATCTTCAGGACACTTTCTGACTGACACCTGTCCATTGACTCTTCTAGCTGAAGGGATGACTCTCACAGGACAGGCCCCATGACACAGATCTGTGCTCACAGTAGGCAGAATCAGATCCTTACTGGTATCTCCCTTTCTAGTCAGCTCTGCAGGACCTCTGGGTTCAGCTTCTCCCTGGCTTTCAGGCTCTCAGGTCGACTACCCAAGGCCACATTGCAACTTCTACAGAGAAGGGGCAGCCACCCCCTCCCTCCGGAACCCCACTCTCCAGCTGAATGACCACAAGCACATGTGCCCTTGGCATTTATACAGTTACCCAGCATGCAATGAGGTACATTCCTCTGCCAATAGCCAGGGCTGTAACAATGCCTGTGCCCTCACTTGTCAGGTTTCCTCCCACTGTCCAATATGCCTCCCTATTCGACCAGTGTGAAACATTCAGACAAGCTGAGATGCACCTGAGCACCATGAGCAGACCTCACCAATAGGTCCTGCTCCCTGGTAGGCAGAGAGCATTCTACATGTACCTAATAGTCCTCCTGTTAGGCAGAAAGACCCAAAACTATACTCTCTTCTAGCACCTACCTAGGAGGGTTCTACACAAAGATTTCAAAGCAGACTGGGGTTTCAATATGTGTTGTTCAGGCTCTTTTGATGAAGCACAATGAGACGGGCAACATTGAGGACCATAGATGCAGTGGTTGGCCAAGGAAACTTAATACAGCAGATGAAAGATACATCATGCTTAATTCCCTTCAACATCGGAAGATGTCCAGCAGTCCCATCAATACAGAACTGGCAGAAACCAGTGGGGCCCAGGAGTGTTATTCACAGTGTCCCCACTAGGGTGCCTTAAGCTCTGCCAACAAGTTTAAAAATACTGAGGATGCTCAAAAATGCTGAGAATATACTCAAGTGTAAATCCATAAGATTTTAGTGTTTGGCATCATGCTATGCT
This sequence comes from Aquarana catesbeiana, assembly GCF_042186555.1. NCBI lineage: Eukaryota > Metazoa > Chordata > Amphibia > Anura > Ranidae > Aquarana > Aquarana catesbeiana. The sequence continues at coordinate 48,654,213 of NC_133331.1, read as the reverse complement.
GTATACAGTTTTCTGTATCAACAAAAAGCTCACTTCCATTCTGTTCACGTGTTCTGTTCTCAGGGGACAAAGCACAAGTAGTACTTTGCCCCATTTTCCTACATGCTGTCTAAGGCTAGCTGTTAGGTCTGGCAGAGCACCCCTCCTTTCTCCACGGCAATCCAACAATGTAGCTAACAAGGAGATAGCCGTTTTGATAGACAGTATTTTTCTCCATCTCCAAGAACTTGCCAGTTTGCCTGGAACATTCTAGCTGACAATCCCTCCTCCCCTTAGATTCCTTGTTGCTTGTCTCAAACAAGGGCTTGGAGAGAGAGAGAAAGGTACCGTCTGCCAAAGGAGCTGTCTCCTAGCTGCCTTGTCAGACATACATGGAGAGAATAGAGGAGCCCTGTCTGACCTCACAGCTAGCCTTAGACAGCACATAGGGAGATTGGACAAAGTACTAAATATATTTTGAACCCCTGGAGAACAGAACTCATTAATAAAAACTGAAGATAGACTTCTACTTTCATCAAATATTTCTTTGTAAATCTGGTGCAAAGTTTCTTACCTGGAGATGCTGCCAGTAACACTTCTTGCTGTAAACCAACAACGCTAAGTCACTGCCTCACAATTAGCAACAGCGTTGTCAGTCTACCCTGTCCTCTCCTTCATTTGGCTGTTGGCTCTTTTTCAGGTCTATCAACAGAAGTAGCCACGGCAGGCTGCAAGGCAGTATCTGTGAGTTGTCAGCCTCCAACAGAATGCTCTGTTACTAGCAGGATTTCTAGCTAACAAACTTTGCAACAGATTCACAAAAAAAAAACATTTGCTTGAGTATGCCAAACATACTGAATATTAGATTTAGAGATTTCATTGACATTAAACAGAGGATACATTTATTGAAAACCTTGTGGTAAAACAGTTGGTAGATTGCAAGAGTCTCCTTAGAGATTTTATGACACTTTGGAAGGAAGGACATGTGGATGATATTGAACAAGCCTTGGTAGATATAGCCCTTGATCTGGTGAATAAAATTGAGAAATCTTTCTAAAACTGAGCTCATAATATTTCCTCCAGTCCGTCCTCCTCCCCTGACTTCTCCATCAGGATCAATAATACAACCATCAGTCCCTCCCCTCATGTCAGGGTGCTAGGTGTAATCCTGGACTCTGACCTGTCCTTTCAGGCCCAAATCCAATCGCTGTCCAAATCTTGCAGACTTCAGCTCTGTAAAATCTCCAAAATATGCCCCTTTTTAACAGTTGAAACCACTAAGCAACTTATTCACTCCCTCGTTATCTCTTGCCTTGACTATTGTAACTCTCTCCTCATTGGCTTACCTCTCCGCAGGCTTTCCCCTCTTCTGTCAATCATGAATGCTGCTGCCAGATTCATCCACCTTACCAACCATTCAGTGTCCGCCACCCTTCTCTGCCAATCCCTCCACTGGCTTCCCACTGCCCAACAAATAAAATTCAAAACTCTAACAATAACATACAAAGCCAACTCTGCCCCGAGCTACATAATCGATCTTGTCTTCAAAAAATCACCCAAACCATCCTCTCTGTTCCACCCAAGACCTCCTGCTCTCTAGCTCCATTCTCCAGATCTTCTCCCATCCTCTGGAACTCAATACCTCAATCTGTCCGGCTATCTCCTACTCTGTCAACCTTTAGGCGAGTCCTGAAGACTCATCTCTTCAGGGGGGCCTATCCTGCCTTCAGCTAACAACTGATTCTTCTACTTCGCCCATCACTTCAGCCCTCACAGTTATTGCCTTTTGTCTCACCAGCCCCTCCCTATTAGATTGTAAGCTCGCAGGAGCAGATCCCTCCTAACCCTCTGGTATTGAATTGTATTGTCGCCCCTTTATATTGTAAAGCTCTACGTAAACTGTCGGCGTTATATAAATCTTGTATAATAATAATGTCTAAGCTGAATGAAATTGGCTTTTGCATCAAATCAACATAATTTCCCCCCTTTTATCAGTGACTAAAGTTCAATGCTTTGTAACTGCAGTTACAAGGGATCTAAAGAAGGTCAACTTTGGTAAGATGGCGGATGATAATTAGAACTATGGATGAACTTGTTGCTCTGATAAAGCTTAGCAGATAAAGCAAAATAGTGATGGGGGAAATCTTGCTGTTACCATTTAAACACACACAAATACATTTCTATGTGTAAAAGGATATTGAGAAATAGGAAATGGTACACCAAGATACCAACAATTGACTTGGAGAGGGATCCCTCTTTGAAATTAATAGCCAAATGCAATCACTAAGCGTGAAAACTTTTCCATGCTTTAAAGAAACTGCTAGTTGGAAGTGAATATTTTTGCTCCATGAACTTGGATTTTCCTCTTAGGTTTTATCGCACTTAATATATGAGGCAGACAGGGGACATAGTAAACCTACTGCGTAACTTCAATAACCTGAACGTCTTCCTTTTCTTCATAGATTGACCAGACTGGAAAGATGCAAAGTACTCTGGATCTGAGCAAATTCAATCTGCGGAGCTCAGACTACAACAGAGAACTGATCATGGATATCAGTATGGAGGAAGAGGGGACAGGTGAGTCATATCAAGATAGAGGTGCTCTTAGCAAATTAAATTAGAGAAGATGTGGAAGCTCTCAGAGACATTCTGTGCAACTCTTATATAGGCCTGGTTTACACTGGTACGACAAACGCTTCGACATTGGGAGCTCATGTCGCATGACGTGTGAAAATCAATGTTTTCCTATGGGAGCCGTCTTAACTGGTCCGACACAAGTCAGTCCGACTTTGAAAATGCTCCCTGCACTACTTTGGTCTGACTTTGATCCTACTTCAGCCCATTGGCTATCACTGAAGTCGGATCGCCGTCTTAACTGACCTGACTTTGGCATGCTCTGAGGATCTTGAAGGGGAACTCCACGCCACATTTTAAAAAAGATGGCATGGGTTTTCCCTCCAGGAGCATACCAGGCCCTTAGGTCTGGTATGGATTTTAAGGGGAACCCCCACGCAGAAAAAACGGCATTGGGGTCCCCCCCAAAATCCATACCAGACCCTTATCCAAGCACACAGCCCGGCAGGCCAGGTAAGGGAGTGCCCCCCCGAACCATACCAGGTCGCATATCCTCAACATGGGGGGGTGGGTGCTTTGGGGCAGGGGGGCCCTGCGCCCCCCTGCCCCAAAGCACCTTGTCCCCATGTTGATGAGGACAAGGTCCTCTTCCCAACAATCCTGGCCTTTGTTTGTTGGGGTCTGCGGTCGGGGGGCTTATCAGAATCTGGAAGCTCCCTTTAACAAGGGGGCCCCCAGATCCCGGCCCCCCACCCTGTGTGAATGAGTATGGGATACATTGTACCCCTACCCATTCACCTGAAAAAAAAAGGCATGATGGGCAGGTGACATCATAAGGGGCGGGCCTCCGGTGACCCCGCCCCATGCCAATATAAGTAGTGGCACACCATGCACCCAGCATTAGAGCGGGAGAGAGCGTTGAGTAAACATCGGAAGAAAAACAGAGGCAGAAGACAGTGGAGAAGACCCAGCAAAAGAGCGAGAAGATAGCGGAGATGACCCGGCAGAGGCAAAAGACAGCGGACAGAGGGAGAAGAACGGGAGAATACTAGAAGAGGAGGTCCTTGTCCTCATCAACATGGAGACAAGGGGCTTTGGGGTTGGGGGCACGGGGCCCCCCTGCCCCACAGCACCCACCCCCCCATGTTGAGGGCATGCGGCCTGGTACAGTTCAGGAGCGGATAAGGGTCTGGTATGGATTGCTCCCTGAGGGGGAACCCATGACGTTTTTTTTACCATCTTGTGTGGAGTTCCCCCTAAAGATTCATACCAGTGCCTGGTATTGTTGGAGATCAAAGTTGGATCCCTGTTCATGGAATTCGGACGCATGTCGAAGGGCACAGTGGTACGACTGTCGTGCTGTACCAGTGTAAGCCCGGCCTACAAGAGAATTCTTGGTTTATACCACTATTATCCTACTAAATTACAAGCTCCCCAAAATTACTTTGCAATGTCTAGTTGGCAAATGAAGCTGTTAGGAATTAGAACATGAACTATATCCCAGGGATCCATTTTCTCTCTGTATCTGCAGCACTGAAAACTGCTCATCCTGAGATGTTCTACAGTTTTAAAAGTTGCTCTCAGTCAGCAATACTCATGGTTTAATGCTGGTGTGTGAGAGAGAACAGTAAGGACTTTCTGTTGTAGAAGCCATACTGTTGTTCTCAAGCTGTGCAACTATAAATATATAAGACAGATATGAACACTGGAATTGATTGTGAAGGTGTATTGAGCACAAATACAGTTGGGGTACTGTGTAAGAACTATATATACTAATATGGAACAATAGCTACAGACAAAATGGAAATGCAAAATAATTACAATGGTTTTAGCCAACTCAGTCTATGTTCAAAAATATAACTGCTCTAATGTAGTTGCATATTTGGTTGGCAGAAAAATGAAGACAATGAGGTAGGGTTTAGTGGAGTAATTTGGACAAAATAGATTTTGCAGTGAAATTACTGTTGTTGGCTTGCCAAAATGTTTCTGAATATAAACTCAAATTCCACCAAGTGGACTGTCTAGGCATAACCTCTTTGAAAAAAAAAACAGTGATGACCTTTTTATCACCTGTAACATGGTGATCATTTATGGATAAGCAAAGGATTAGGCTGGCTTTAGATTCAGCTTCAGTGTCAGAGTAAGCATGACCATTAGGGTCAGAGTTGTGGTTAAGCCGACCATAGATGGTGCGATTTACTTTCCTGCAACCACAGTCAGTGTTGATAGGGAAAATCCTCTTGCATAAGTTTTACTTGTTTATCTGCAGTCTTCTCTTGTATACAACCCTTCAGAAGTGCAGATTTATGATAAAATCCATATGCATATGTGAGGAGTACAGAGGAGGGGGTGGCTCTTATACACTGTGCAAGAGCTGATTGGAGGAAAGGGGCACACCCCCCTCCACATAGGCAAAGGAACGAAGGAACATGCAGAGCTGTATTCTGAATAGACAAGCTGTGTGCTTATTTCCCTCCCATCACAAATTTTATCTCATGTGTAGGGAAAACTTCTCAGAATTGACTCTGATAGTAGAGGACAGAAGCACCAGAGAGAAACGACACTTAGAGCTTTGGAGAGAGACAAGTAAACACTGCAGATATATGTGCTCTGTTCAGATATCATGACTGGGGTTTACAACAACTTTAAGGTTAGTGTTGAAGTTGACATTAGGGTCAGAGTTAGGGTTACTATTTTGGTTAGTTTTAGTGTCAGAGTAAGGGTTAGCATTTGGGTTTGTATTAGTATTAGGATTAGTATTGGGGTAATGTTAGGGTTAAACCATCTCTGGTCTCAAAGATTTAATGCATATGCAGGGTAGTTGAAAGAAGTTTCCATAACTCTCAGGAGCCATTAAAAACCGTTTGTATACAAGCAAAGGATAACCAAACTCAACCACCAGAATAGTAGAAGTGTTTGCTGAGATACGGTGCTCAGGCTGGGGGGTCAAACTCCCCTAGCAGACATCTAAAGCAGAGATTGAAGCTGGCCACTCGATAACGCCTTTTAATGGACTTCATTGGCTACATCATGTTAAACAGGATCAATGCTAATCCGTTTCGGCTATTACAGCCTTCCTCATAGCTATGAAACACATTAGCAGTGATCCTGTTTTACATGATGTAGCCAATAAAGAACATTAAAAGGATTTATCGAGTAGCCAGCTTCAATCCTTGCTTTAAAACTTTCCAATTGTCTTGCTGATTGACACTGAAATCATGCAGCCTTTTTTCATTCAGTTCCCCAAGCATCCAAGTAGTACTTGAAATTCCACTAACCTCTACTTTTTGACTTTCTACTGGGAAGACCTCTATTTTTCTCACCACAAATGCCAAAGCATATTCTCACTAGGCAGGGGATCACCCAAATGTCCAGAGTTAGCTGTGTTTCTTCTCAACAGCTGGTCCCTTTGCTTCATGTTCAGGTACTGAAACCTACCTGTTGGGTAACCTTTATAACCTTTATAAATTATCTATTTAACCTGAATGTTTTTTGTTTTTTTTTCAGTTATAGAAGCAAGGTGTTCCCACTCACTTTTTTAAGTTTTAGTTGTTCCTGGGCACCTTTGGGCGATTCCACCCCTTTTGTTGTATCCCTAGGTACAATTAAGATTCCTAAGGAGTCTATTTTATAACCAACCTGTAATGCCGCGTACACACGGTCGGACTTTTCGTCTACAAAAGTCCAACGGACGCCGACGGACTAAAGCTGGCTGGTAATCCGATCGTGTGTGGGCTTCTCCGGACTTTCAGCAGACTTTTTCAGCCTCAAATCCGACGGACTTTAGATTTGAAACATGCTTCAAATCTTTACGTCGTAACTACGACGGACCCCGAAATCCGCTCGTCTGTGTGCTAGTCCGACGGACAAAAACCCATGCTAGGGCAGCTATTGGCTACTGGCTATGAACTTCCTTATTTTAGTCCGGTGTACGTCATCACGTACGAATCCGTCGGACTTTTGTGTGGTCGTGTGTAGGCAAGTCCGTTCATTAGAAAGTCTGCTGCAAGTCCGCCGAAAGTCCGCAGGAAGTCTGTCGGACAGGCTGTCGGACTTTTGTAGACGAAAAGTCCGACCGTGTGTACGCGGCATAAGAGTTTCTTCATTTTTACCTTTTCAATAGAAATCACCACTGCTGGCAACTTCTGGCTGCAGATCGGTGACCAATGCTGAGGCACTGACTAAATGTGGGCTGCAGAGTGGTGTTCAAGTAGAGCTACTGATTGACTTCTTCTTTGTGAACATAAAAACCCCAAACTCTTGTTAGAGGCTCTATGACCAATGCCTTAGCCTTATTGACATGACCTGAGAGAACCTGGTCAGTGTCTTAAAGTATATACTATATACTTTTGTACAGTTATAAGGTTTGAAATGGTTTAATTCTCCAGCATTTACAAAAAAATAAAAAAATTGGAATGAAGTGTCCCTTCAATTGCTGAGTAGCTCAGCAGAGGAATGGGTAAGTCCCCATGTAAAGCATAAACTTTTAGTAGAACAAAAACAGATTTACTCCTCATTGCAATGATTTCCATAAACTCAACCTTTCATTTCAGTAAAATAAAAAGGTAAAACATTTCTTTGCTGTGACATTTTTTTTCCATTTGTTTTTTTCTTGGCTTACTGAAGGAGTGACTCAAAGTGCATCCAAAACCATTACGCTCGAGTCCAAGCTCACCAAACTGTTATTCGAAGACACAAAATCGTATTTCATGCCAGGAGTGCCGTACAGGGGAAAGGTGAGCGCAAAGTAAAACAAAAACTCTGTAGTAGCTTAGGTGTTTAGAGGCAGGGCCGTCTTAATGCATGAGCACCCCTGGGCACTGCCCAGGGGTCCCAAGTGCATGGGAACCCCATAATAATCTTGCATTATATCATATTTGCCAACTGTCCCGAATTTGCTTTTACAGTCACTGTTTTTACTAAGCTGTCCCAGCATGGCCCTGTCCCAGGTAGAGTCCCCAAACCTGTACTGTGCCCTACTGATCCCAGTATTGTGCCCTCCTAATCCCCCTCCCCAGTACTGAGCTCTTCTGCCTCGCCCTCTGTACTGTGTCCTTTGTGTTGATTAGTCTGTGATTCATGGCATCTTTTCTTAGTGTTTAAAATTGATTTTATTGAGAGTACCAATTCATTTATGTTTAGTTCTATCTGCTATTTATACTTCAATTTTTGAGAGTAGGTGTGTAAATTGGGGCAGACTGGTAGGGACCCCAGTGCATTACTTTGCCCAAGGGCCCATGATGCTATTAAGATGGCCCTGTCTAGAGGGGGTTATGAGTGATGGAAACACAGTAGAAAATCAGTCAGATGTTTAGGTCATTGTCTCTTATTGTGCTGGCCTGTGGAAGCGATGTGACAGCTGAATTTTGGGGCAAGACTTGTAGTTCAATACGTTTGCCTGTTATTTATATGTTGACTGAAAATAGGCCCAGGCATTTTATACTGAGCAGGCCAATTTTAATTTTTTTTACACCAAAACCTTACTGTGAGAGGAGAACCAAGACCACTGCAAGCTTATTGGAGGGTGGCAGACCAGCACTGCACCCGAGAAGAAGAATAAAGACAGTATCTGGCTAAGCCCATAGTGTATCCTAAGCACGTTGCGTATCCTACGCGATGTGCGTAGCTTGTTACAGCTTTATTCCTCTTTCGACAGGTTGCCTAGGCTACCAGCCTCCTGGCCCTCTCTGAACATGGCGTTAATCAGCCCTGTTTCCTGGAGCCCAGTGGCGGTTCTTGGCTCCAGGTACTAGCTTGGGCACCTGGAGAATTTGCCCCACATCTTTTACGGGGTGCCTGGGGTTGTCCCCTCTGTGACAGCCAGCATCTCTTTGATTTGGGTGTCGTCACATCCTCAGCTCTGAGGGGTTCATGCTGGGACTTGTAGTCCTTCACGTCACATCCCTAAAAGTGAAAGACTATAAGTCTCAGCATGAACCCCTGAGATGTAAGGATGTGACCCCTTAGATCACTGAGGTTCATGCTGGGACTTGTAGTCCTTCACTAGTTGGGGGATGTTACCACCTCAGCTCTGAGGGGTTTATGCTGGGACTTGTAGTCCTTCACGTTTGGGGGGTCACGTCTACATTGTTTTTATGTGTATATCCAGTGGGGGCCCGTCCATTAGCGGCACGCGGTGCCGCTCCCCTATCCGTTGCGTCCGGCCCCTAATCTACATACAGGGCGCCGGATGCATGGATTCCAAAGGGGAGGGTGTTTAAGCCCATGATTAGAGCCAGAGGCTCTAATAGGCTTCAAAAAAGGGTGGGCCCAGGGGGGGAGAGCACTGATTCTCCTCCCAGCCAATCAGGAAATGGGTCGTGAGACCCTTTTCCCGATTGACCGAAAGGAGAAGTGATCTTATTGGCCAAGGGGGAGGAGGGAGGAGATGCATGGCCAAAGGACACACACGGATGGAGGAGAAGCAGGGGAAGACCGACCGACCCACCAGCAACCACGATGGCGGCTCCTAAGGTAGGTAGGCCATCCGTCTCCTGCGCGGGGGGTGGCATTGGTTTGCCCCCCCCCCCGCATTATCGAGCACCAGCCACCACTGGTTATATCTGTTGTTAATTTCATCATTTCTATTACAGAATGACAATAAATGATCTTTGATTCCCTTGATTATTTACCTGTGTAGACATCCAGAAGCTGCTGGGTACTGGCGTCTCTGCACACTCAGAATATTCCTTGTCTTTCCTCCCCCGGCAGTTACATATAAGGTTATGCGGGGAGTGGGGGGGGTGAGGACAGAGGAGCTGGTCCAGCACAGAGATTAATTAGACACTTTTAGAACATGAGAAGGCTATAGCATGCAAGGCTGTTCGAGGGAATTGACTGTCCTGGAATAGTCAAATTTTCTATCAAGTTCAAAGAAACATTACAAGCAAATAAAAAAATAATAATAATAATTAAAAAGAAAACCAGTATTTAACATGCTTTATTTATCTGTGATATAACCTGCAATGTTTCAGTTGTAAGTTGTTTTGGGGCTGTGGGAGGAAAGCACAGCCATAAGAAAAAAAAGGGTAGGTAGGCAGTCTTGGACCCCCAAAGAAGCTGCTCAGCAGCAGGTGGTAGCCTGCTATAACCAGCCTGTGTGGACCCAGTGTGGGACCCAGAATGTATCACTTTAGTTGTCACTCCCTCAACAATTCAGAAACCATTTCTACTACAAAAAATACAATGAGCCCTGATAAAGGGGGGTATTTCAAGCTCCTAGAAAAGCACTGGCTACCTTTTCGAACTCTGGACTATTGGAATATTTCAGTGAATTCTTTAATTAGGTATTTAGTGGTGGTAAATAAAACAGGACTAGTTTTGTTCAGGGCTTTTTTTCAGCAGGAACTATGGGGAACTCAGTTCCACCACCTCTGGCTCAGGTCTTCTGCTCCCTGCTCACCACTATCACTTGGTAACACTGAAGTCCAGCTTCTGCGCTTACAAGTGATAGCTTATCTCCCAGTAGCTCCCACAGGTCAGATCTCCTGCGCAGATGCCACTAAGTGGCGGACAGGGACAAGGGAGATACAGAACAGGTGCCCAGGGTTTAGTGCAGTCATGGGCAGGAGAGGGTGCCTGGTAGGCTTCACCATCTATGGTCTCCATTTTTTCCCTGGTGACCAGTTGTTGATGCTCCTACTGCATAATTTCCTTGCAAGTGACTGTAGTAAAGTATGCTGGGAGGGACTACAGCCGGATAGGTGTTTCAGCTTAATATTGCAATAAAGGTAAGATATATGACAGATGGTGGAGCTTTTAAGGAGGGGGGGGGTGAGGGCAGTGGAGGGAGGGGTTGTATGCAGAGGGAAGAGCTACTAGTTGATGCCATTTGGCAGGTATGTGAGTGTGGCAGGCATGGTTGCGTTCCTGCACCTATTCTCTGAGGAAAAAAAAGCCCTGGTTTTGTTAATTATTTTTTTAAACATTTCAGCACATTTTAGGAGCAAATTCCCCTCTTGGGGAATCCAATTACCATAATCCGATTAGAAAACGTTATCAAGACTACAGCGCTCGCTAAACTATTCTATATGATAATCATATATAGAAATATGCAAAGCAATACCCTGTAAAGCATTGCATATACAGTATATATGTATGTATGTATACAGTATTTTTTATACAGTGTATCTATCTATCTATCTATCTATCTATCTATCTATCTATCTATCTATCTATCTATCTATCTATCTATCTATCTATCTGATAGATAGATATACTGCTCAAAAAAAATTAAAGGAGCACTTTGGAAACATATCGGATTTCAATGGGGAAAAATATCATGCTGGATATCTATACTGATATGGACTGGGTAATGTGTTAGGAATGAAAACATGCCACATTGTTTGATGGAAATGAAAATTATTAACCTACAGAGAGCTGAATTCAAAGACACCTCGAAAATCAAAGTGAAAAAATGATGCAGCAGGCTAGTCCATTTTGCTGAATTTTCATTGCAGCAACTCAAAATGATACTCGTTAGTTTGTATGGCCCCCACGTGCTTGTCAACGTCGGGGCATGCTCCTAATGAGATGACGGATGGTGTCCTGGGGTATTTCCTCCCAGATCCGGACCAGGGCATCACTGAGCTCCTGAACAGACTGAGGTGCAACCTGGCGGCATCTGATGGACCGACACATAATGTCCCAGAGGTGTTTTATTAGATTTAGGTCAGGTGAGCATGGGGGCCATTCAACGGTATCAATTCCTTCATCCTCCAGGAACTGACTGCATACTCTCGCCACATGAGGCTGAGCATTGTCATGCACCAGGAAAAAGGTAGGACCCACTGCACCAGTGTAGGGTCTGACAATGGGTCCAAGGATTTCATCCCGATACCTAATGGCAGTCAAAGTGCCATTGTCTAGCCTGCAGAGGTCTGTGTGTCCCTCCATGGATATGCCTCCCCAGATGATCACTGACCCACCAGCAAACCAGTCATGCTGAACAATTTTACAGGCAGCATAACGTTCTCCACGGCCTCTCCAGACCCTTTCACGTCTGTCACATGTGCTCAGGGTGAACCTGCTCTCATCCATGAAAAGCACAGGGCACCAGTGGCGGACCTGCCAATTCTGGTGTTCAATGCAAAATGCCAATCCAGCTCCATGGTGCCGGGCAGTGAGCACAGGGCCCACAAGAGGACGTCATAAAGTCTGTTTCTGATTGTTTGGTCAGAGACATTCACACCAGTGGCCTGCTGGAGGTCATTTTGTAGGACTCTGGCAGTGCCCATCCTGTTCCTCCTTGCACAAAGGAGCAGATACCGGTTCTGCTGATGGGTTAAGGACCTTCTACGCCTCTGTTCAGCCTTCCTAGAGTAACTGCCTGTCTCCTGGAGGCTCCTCCATGCTCTTGAGACTGTGCTTGGAGATACAGTAAACCTTCTGGCAATGTCACGTCTTGATGTGCCATCATGGAAGACTCTCTGTGCAACTTCTATAGGGTCCAGGTATCGCCACATGCTACCATTAGTGACACTGACCCTAACCAAATGCAAAACTAGTAAAAAACAGTCAGAAAAGATGAGTAGAGAAAAAAATGTCAGTGGCCTCCACCTGTAAAACCATTCCTGTTTTGGAGGTTGTCCCATTGTTGCCCATCTAGTGCACCTGTTGTTAAACCTCCCTTTAATGTTTGTACCTATGGGTAAGCCTAGAATAAGGCATACCTATAGGTACTGTAAATATCTCCTAAACGTGCGCCGTTTAGGAGTTATTTATAGTATACTGCGCCGATGATGTCATCGGCGCATGCGCTCTGAAGGAACGTCCGTTTCTTCAGGAGCATGAGCCTTGACTGGCCCCAGAAGGAAGACGGGCGAAGGTGGATGCGGCCTGCAGCCGGGACGCCGCCGGCTTTGTTTGCAGGTAAGTGTCACATAATGTGCTAGTATGCGATGCACTTTACAGGGAAGGGGAATTTTCATTTTTTTATCAGGGTTTACTTCCTCTTTATATGTATTAACACCAAAGCAGCTGGAAATGATGAACAACCCCCTCTGCTACTTAACTGAGCAGATCAATATCCCAGGAGTTTAATTGACTTGATGCTATACTCTGATTAAAAAGTGTTCCTTTCATTTTTTTGAGCAGTGTATATATACAGTGATTTAAGTCCTCAGACATACAGACAGAGAGAGCAAAAGGAAGTCAAGGTGGGCATCAAACAAAGCAGTTGGCAGACAGAATCATAATCCAAAATCCAAATTACACACTGAGTTCAGAATACAGGAAGCAAATTACAAATGCAGTAGTCAGGCTACCCCCTCGCTTTCATAATACTAAGTGTCCTGTATATATGCTTTCTAAAAAAAAAGCTGTTCCATCCCTGAGGAGAGGAGGAGAGACACGTGACCACCAAGCGGCGCTATTAAATCAGGTAATGAACTGCTTTTTTTTTTAACAAGGCACATATACAGGATACTTAGTATTATGAAAGCCAGGGGATTATGTGATTTTTACTTAGTTGTTACAGCAGCAGGAGGGGGGGGGGGGCCTGACACAGAGCTGACAGGCAGGGAGGAGAGGGGGGAGGACAGAGGGAGACAAAGGAGAGCTGCAGATAGCAGCGGCTGAAGGAGACATGTAAACTGATCACGGTGTAAGGGCTCAGCAGCCATGATATACTGTGGTCAGTTTAAAGATGGGGAGGGCAGAAACTGGTAGGTTCAGCCAGGTTTTCAGGTGTTACAGGAGGCCAAATTACCCAGCACAAGCACTGTGCTGTAAAAAAGATTTTAAAGGAGCAGGATACAATTTTTTTTTTAGGTTAACAAACGCTTTAAGACTTCCTGTCTTGGTTCGTGGTTACACAAGGCCAATTAAGCAGCTTTATTCAGATCTGCATGTTTGCATATAGAGGACGGCAGCAGCAAGGACTATATTCAGTGGTGGCTGGTGGTATATTTTTTTTGGGGGGGTGGGGCGGCCCCCCAGTTTACCAGCCTTACCATATCTATGGCATGGGGCAGCGATTCCCTCCAGGCAACGGGGGGCGTCTCTTCCTCTGCATCGCAGCGTCTCCTCCCTCCTCCTCCTACGCCAATAGGATCGCTTCACCTTTCGACCAATCAGGAAACGGCTCCCGAAACCCACTCCCTGATTGGCCAGGAGCATAATCAGTGTGACAATAGCGAATATTAATTTCTTATATTATTATTATATCTCAATATTCATTCGCTATTGTCACCCCACCCTTTTTTGAAGCCTATTAGAGCCTCTGGCTCTAATCACGTGCTTAAAAAAAAACTCCCATTGGAATCCATGTGTCCAGCACCCTGCAAGTAGATTAGGGGGCCGGACGCATGTATAGAGGGGGCGGTGCCCCTTCACCCTGCATTATGGTCCGCCACTAACTATTTTCATGACAAAAGCTGCAATTAAACTCATTATTTTCTTTAGTGGTCATATTTGTATCAGAGCTGCGGAAACAGTTGTATTAAGGGTATCAAGGGTTTCCCTTGCAGCTCTGACCCGAGCACCCCTTAGTATGAAGACAAGCATGCAAGGCACAAAGTAGCATGGGTGACACCGTGTCAATGTATCGCTTGGCTGGTAGTTGCCCGTGGAGTTGGCCAGTGGAAGTGGTTTCAGGGCTGTAGACAGAAGTCTTATGCCGCGTACACACGAGCGGAATGTCCCACGGAAAAAGTCTGACGGAAGCTTTTCATCGTATATTTCGATCGTGTGTATGCCTCATCGGACTTTTTTTTTTTTGAAAATTCTGACGGACCTAGAAATGGAACATGTTCTAAATATTTCCGACGGAACCAATTCCTATCAGGAAAACCGCTCGTCTGTATGCTGTTCCGACGGACCATAAACGACGCATGCTCTGAAGCAAGTACGAGACGGAAGCTATTGGCTACTGGCTATTGAACTTCCTTTTTTTAGTCCCGTCGTACGTGCTGTACGTCACCGCATTCTTGACGATCAGACTTTGGTGTGATCGTGTGTACGCAAGACAGTTTCACCGGAATTCAGTCGGAACTCTGTTGGAAAAACCTTCAGAGTTTATTCCGTCTGGAAAACCGGTCGTGTGTACGCGGCATTAGAGACACTCCAGGAAGAGCCACAGCCGACAGTCTGTATGCCTGCAGAAGTACAGGATAGAACCTGTGAGGCAGGGCTTAGATGCAGCAGTGTGGAGACTATACCTCCCATAGGGAGATAAGCTGTTTGTCCAGAAGCCAAGCTGGGTTCAAGTTCAGGTGAGCAGCCAGGATGAGAAATGTGGTCAGGAGGCAAGCCGGGTTCATACACAAGTTTGCAGCCAGGATAAGAGATGTGGTCAGGAGACAAGTCAGTGTCATACATGGGTAAACAGCTGAAACATAATCAGTAACCAGGCCAAGGTCATAAACAAAAGATTAGATAGAAGTGTGGTCAAACAACAATCCAAGGATCAGGAGTTCAGCAGAAAGTGGTCAGGAGCAAGTTGGGTCAGCAACAGGCAATCAAATAAGAAGGAATCAAGAATACAGGAGTATGGATCATTGGTAGCTGTGGATCATCCAGTGATTATCGCTCACCATTCCTGCCTTTAAATAAGGTACTTTGGACCAGTTCTGAGAATGGGCATGAGGAAATGTGCTCCAGTGCGTACAGACATCCAAGAAAAACATATATACACACAGATGAGTCAATGTGTGTTCCCATGCAGGTTACTGGCATGCACACTTCTGTTGGTGTCCTGACAGGTACACAAAGAAGTATACCTCCACACAGGATAAAACTTGGATGGACTCTAAGTATGTTTATATTTGATATATCTACTTTCCTTATTTGATGTATAAATATGTATCATTTGCATCCTTTACCATTGCTAATTTGATAGCGACAAATAGGGTTTGTGTCATAAAGTTCTCAACAATTGTGTTATTTTATGTGATGATCTAGAATTTGTGGTATATTCTTGTAACCCTGATGAAGGAGGAGGGTGTTGCCCCCAAATGCGTTGAATTTTTTTATATTAGTTTTTTTGTTTTTTTTTTTAGCAACAATTAAAATTATTTTGAACACTTTCATCTGACTTTGGGCTGGCAGTCCATTCTGTATTTCCTTGGTTTAAGACATAGCGTTCACTTTTATTTATGCTAAAAATCATATTAATTTTCTTTCATATTTTCTGTGTGATGTTAGCTGTCACTGACGTCCTTTGATGGCCAACCCCTCGCCTCAAAGAAAGTTCACATCAAAGCTAATTACAATGGAGAAGAGAATAAAGAGACTTTTGTCACAGACTCCAACGGCAAAGTTACATTTGAACTGCCTACAGAAAAATGGGGCAAGAATTCTGTGAATCTTTATGTGAGTAAGAAAAATGGAAAACTATTTCAGTTTTCTTTAAAAAAAATGTATATGATATATATTTGCTGCATAATATGTTCTGTAATTTAACCACTTCAGCTCTCACGTCTCTACACCCCTAAGGCAGGCATCACTAAATGGCGGACTGCGGTCTGGATCCGGACCAAGTCACTTTTCCATCTGGACCTGTGGTCCTGCCATTTAGGAGCCGTTTCTTTGCCCCTGCTGTCATTCTCAAGGCAGAGAGCTAGAAACAGCATAGCAATGAATGGAGGGCGGGAGCTGGAGCTGCACGAGTTAACTTTTCAGATTAACTAGCAGGTGATTGGTTGCTAGGACCGCCCTGTCTCACAAGCTTAATAATATGAAAAGTTAACCCTGGAAGATCCTGCTCCCGCCCTCCATCCAGTGCTGCTGTGCCTCCCACTCTCCATTCATTGCTATTCCACCTCCAGCTCTCCACTCTGTGTAAGGCAGGAGAGTGCAGATGGGCAAGAGTATACGGCTGTAATGGTAGTGGGGGGAACAGGGGGTGTTGTAAAGAGGCAGTGCTGTGTAAATGGGGGTGGGGGGGTGATTACTGAAGGGGGGTAGATGTGAAGAGTCAGAGCACATTGGGGGGGGGTGATATAAAAGGGGAGCAGTGCTGTGGGGGGGAGGGTGATATAAAAGGGAACAGTGCAATGCATGGGGTGTGAAGGGGGACAAGTGCTGTGAGGGGGGTGATGTAAAGGGGTAGCAGTGCTGTGGAGGGGAGAAATGTGAAGAGGGCAAGTGTTGGGGGGTGATGTATAGGGGGGTAAATGCATAATTTTGCAGAAAATTTCCAGATCCCTGCACTAATTTTAAGAATTCACGCAATTTTAAAAAGTAATAGCGGCTGCAGAAGATAGGAACTCCCACAGGGTAAGAGAAGTGAGCAAGGCAGGTACTGAAACATGTTACATGTTTTCTCCTAAATAAAGTGAACTTATCCTTTAAGTGAATTTTACAGCACACAGACACAATATAATACCCAATTTTTTTTGAGTAAAATATAAAAGATGGGGTTGTATTGAGTAAATAGATACCAAAAATGTCAAGACTAAAAAGTGTATGCATCCATGAAATCGAGAAAACTATGGTATCTAAAGTTTTTTCTAGGTGACGCTTTAAAAGTTTTCACTTGTTATCAGTTTAGAAGTAACAAAGAATTATGGCCTCAGAATTTTTGCTCTCACTCCAATCAGGGTGACACCTCACACGTGGGACACAATTGCTGCTTACATACACATTCAGGCCCCACATGCATGCGCATGTGCTGGGGGGCACTGGAGTTCTTTAAATTTAAAAAAATATTTTTATTTATTTATTTATTTTATAAACATTTATTATTTTTTACACTTTTTTTTTTCATTTAACTTTATTGGTATCTCAAGAGGGCTAAGACGCACCCTGTGTGATCGAGTAATGGGAGAGCCAGGTAACAACCATAGATGACAGGGGGTGGCGGCAGAGGGGAGCTACTTTACTCACTACTTTAAAAGTCGTTGGGCAACTGTAAAGCCACCTGGATACCTTTTAATAAACAGCCGATAGAAAAAAAAAGTAAAGTAAAAAGAAAGAAATAGTTAGAAAACTTTAAGTAAACACAAAAACCAGAGAGAAAGTAAAAACTCAGGGGAGAGGGGTAAGCAGGAGTTAGGGCTGATTAGGGTAAGTAAAGGATTAAAAGGGGCTAAATCAGAAACAAATTGTATTTATTTATTTATTATTTAAAAGGAGAAATCTTCCAATGCGGACAACTGTTCTGATGACAGATGTGTAAAAGGAGATTTCCCTCACTTTGGAGACATTTCATCTCAAGTTTGTAGGACAGGAAGCGGAGGGAGGGGATCTCCTTAATGAAACACAGAAGGCCAGAAAAGCAAGGGGTTTTTACTTGTCTGTTGGGCATGATATGCAGGTGCAGGCAAGACTTTTAACTGGATTTAAATAAATAGTGGAACCATGTCCATCAGACTGAGACCTGTATGCATCTGTGGAGGGTTGTGTTATGTCAGGAGATGGAGGCAAAAAGGGTAATTTTCTCCATTAGAATGTACACTATATTACCAAAAGTATTGGAATGCTTGCCTACACATCCTCATGAACTTTGATGGCATCCCAGTCTTAGTCCGAGGGTTTAATATTGAGTTGGCAAACCCTTTACAGCTATAACAGCTTCAACTCTTCTGGGAAGGCTGTCCACAAAGTTTAGGAGTGTGTCTATGAGAATGCTTGACCATTCTTCCAGAAGTGCATTTGTGGAGTCAGGCACTGATGTTGGACGAGAATGCCTGGCTCGCAGTCTCCGCTCTAATTCATCCCAAAGATCTTCTACCGGGTTGAGGTCAGGACTCTGTGCAGGCCAGTCAGGTTTCTCAACCCCAAAAGGTATTGGGCCAAATCATTTGGTGGAGGGGGTATTATGGTGTGGGGTTGTTTTTCAGGGGTTGGGCTTGGCCCCTTAGTTCCAGTGAAGGGAACTCTTAAGGCGTCAGCATACCAAGACATTTTGGACAATTTCATGCTCCCAACTTTGTGGGAACAGTTTGGGGATGGCCTGTTCCTGTTCCAACATGACTGCACACCAGTGCACAAAGCAAGGTCCATAAAGACATGGGTGAGCAAGTTCGGGGTGGAGGAAGTTGACTGGCCTGCACAGAGTCCTGACCTCAACCCGATAGAACACCTTTGGGCTGAATTAGAGCGAAGACTGCGAGTCGGGCCTGCTTGTCCACCATCAGTGCCCGACCTCACAAATGCACTTCTGAAAGAATGGTCAAACATTCCCATAGACACACTCCTAAACCTTGTGGACAGCCTTCCCAGAAGAGCTGAAGCTGTTATAGCTGCAAAGGGTGGGCAAACTCAATATTGAACCCTACGGACTAAGACTGGGATGACATTAAAGTTCATGTGCATGTAAAGGCAGGCTTCTTAATACTTTTGGTAATATAATGTATGTAAACCCTAATAATGACCTTCTCTTTTTTGCTCAGACCCCCTCACTCTTTGTTATATTGCAGCCATTTGCTAAAATCATTTAAGTTCATTTTTTTCCTCATAAATGTACACACAGCACCCCATTTTGGCAGAAAAACACAGAATTGTTGACATTTTTGCATATTTATTAAAAAAGAAAAACTGAAATATCACATGGTCCTAAGTATTCAGACCCTTTGCTCAGTATTTAGTAGAAGCCCCCTTATGATCTAATACAGCCATGAGTCTTTTTGGGAAAGATGCAACACGTTTTTCACACCTGGATTTTGGGATCCTCTACCATTCCTTCTTGCAGACCCTCTCCAATTCTGTCAGGTTGAATGTTAAACGTTGGTGGACAGCCATTTTTAGGTCTCTCCAGAGACGCTCAATTGGGTTTAAGTCAGGGCTCTGGCTGGGCCATTCAAGAACAGTCACTGAGTTGTTGTGAAGCCACTACTTCGTTATTTTAGCTGTGTGCTTAGGGTCATTGTCTTGTTGGAAGGTAAACCTTCGGTCCAGTCTGAGGTCCTGAGCACTCTGGAGAAGGTTTTCGTCCAGGATATCCCTGTACTTGGCCGCATTCATCTTTCCCTCGATTGCAAACAGTCGTCCTGTCCCTGCAGCTGAAAAACACCCCCACAGCATGATGCTGCCATCACCATGCTTCACTGTTGGGACTGTATTGGACAGGTGATGAGCAGTGCCTGGTTTTCTCCACACATACCGCTTAGAATTAAGGCCAAAAAGTTCTATCTTGGTCTCATCAGACCAGAGAATCTTATTTCTCACCATCTTGGAGTCCTTCAGGTGCTTTTTAGCAAACTCCATGCGGGTTTCATGTGTCTTGCACTGAGGAGAGGCTTCCGTCGGGCCACTCTGCCATAAAGCCCCGACTGGTGGAGGGCTACAATGGTGGTTGACTTTCTACAACTTTCTCCCATCTCTCGATTGCATCTCTGGAGCTCAGCCACAGTGATCTTTGGGTTCTTCTTTACCTCTCTCATCAAGGCTCTTCTCCTCCGATAGCTCAGTTTGGCCGGATGGCCAGCTTTAGGAAGGGTTCTGGTCATCCCGAACGTCTTCCATTTAAGGATTATGGAGGCCACTGTGCTCTTAGGAACCTTAAGTGCAGCAGAAATGTTTTTGCCTTGCCACTATTCTGTCCCTGGGCTCTTCAGGCAGTTCCTTTGACCTCATGATTCTCATTTGCTCTGACATGCACTGTGAGCTGTAAGTTCTTATATAGACAGGTGTGTTCCTTTCCTAATAAAGTCCAATCAGTATAATCAAACACAGCTGGACTCAAATGAAGGTGTAGAACCATCTCAAGGATGATCAGAAGAAATGGACAGAACCTGAGTTAAATATATGAGTGTCACAGCAAAGGGTCTGAATACTTAGGACCATGTGATATTTCAGTTTTTCTTTTTTAATAAATCTGCAAAAATGTCAACAATTCTGTGTTTTTCTGTCAATATGGGGTGCTGCGTGTACATTGATGAGGAAAAAAAATGAACTTAAATGATTTTAGCAAATGGCTGCAATATAACAAAGATTGAAAAATGTAAGGGGGTCTGAATACTTTCCGTCCCCACTGTACCATTGAGAGCATTTTGTTATACCTTTTCAATAAGACCCCTTTCACACTGGGGTGGTGCGGGAGGTTGGGGTAAAGCGCCGCTAGTTTTAGTGGCGCTTTACCGCTGTTATAGCGGGGCGCTTTTAACCCCATGCTAGCGGCCGTCGAAAGGGTTAATAGCGCCCGTGTTGCGGCACTCCTGAAGCGCTGTGCAGGCGCTTCGGCAGCGCTGCCCATTCATTTCAATAGGCAGGGCGTTTTGAGAGCGGTGTATACACCGCTCCCGCACCGCCCCAAAGATACTGCTTGCAGGACTTTTTTTTCCCTTCCTGCAAGCGCACCACCCCAGTGTGAAAGCACTTGGGCTTTCACACTGGGGAAGCATGAGAGGCACTTTTCAGGCACTTTGCATGTGCTATTTTTAGTGCTAAAATGCCTGAAAAGTGCCCCAGTGTGAAAGGGGTCTAAGTGCAAAGAAAACAAACAAACTGAGCTTTCCAGTAATCTGATCTCTAGCGTTAGATTGTACTTTCCAGTTATCTCTGAGGACTACAGAACTGGCTCAATCTCCCCTACCCCCCATAAACTAGAGATAAGGAGAGGGAAAGGTTATTGTGGTCCTGTTCTAGGGTGACAATGATGCTTCTCCATAGATACAGTACAGTGATTGAGTGTTGTCACCCTAGGGCAGTAAGTGTGTTACTGGCTGGATCACCGGATGAAAATAAAGAAATAATTGCCTGAAAAAAGGAAGCTAATGTAGCCACCAAATCTAAGGGCTTGTAAGCAGCAACCTATTGCATTTTTGGGTTTACATATGCTTTAAAGTGGGAGTAAACTCCAATGCATGATTTTCACCTATAGGTAAGCCTATAACAAGGCTTACTTATAGGTACAGTAAATATCTCCTAAATGTGCACCTGTTTGGAAGATACCTACTCGAGAAGCCGCTGGTGACGTCACTGGTGCATGCGCTCTGAAGGAACAGCATACCTGTGCTGTTCCTTCAAAGCCCTGTGCACAGCGACTCCATGTATGCACGGGAGTGAAGTCATTGCGGATCATCCATTCGAAGGACCGGAGTCCGCGAACCTGGGAGGAAGACTAGGTGGAGGTGAAAGCTCTGTCAGCGGTGACAGCGTGCTCCTGGAAGGCTTTGTTTCAAGGTAAATTTCACACTACATTGCATTGCATAATACCATTACCATTGCCTTACAGGAGGAATTTTTTAATTTTTTTTTTGCTAACCGAGTTGACTACTGCTTTAATTGCACTAAATAACAACCAATGGAATAAAGTAAAAGAAGGTTTCAGCATGATTACATTCTGATATAATATATTTATTCTCTGCCTGGAAACAAGTGGTTCTATTCTCATTTTATTGGTGTCTTGTTCTGAGGAACCTCTGTCAAGGCATACACTGAATAGCATGTAAATATTGCATCTGTATCTGTAATGCTTTTCCCCCATCTGTGATATAAATCCATGGAAGTGAGTCTCCATATCTGTCTACAATGATGACTCCACCCATTCTAATCCTGATTTTTGTCCTTTCCGATGTGACCCTAGGCCACTACTGACCAAAAAGGGGAGCCCTATTCTAGTGGCAATGTGCCTGTCACCTACGGCACGGCCAGCCTCTATCTGAAGGACATCTATGTGGAGACCAAGAGCTACCTGTATATACGACCGGTAAAAAGTTCAGCACCATGTCACCAGAATGTGGCTGTCACAGTCGACTATTCCCTGGCAGAGGAGGAGGACAATGGGTATATTGAACTTTTCTATTTGGTAAGACTTTTCTTCTGGTTATAAGGTGCATAGATGCACAACATCTAAAAGGTGATTAGATTTGAGTAATTTGCCCATGTGGATATACAGTTAATGGGGTATAGTTCCAACACTCATATGAGTTAAGAAAGTCACTTAGATGAGGGTTGCTTCAGCATAACCAAACAAATCCAGGTGTATTTGACTAAAGACTGCCAGAAGTAATATAATTTGTACAAAACTCTGAGCTGTCCTTGCCCACAAGGATTTGACAGTTCCTGCCTCTTTAATGATCAAGATCAATGCACAGACATTACTGTGACAGTAAATGTTGCGGAATGCCTTGTAACAAGAATATGGTTGTGTGTAGGATGGTGGGTCTACAGTTATAGACTGTTCTGTTACAATTTACCTTAAGACCAAATTGGTTGCCTTTCTAAGATTTAAGGTATAAAAAGACTTTGTAGACCTGGCCTGAGTTAACTCTTCTATGTAGGGCCCTCTGTTTGTTGAGAGAATGTTTTATCTCTTCAGTAGACTGGGCTTTGTCTCACTACACTGCAATTCATATACAGTTTTACAAGTTGTTTTGCTTGTGTTTGGGTTAAAGCACTTTTGAATGTAGAAGCTTCTGTCTCAGTGTTTGCTAGGCTTGAGTCTGTATGGCCAGGGTAGTCTAGTCTGACTGATTAGCAGAGAGTATAGTATTGGGGTACAGAGTTAGCCAATTCTACAGAAGATTAAAAAAAATTGGGGTTGCTCATTTTAGCTGAATGCAAAATGAGAAAAACAGTGTAGGTAAGCAATAGGAAAGAAAATCAAAATTGTAGGGATATCATATGTAGATCACCAGCAGGAGGAAGGAAGTTAGATTTTTACTTAGACCTCATTTAAATGAATACTTCCAGTTGGAAGACCTCAATTACAAAAAGACATTGATGAGTGAGAACCAAAAATGGTGAAAGGTCTCTGGGATAAAACATATCAGAAGAGACTGCAGGGGAGGAGAGGAGGGGTAAAGGCGGAGAGAAGAGTGCTGGGTCTTTGCCCCAAACTATTCCAATTGGTAAAGCTACTGTAGTCTGATTAGACATCAGGTGGAAACAGGGGACACCCGGTCACACCCACTACAGGTGAATATGTCCAAAGTTTTAGTTAGTGACATAACATCAGAGAAAGGCGTTGGGTCTCTAAATGATGGAGGTTGAGTGTCATCTGGTGTATCCAACAATGTCCATAAAGGCATTTCCGTAGGGGCATGTAACACTGTTAAAGGGGAAATTTGTTTTGCCGGTTTTAGTAATGTGTATCACTGCAGTCCTTCAAAATTGTAATGTCTAAACATAATGTTTTTAGAGATCCATTGTCTCTCTATAGGGAGAGTCTAGGGGCTCAGTATAGAGAAGTTTGGGTAAAAAGATCAACTTGATCGCATTAATTCTGCCAATCTATGATATATTCATAGGTTACTATTTCTGTAGAAGAGTTTAGTTTCTTGAAAATGGCCAGGTAGTTGGCCCTGTAAGATGGACTCTAGAGACATATAATGGTAAAGTTGAATTGGGGGGAGGGGGTCTGTGTCTCTTGTGGCATGAAAATGTTGAGTGCATGAAATTTGATTTAATTGATGTGGAGTGCTTAAAACAGAGTACAATTTTGAAGTGAGAAGAAAAGACAGGGAATAGAATTGTGGGGTGACAGTAGAACCAGAAGTATATCATTGGCAGAAAGCATTCATTTGTGAATAATATTTTAATGCCCTTAACATCTGTTTGTTGGCGTATATATTGGGCTAAGGTTTCTAAAGCAAAGATAAAAAGAAGAATAGGGTATAGCCTTGTCTTGTAGCTCTCAATATAGGAAATCGGGCTACTAAATCTGGTCTATAGTTTGCCCTATTTTGCGGACATTTGCCCAGTTTTGGGATGATTATGATATGGCTTTCAACATGTCTGGATCAAAGAAGTTGTAATTTTAATATTATTGGATACGGTTTTTATTGTTTTTAAGTTTCTTCATAGGAACATGGACTTCAGCTATCTAACATGTCTAAGCAAGTGGGGTTGGGGGAAGGGGGGGGGGGTCTTCCGCAGGGAGATATTTTGTAATTAATATGTTTTGGCAAATTTGTTTATTGAAGTTTTATAAGTCAGGGAACAGGTTCAAAAGCAATACAGGAATATACCATAGTAAGGTACAATATAACATTATAATATGACAAAAGATAAAGTTGTCTCTTACTTTAAACAAAAAATTGTCAACTCAGAGAGACATTTCCTATAGTGTTAAGAAAGCAAACATGTCTAAACATAGACTATGATAGAATAATGGAATCTCAATAAAGTTATAATTTGAGAATATCTAAAGTTTTAAATAAAAGAAGCGTTAAGGAATTGTCGCTCTCATATTTCAAGTAAGAGGAAGTTCCAATGGTTAATAACGTCATAGAAACATGAAATATAATTAAAAGTGACGCTATATGAACCTGATGAAGAGCAAGGAGTATAAGAAAGGAAAAAGAAAGGTAGGATAGTGAAAGGGTTAGAAAAGAAAGGAAAGAGGAGAGAGGAAAGGAAATGAAAGGGAAGGGATCTCAGAGGTAAGGCGTGTTTTCAACCATATATTAAATATGAGAAAATGAAAATGCATGAGAAATTTACCCAGGCATCAATAAGGTTGCATCGAAATTAGAAGGCAGGAAATGTGTCGTCCAAGGAAGCCATATATTCTTGAATTTAGGAATTTTGTCATGTGTTATAGCCTCTGTTTTGGCATGAACCATGGCTTGATTAATTCTATAATTAGTTTCAGATAATATCAGGGTACGAGTTTTCCAGGCTTTAGCGATTGTTTGTTTCGCGGCTGTAGTAATCTACAGCATTAGCTTGAACTGATTATTAGAGAGAATTGTCGGTTTTAAATTCAGAAGCACAATCAAGGAATCAGGAAGGATGGACACTGCAAATAATATCGAGATCATGCGGAATATGTTTTCCCAAAATCTTTTGACAATTGGACAGGTCCACCAAATATGAAAATGTGATCCAGGTTCAGTACAGCCTCGAAAGCAAGAGGAGGAGTAATTGGGGGCAAATTTCGCAATTCTAGTAGGAACTAAGTACCAACGTGTAAGTACTTTGTAGTTGGTTTCTAAAGCAGCTATATTTTGAGAGGAGGATTTTGTAGTACTCCAAATCTTATCCCATTTTGTTGTATCCAATGAGAATCCAAGATCAGATTCCCACTTAGCTGCATATGTGGTTGGACTAGAATCCGATTTAGAAATGAGTTGGGCATAAATGTTTGAAATAAGTCCTTTTGTATGGAGGTCATGTTTACATATGTTTTCAAAATATGATAATTTATCGAGTGCAAGTCTTCCTTGGATATTAAGCATATAAAAATTTTTAATCTGAAGATATCGGAAAATTTCGGAGTTTGGAAGTTTGTGACTATTACTTAAGTCTGTGAATGTTTTAAAGGAATTAGAGGAAGTAAGATCATGTAATTGGGTCAATTTAAAGGTGGACCATGTTTTAAGGGTTTTAGGAAATTTCCAGGCAGGATAAAAAAGAGGATTTTTAAGGAACGATAAGAGTGGATTATGAGAAGATTGTAAACCACATAACAATTTAAATCTGTCCCATATTGCAAGGGATTGTTTAGTTATCGGATTTGTAAGTTTTTTCCGGCAAGAGGGCTGTATCCACAGGAGATTGGATATTGATAATGGGTCACAATCTATAGACTCCAGAGCTACCCAAAGTGGTATTTCAGTTGTCGCATGGTATTTAGGTATTTGTGCCAAATGAGCCGCATGGTAATAGGTAGATAAATTAGGAAATCCGAGACCACCTTTAAGTTTTGGAAGATATAAAGTATGTTTAGGTAAGCGGGGTTTTGATGAGCCGCAAACAAAGGTTGTTATTTTACGCTGCATTATTCTTAAAAAATATGTAGGGACCGAAATAGGTAAAACCCTGAAAAGATAAAGAAATTTAGGTAATATAGCCATCTTAATAACATTGATTTTACCAATCCAAGATATAGGGAGAGAAGACCACTGAGTTAATAAGTTGATAATCTGTCGTAAGATAGGTGGAAAATTCATCCTAAATAGTTCAGAGAGATGAGGCGTAAGATTAATTCCTAAATATGGAAGACTGGTAGTAGACCATGTGAAAGGGAGAGATGTTTGTGACTGTTGTACATCTGAGGGGGATAGGGAGATGTTTAGTGCCATAGATTTTTGAGGATTAATGACTAGACCAGAAATATGAGCAAATTGTTGAAGTTTTCGGAGAAGATTAGGAGCGGATATATGTGGAGAGGACATAAAGATTAAGATGTCGTCTGCAAAGAGACAGATTTTGTGATGATGTCCAGCTAACTCAAGGCCTTTAATTGAGGGATCAGAGCAAATTGATTGGGCAAGGGGTTCAATGAGTAAGGCAAATATAAGTGGGGATAGTGGGCAACCCTGTCTCGTACCTCTGCAGATGTCGAATGTGGTTGATTTATACCCTGCATATTTGACATACGCCTTGGGTTTATCATATAAAGAAGAGATCCAACTAAGGAAATGAGGGCCAAATCCCCAGCATTGTAGGGCATATAGCGTAGGTAGGGCCACGAAACTGTATTGAACGCTTTTTTGATATCTAGAGATAAAAAACAAAGTGGGATTTTTCTTAATTTGGCAATATGCATCAATAGTGTCGCTCTACGTATATTATCCCCCGCTTGACGCTTTGGGATGAAGCCTACTTGATCTCTATGTATTAAAGAGCCAACTATATTATTTAGGCGAGTTGCTAAAACTTTTGCTAAAAGTTTGATGTCTAAATTAAGCAACGAGATGGGTCTGTAATTAGAGCAAAATGTTTCATCAGAGTGGGGTTTAGGTATCATTGAAATAATTGCAGTTAATGTTTCAGTTCTAAAGCTATGTCCGTTTAATGGGGAATTAAGGGCTTCAGTCAATACTGGAGCTAGGATAGAAGCAAATTTTTTGTAATACAAGGGTGAAAGGCCATCTGGGCCTTGGCTTTTATTCAACTTAAGGGATTTAATGGCCATCAGGAGTTCATTAGTGGATATTGGGTTTTCAAGGCACTCGCGATGAGCCGGGGGAATAGTTGGAAGAGTGAACTGTGAAAAGAAGGAGTCTGCTGAGGCTTGATCTAGAGGATCTTCCCTGTTATATAGGGAGGCAAGATGTTTTTGGAAGGCACTTAGGATTTTTATAGGGTTACTGGTATATGTACCTTGGGATAACTTCAACCGTATTGGTTTAGAATGGCGATTTATCTTATTAAGGGCCCGGGCAAGAAGTGTACTAGGCTTATTGGCTTTAAAATAAAATAAGTGTCTGGATTTACGTATCGTTTTATCCGCTGAGTCCGAAAGGAAAAGGTCAAGATCAAGGCATGTTTTATCTAATTTTAATTTTGTTGTAGGAGAGGGGTTAGATTGGAAGAGCACATGTGCAGAATTAAATTCTGCTTCTAGTTTTTGCTGCTTTAAGCGCTTTTCTTTTTTGAGAAAAGAGGCCTGGTGAATACAAACACCTCTAATCACCGGTTTATGTGCCTCCCAAAGTGTCATTGAGGAGATATCAGGAGTCACGCTATTAACCAGATATTCTTTTAAAGCCATTTCCAAATCTAAGGAATGAGATGGATGTGATAATATAGAATTATTGATAAGCCATGTGGGGACATGTGCTTTAGGAATTAAAGGGAATTAATACGTTTTGGATGATGGCAAAAGATCTGGCGGAGAATATGATTTAGACAAATGAGATCTGATCTAAATCTTCTTTCAGGTTACCGGTTAAAATATTGTATTTATTTTTAATAATGGTAGTTTTATGTTTGGGCTCAATAAAGCACAATTTATCAGCCAAAGAGGAATCTACTCTAGGTTGAAATCTAGTTGAAGGTTACTTTAACAGTTACCGTGGAGGATAAAGTAAATGATTTGGAGGCTGAAATTAAGTTTGTTTATATTTTAGTAATTTTCTCCATTAGAGTCTTTTTATGTTACTAGGCTAGTTGGATAAGGTCTTTGAAATACATTGAGAACATATATATTTATTATTTATCACAGGTACTTTTACAGTGCCATCAATTTACACAGTGCTTTATATATATATATATATATATATATATATATATATATATATATATATATATATATATAGTAAATTTACATCAGTCCCTGTCCTCGAGGAGCTTATCTAATCTAAGGTTCCTAACTCACATTCATTCATACACATACTAGGGCCAATTTAGATAGGAGCCAATTAACCTACCAGCATGTCTTTGGCATATGGAAGAAAACCAGAGTACCACCCGGAGGAAACTCACGCAGGCACAAGGAGAACATACAAACTCCAGGTAGATAGTGCCATGATTGGGATTTGAACCAACAACCCTAGTGCTGCTAGGCAGTGTGCTAACCACTTAACCACTGTGCTAAAAAATCTTAAAATACCTGAAGGGTGTGACTAAGTTTCAGGAGGGCAGTGTTTTTATATGAAGCTGAGATCAAGAACATGGAGACATGACCTCAAACTAGCAGGAGGGAAATTCAGGAATAACTTCAGAAAGCATTATTTTAATGAGTGGATGCTTGGAACAGGGTTCCAGCAGAGATATAAAAAAAACTGAGCGAGAAGAACGGGTTCATGAAAGAAAAAATCCACAAATTTATTGTCACCATAACCAGAACAAACAATACAAAAGGAAACCCCTGGTAAAGGACAATTATGTCATGTAATCTGGGTATGGCCCCATGGGATGAGGGGATGGGAGCAGACAGGTAATCCTGTCTATCACCAGAGGGATGAGCAGCTGGTGATCCGTCAGTGACCAATAGGAGGGGGATCCTCTAGTTCAGATGAACTGTAATTGCAAGTTTGGATATCGAACCAAAGTTGGTAACAAAAGTGCTGATAGACCTAGGAGCATTAAATCTTGCAATGATCAACATCCAGGGCTGCAAGCCTGTTACTTCCTATGGGCTGTGTTGTTATGGTAAAGTATACTGTTCCTGGAAAGATAGATGACCTACAGCTACACTGGAAATGAAGTAACTGAGAAGACAAAAAGCGATATAAGTGCTGATAATGTTCAGTACTGCTACTAGGCTTATCAAGTTGTGCACTATGTCTGCTGAGAAATGGAGGATATAGTCCAACAGGCTTGGGTGCATAAGGCCTCTGTGGTGGACCCTCATTAAGTGTCCTGTTTACTCGTGCTCAGATAGCATTAAATAGGCTTGATCACACATGTCTAGGTGGATGTATTGATAGAGGGTACAGTACCGCTGCCATTGACCAGGCACCCCTTACCGAGACTCCCACTGATGGCTCAATCCAAAATCGTTTGATACAATGTCAGCAGACTCCTGTTGGCAAAGGAATAGATGGAACCACTGTGTCCATTGCCCGGGTTACACTGGGGCTTGCTGAGGGTGGCGTCACATGATGCTGATGACGTCAACGCATTTTGCTAGGGGAAGTAGCGTAGCTTCTTCTCCAGCAGAGATAGTAAGTCAGTCAACATTAAGTTACATAATGAAGTTGAAAAAAAGAAACACAAGTCCATTGTTCCCAGTAAAAGATTGTGTGGGCGTGATAACCATACATATATCCTCAGACAAAAAAGGTTAATTGAAATGTAAAAGCCTGCCAATTGTGTTTTTCTGAATTAGTAGAAGCAGATTTAATTGTTTTCTTCTACAGTATAACAAAACTGGCAGCTGGGGAAATTCTGGCACCTCACAATGTGCATCTTTCCAGTTATTAATACACTGAGCACTTACTATTCTAACTATTCTAGACTGTGTCCAGACACAGACGTCTCTCTTCTCTATTTCAGGTTACATTGGAGGGTAAAATAGTACAACAAGGCCAGAAGAAAGTTGAAAGGTCAAAGGGTGACTGTAAGTTCCTTTTACTGAACTCAGAATTTTTGGACGTAACTTCATTTTTTTTTTTACTCACAATCATCTTTGTTCTCCCATTGTGCAGCTCTCTCTGGCTCTGTAGAACTCTCCCTCCCCATCAGAGATATATCTCCATCTGGAAATATACTGGTTTTAATGATTTCTGACTCTGGCACCGTCGCTGCTGACACTACAACCGCCCAAGTGACGCCATGCCTGAAACATGCTGTGAGTGTCTTCCAAACTGGTTTTGATCTTGGTCTATGATTTAAGCACACTACACCACCTATAGGGAATGGGCAAAGTGACAGGTCTTTTCAAAATAAATAGTAAATAACTAGAGCTTCCCGTTATGAGGGAGTATGTAACCTCCGCCTAAGAAACAGTGCTTAGCATTGATTAAAAGCAATAGACACTCTATAGTATCTAATGATATGTAACATCCTCTATGCTACTGTAATCATAAGAAGATGTGAATTTCAATTAGGCTTTGGGTGTCATGAGAAAGTAGAGTGACAATTTCCTTTATTTTCATAGCAAGGCCTAAAGACTTTTTCCTGCAGGTAATTCATATTGCTCTATTAATTCATGTGAAGTGTCATGTATCTGATAGAGGTTGAACAGATGAGAGGGCTTTCCCTTACTCATCCTGCACTGTTTGTCCCCCAAGATTGATGACAGGGTAAGACAGGACACAGAATGGCACAGACACCTGTAGTAAGTTCTGCCCAGCAGAAGAACTGGATCTTGCAATGAAGTAGAAACTCTGGAACAGGAACGCATGCCGGATGTCGGCACAGCGCATGCATAAGCAGGAGGCAGGAACATGGTCAGACAGGTAGAAGTTGGCAACAGGCGGGCAGCAGAGGCACAGATTCAGAAGACGAGAGCATAAACAGGAGCAATGCCTAGGTCGGTATCACATGGGCAAAAGATGAGGCGAAGGGATATGCAAGATGTAGAGTCAAGAAGCAAGCCGGAGGTCAGGTACCAGAGGGAATAAGATCAGATGTAGTCAGAAGGCAAACTGGATAAAGCACAGAAACGGAACAATCGTGGTCTGGTCATGGGTCACAGGATCTGTGGACCACTCAATGATCTTGAGTCCTGCAGTGCTTTAAATAGGTTACTGGGGGCCACAGTCAATTTAAATGTGCATGCACAGTTCTGTGGTCCGTTCTTCACATATTCACAGTTCTTTGAGCACAGGGAAGAACTTGGTTTTCATGACAGGAAGTGTGAATTTAATGACAGGTCAGCTTTAATCTGTAAGTTTTCAGAAGCGATAATTACTACACCCCACTGCTTACTGCTTTTTGTGTTTCAGGTCAACTTGAAGTTCTCTGAGACAAAAGTGTTGCCCAAATCAAATGTTAACATGCAACTCCAAGCCGATGGTGGCTCTTATTGTGCAATGCGCGCTGTCGACAAAAGTGTGGTCCTGATGAAACCGGAGGATGAGCTAACCGAGAACAAGGTACCCTAAGTTATGTTCTAGTTACAGTAGGTTGTAGAGTTCATCAAGCTGGTCAACTTTGGACAAGCTTAACCCACAGCTGAGGAACCAAGTTACTGGAAAAAAGTAAAGCACATCCTCATCTTGACTGCCCTAACCTGCTGTGCTATGTAGCTACATAATGTAAGGGTTACAACACTTTTCACAGGCTGCAATTCTCCCCTTCTTTCCGTTTGGCCAGGAACTAAAGGGCAATTTTCCATCAAGGACACAGACAGCAAATTCAATAACTTGGTACTCACTATGCCATGCTTTCTGTTCTTACAGTTTCAGAAACTTGTCATTCCCAAGCGCACTTACATACGGTCAGACTCGTTGGATTACAGTTTGTGTAGCAAATCGCAGCCTCAGGAATATGACTCAGAAGACAATTTTGCTAGGAGCCCCTGGTGGTGGTATTCCTACCCCGAGAAGAAGAAGGACATTCAGAACATCATTCAGGTGAAAAAGGCATTGTTTAAGCTATTTGGTTGTAATTATATGGTGTAGCCATTTTCATCATCATTAAAGGTTTTATTAAGAAAGCCAAGAAGATCAGTCTCGCTGTAACAAGCATATACTCCCACCATATGATTGTAAATTAGAAAAAAGAGAAATTAGTCTTTGTCTTATTTTTCTCTTTTGACTGATGTACTTTAACTTTGCAGGATATAGGACTCTATCTGCTGAGTACCTGGAAGATTTTTGCTCCAATCACCTGCATAACACAAAGTAAGTGATGCTGATTCTGATTCCATAATTGGCCAGTACATGCAGGTTAGTGTGTCTTGGTTAAGTGGCTGCTGTTGCCTTTCGCCATGTCTAGTATGCATGAAAGGACCTCAGATGCTCTGGGTGAGTATGGATCTCTGATTTGCTGCCCAGCCTATAAGAGGAATTGGGTAACATCCAGGTAGGTGACCCCATGTTTATTTTTTGTGTATGTTATGTAGCAGCAGATCTGAATGTAATTTTATAGATGCATTTCAATATGGCATGAACAAATTTTTGCAATGGAGGACTTTGTGTTTATTTTAAGTAGACCTAACTGGATGACATTTAGTTGGCTCTATGTACTGTGTATCATAAACCATTGTCATGGTTTATTTTTTAGTTTAATGAAAGCTACAAATATGAAAATACATTAACACGATACAGACGAACTCCAGGCACCTTACATATATTCCTCAAAAGATATAAATTAACTTGGGTGCACCAATTGTCTTTGCAATCTCATTTAAAACCTTGTAAAGTAGGGGTGACGTCATCACTGCACTGTACATATATTGTGCAGAGAGCAGAGCTGTGGGAGGGATCTATCAGACTCCACCCACTAAGATTGGCTGCAGAAAACTACAGGAGGGGGCAGAGACCAGACCAGTCACCCTGCACAAGGAGAGAGAGCAGCAGTGAGCGGTCTTTATCATAGGAAAAGTCTCACACTGGATTACTGCACAGATCTGAAAGAAATACTAAAAGCACACAGAGATTCAAGTAGGAACCCATATGTCTCTTGTATTTAGCATAAGAAGGGGGAGAAGGGGAAGGGGTTGTTGGGACTTTATATGAGGCAAATGAGAGGGTAAAGTCATTCGCCTCCATCCCTAATATTGAACCATAAATAAGAAAAGAAGGTTGGGACTTTAAATGAAGCACAACAAAAAAATACTGAGGGTCACATGATGGTGGATTCCACAGAGATATACATAAAATAAGAGGTAGTAACAAAACAACATGATAAGATAAAGAACACCTTGACAATTTATTGTACATAGTAATATCATAATTTACAACCATTATAAGGATAATAATACATATGTATATAGTAATAAAAATAGGGGTTCATAATCAACATGATTGTCATAATAACAAAGTTAATAGTTCATAGCATTGTTGATGTGGAATCTCAGAAACACATGATAGTATAGTGTAGCATAAGGCAAAGCTCTACGCGTTTCGTGGAGTCTATCCACTCATCCACTCATCTATCCACTCATCAGTCAATCAATCCACTCATTCTTAAAATAGAACAGTCTCAAAAGAGTTTCTCTTTTCCCCCTTTTTTAGATAAATTAATAAAAATGCTCATTTTGACATTAGTTTGGCCTAGGCTAGAAACCAGGAAGCAAGTAAAAAAATAAATAAAAGTTTAAAACAA
This sequence comes from Aquarana catesbeiana, assembly GCF_042186555.1. NCBI lineage: Eukaryota > Metazoa > Chordata > Amphibia > Anura > Ranidae > Aquarana > Aquarana catesbeiana. The sequence continues at coordinate 48,620,385 of NC_133331.1, read as the reverse complement.
GTAAATATAATATGCCTTCCTCTATAATTACTAATGCTAACAGCATAAGGAATAAACATAGTTAATGTTGATTGAGAGAGTTTCGTTCCACTTTAAACTAGGTATACACCACTAGAACTTCATCTGAAAATGTAAGTATTAGGAGACGTTCGTACGATTTTCCATTCATTAGTGGGGTCAAATCGATGTAAATTTTTTTAAATGCAATGTATAGAAAATTCAAATAAGTGGGATGATTTTTTTTATGGACACACAGAGGTGGCTTGGGATTGAGCATGCACAAATGCCCCAAGAGCAAGCAGATTGCTAACGATGCTTTAAACGCCTTTACAGATTTAGACTTACATATGCGTTCGCTTCTGCGCTTCGAGCACGGAGGGATGGGGGCACTTTAAATGATTTTTTTTTTTCTTATATATTTAACTTTTTATTTTTTATTTTTACACTGTCCCTTATTTTTTTTTTTTTTTTATTTCTATTACAAGGAATGTAAACATCCCTAATATAAATAAGAATGAGAGGTCCTCTTTATGGAGAGATCTGGGGTCAAAAAGACCCCAAATCTCTCCTTTACTTTTAAAAGCAAAAAATCCCCCCAAATTTTTTTTGATCATTTGCTTTAAAAAAAAAACAACTTGTTTTATTCCAGCCTAGACCGAAATTGAATTCATGACATTGCTCCGGTCCTCTAAGGCCATAAAAGCGATCAAAGTGGATCTACTCTTTGATCGCCTGTGTGGCCAGCCGGCGGCACCATCTGATCATTTCTCGGGCGAACCAGCGGAATCTGTAAGCCCAAGAAAAAACGACGAGTGGCAGAAAGGGGGGGGGGGGGGCAAATCTACTGTCAATCACGTCTTCCAGCAATGCAGATCAATGTCAATCACAATGTGCGCTGACCCGCTGAAAGAAAAGCCGACTGCCAAAACAATCCTCTCCTGATGACTGCTTGCCCGCGAATGGCAGCTCTGGCAGACTATACTTAAGTATAAACAAAGGGGCTGGGCTTCATGTACCCCTTTCTCTTTCACATGGGGGGGCATATCTGGGTGACCCCTTATTGTTAAAGAGGACATCTAGAATCCCACCATAAGCTTCCCACCCACAGACCCTCACAGCCACTGGGACAGGGTTGTAGTGAAGTGGTCCTTGTCTTCGTCCTGAAGAGGGGAGGGGGGTGAATTCATCCTTCCTGGCCTTTCAGGCTGCATGTTTGGATAAAGGTCTATTGTACACGTTTGAGGAGGGGGAAACGTCACAGGTTTTTGTTTTTTTTGTTTTTTTTTTTTTATGCATGGAATACCTAGTTAATATCTATACCAGACCCTTATCTAGAATGAAGGGACCCCCTGGGTGTTTGCAAACAGAAGTAAAATGGCTAAGAACATGGCCTAAAGTAAATTTTACATTTGCCTCCCATTGACTTCAATGTTTTTGGGATCTAGCACCCGAACTTTTGTAATATTTGCAGAACCTCGAAAAACAACCAGGTATGTTTGGCTCATCCCTAAACAGAAGGGGATTCTGTCATGGGGAATAAATTAGCAGGAAATGGCAGTAGAACACTTTTATGGGATAGGATGGCAAAAGAGCCATTGTAGTTCTTCAACAAATCAAATGAGTTGAAGTAATGAACCATAACTGCCTTTACAACTGCAAATAAAGCTTTCTGTTCCTTCAATATCACAAAACTGATCATCATTTCCAGAAACATTGCCGCTGTACTAAAAGTAACTATGATAAACGAGTAATGACTTTAGTAATAGTTGAGGGGAGAAAGCCAACAGACTGAGTTTTCATAAAATATTTTTTATGTTATTTCTATAATTGTATATTCATCAGGATTACGTAAAGGTCCTATGTTACTGGATGCAGGAACTCCACGTATGGCTGAGAGAAGAAAAACAGCAAAATGTATATATTCTTCACAAACCATATTCTATAGTCTTACAGCACCAGCATATAGTATAATCCAAATTCTCCTCTGTACTCTACATTTTATACTGACTGTACTGATATATCATCCTCCTCCTCTGTACTCTACATTCTATATACTGACTCTACTGATATATCCTCCTCTTCCACACGTTACATTCTATATACCGACTGTACTGATATATATTCATCCATACCTCCCAACTTTTGAACTTGTGAATGAGGGACACTTATGGCAAGAGCTGACCTGCGGCGAGCCACGGAAAAATGTGGATGTGGCCAACGTCTTACCACTGAGAGGGGCTTAAGGGGCATGGTTAAACAAAACAAAGTTTCCTTGTATCTATAAAATATGCAGAGTGCAGGGTTCAAGAGTACACTACCTACAGAATGCAGAGTTGAGGGCTGTGCTACATACAGAGTGCAGGGTGGAAAAGTGGGCTACATACAGAGTGTAGAGTTCAGGAGTACGCTACATACAGAGTGCAGGATTGGAGAGGACAGTAGGAACAGAGTGCAGGGTTGAAGAGTGTACTACATACAGAGTGCAGGGTTGAGGATTGTACTACATACAGAGTGCAGGTTTGAAAAGTGTGCTAAATACAGAGTGCAGAGTTGGGGGTGCGCTGTGTACAGAGTGCAGGGTTGAGGAGTGCCCTACATACTAAGTGCAGGGTTGAGGCGCGTGCTACATACAGAGTGCAGGGTTGAGGAGCTCGCCGTGTAGAGAGTGGTGGGTTCAGGGTTGTCTTACATACAGAGTACAGGGTTCTGGAGCACGCTACAGAATGGAGTGTTGAGGGGTGTGCTACATGCAGAGTGCAGGGTTGAGAAGTGCGCTACAGAATTGAGGGTTGAGGGGTGCGCTACATACATAGTTGAGGTATACCTATGATGACAATTACAGGCCTCTCTCATCTTTTTAAGTGGGAGAACTTGCACAATTGGTGGCTGACTAAATACTTTTTTGCCCCACTGTATATATCTTTTGTGGCCCCCAACAAATCCCTGAGCGCCACTCAGGACTAAGGATGAGCTTGGGCGTGTTGTTTGGATATACCAAATCTATCTGTGTATAACACGCACAGGCGTAAAACACGCACCTTCACTTTAAGAGGGTAGTTTCAGGAAAAAACTTACATTTTAAATAAAGAACTGAAGCAAAATAAAGGTCAGTTCTCATCAATGCAGTCTAATCAGTGCCCATCTGCAGCCTCACCATTGCCATGAATGCAGCCTCACTATTGCCATGAATGCAGCCTTACCATTGCAATCACTGCAGCCTTACCATTGCCATGAATGCAGCCTTACCATTGCCATGAATGCAGCCTTACCATTGCCCTGAATTCAGCCTCACAATTGCCATGAATGCAGCCTCACAAGTGCCATGAATGCAGTCTCGCAAGTGCCATGAGTGCAGCCTCACCATTGCCATGAATGCAACTTCATCATTGTCATGAATGCAACCTCATCATTGCCATGAATGCAACCTCACCCTTGCCATGAATGCAGCCTCACCATTGCCATGAATGCAGCCATACCATTGCCATCAGTGCAGCCTGATCGATGCTCATCTGCAGCCTCGGAGGGGACAGGGAGGGGAGGGATGAGCGTCGACAAATTACATACAAGTGAATCTCCTGTTTACTCGGCGGCCCCTTACATACAAAGTCCCGCCTCATATGATAGACAGAACAGTCGTCCAATGGCACCCCAGGAGACAGGACTTCCTATTACAGATGCCGCTGAGTAGAGGAGAGATTCTCCTGTATGTAATCTGATGGCACTCGTCCCGCCCCCTCCCTGTCCCCTCTGAGGCAGCGCTGATAAATACGGTATTAATATATCTTGTATATCTTTTGTGGGCCACAAAAGATATATATATATATCCAAATTACTAGGGGGGGTGTATTAAACCGGAACACGGGCCGCAATTGGCCCGCGGGCCGGACTTTGGACATGCCTGCTCTAGAGGGACATAAATGCAAAATTATCCAGCAGGAGACCACTCTGTGAGGAAAACACCAGTGGAGCTGCTGCAAAATAACAGCTAACAACTTACATCATCTGGACTGCAGGCTGCCGGCGGGACTGGAGGCTAAGAGTGGCCCCGCCCCTCCATCCTCTGCTCCAATTCACCCCTCACTCCTCTGCTCTCCTGGATGGGAGGGGGGTTCTGTGTGGCTGATGGCAAAGTAGTGTTCTCAGTTAAATTTTTTCAACTTTACAGCTATTAAATCTCCTGCCCTTGTTGTTTTAACTGGATAGTAAAACATTTTTTTCTGCCAGTAAATACCTTATACAGCCCACTTCCTGTTTCTTGTCTGGTAAAAAGCCTAGGCTTATGACATCATGCACAGCTCTCTCCCACACTCTCGTGAGAGTTTGCCAGGAAGGGAGGGGGGATGAGTCATAAGAGGGCCAATAAGAGCTGCAGGGCTACAGAGCTGGAGGTGTGCCTTAAAATGGTTGCAGCCAGACTTAGTGGAGGGAGATTTCTGCAGCATATTTGGCAAGTACGAAATCACAGTATATATAAAATAATATGCAATGTGGTTGGAGGGAAGCTTCAGAATGGCAAAGATGCTTTTACAAATTACAAATTACAAATTATGTGAGCAGACTGCAGTTCCTCTTTAAGAAGGGAGAAGTAAGCAGCGCAGGAGGGGGCGAAACTTTCCGCCTGAAAAAAGCCCTGCTGGTGTCCGTGACAGCACGCCCCAGCTAGGAAAGGCGATGGAGCCAAGTGCCGGAACTTGTTGCGGCACTGGGCTCCTCTCCGGGACATAGCTTTGATTTGCCGGGATTTACAACCATTTCCGGGACAGTCCCAGCGAATAAGGGACTGTTGGGAGGTATGCATCATTTTCCTCCTCCACACTCTACATTCTACATATTGACTGTTCCAATATATCCTTCTCCTCCACACTCTGCATTCTGAAGTTTTCCTTTTGAGGGATATGAGAAATGCCCCCCCCCCCCCCCCCAAACAGTATATTGTACTAAACCTGTAGGTAAATAAGAGCTGGTTCTTATATAACAGGGCATAGAACAGAGCATATTACAATAACCATATAGAAGCACAATAGTATATAAATAATTCAAGTTTTATATAAGAAAATATTAATAATAGTACCTACATCCAATGTACAAACAGATATTATCAGCCAAGGGCCTGATAGCAGTTCTGGTGGAATTTTGCACATATACCTAGGTATATATATAGCTATTATAGAGATGCCTCCAGATGAATGTTGCAACAAAGTCCAGTTGCCCTTGAGAATGATGCCGCATATGTCTGTGTTGGAGACCTGAAGACAAGATCTGAGGTCATGGGAGATCCTCTAACTAATCCTCTATGCTGGTTATTGAGCCCTAAGATAAAACTAGCTATAGAATCCCAGGTCAGAAGGGATGGGGTTAACTACCAACAGGAGATGCATATAAACTATATTGCATTGCACTAAGCAGGTTCACCTACCAATATACTAGAAGGTGGCCACTACACTTACAGTAGTACAGATCTCTCTCTCTCTTTCTCTCTCTTTCTCTCAACAACCCAGGGATAGGAAGTGCATACATACTTTATTTAGAGGCATTTACAAATTCAGAAAGTAGAGGGCAGCAGATCCTTACAATTCTATTCTGAGCAAGCCAATCTATCCTTTTCAGCACTCTACGATCTATATACTGACTGTACGGATATACCCTCCTCCTCTGCACTCTACATTATATTTACTGAGATATCTTCCTCAGCACTCTACAATTTATATACTTATTGTATAGATACATCCTCTTCCTCCACACTCTACATTCTATATGCTGACTGTATTTATATATACAGTTGTGCTCATTTTTGTACATACTCCTTGCAAAATTTGTAAAATGTCTACACTAATGCCACAAAACAGCCGCTTTACAATATTTTAAGACAGCACCTAGAGAAACCTCAGAATTTATAGACAAAAAATTGTTAGGAATGACCAGATCAAAATTTAAGTTTATGGTTACAACCATATTTATTATGTTTGGAGAGGAGTCAACAAGGCCCATGAAGAAAAACACGTCATCCCTCCATAAAGCATGCAGGTGGATCTCTGATGTTTTTGGGCTCCTTGAGCTAAAGGGCACAGAGAATTTATCAAAATTGATGGCAATGATGATACCAAACATAAGGCCATGTTGACACCTCTGTGTCAAACCAAAGAATTTACGGGAAATAGAAGCTATGCACCAAGACAATTGGCAACTTTACAACATGAGATAATAAAGGGGGTCATTTACAGAGGAGCCTGCAATTTATCAGTGATACTAAAGGGAAAAAATCACGTGACTAGGAACTAAGAGTGTGTAAACTTTTTAACAGGGTCATTCCATTATTTCCTTTATTGCTAGGGTTTGTTTAATGATTTGTGCAATTCTGTGATGCCTAATAGTTTAATCTTAATAACATTAGACATTTTATAAAAATTTGTCCTCCCCACACTGTACATCCTAAGTGCTTAAAATATGTAACAGCATATAAAACCTATTAGCATTAAATAAATAATGCATAAAAAATAAACAATAATAAAACCTAAACATTTATAAACCACTAAATTATTATGTAGTATGGAATTTTTAAACAGTTCACTCGCCCCAATTTTTTAATACATTTTAATGTAATTGTAGTGTAAGAGTTATGATATATATATATATATATATATATATTTATATTTATATTTATATTTATTTATTTGTATTACATTGTAGCATATGCATTTAGTTATATGCCTTAGAACTGCTGTGTGATGCAACTCATGGCTAGCCATGGCTCCCGGTGTAGCATTCCCTTGGTCGTCGTGTGCTTTTGTGTTAGTGGGAAAGATTGGGGAGCCTGCTGTTAAAGTGAAGTTCCACCCAAAAGTGGAAGTGCTGCTTATCTGCTTCCACCCCCCCCCCCCCCCCCCCCTCTGGTGCCACATTTGTTTTTGACATGTACCCGTCCCCGCTTCTGGGCCGCTTCTGGGCCACGGCAATGTCCCTGGGAAGTTCAGCCCCCCTCCTCCTTCCTCCATCCCCGCACCAGTTAGAAAGTGCAGCACGCTTCACGCATGCGCAGTAGGGAACCAGCTGTGAAGCCAAAAGGCTTTACTGCCGGTTTCCCTTACCACGAATGGTGGTGGCAGCACCCGAGAGCCGATCCAAAAATCGGCTGGGGTGCTGACATTGTGAGATACCTGGATAAATAAGTGTCCTAATATTAAAAGTCAGCAGCTACAGTATTTTTCATTTTTTTGTGGGGGGACGGAACTCCGCTTGGTAGTTTCTGCTTCAGGTTGCTGACATAGAGTAAGCAGGAATCTAAAGTTTGCGGTATTAGGAGAATAAGGATCAAGGTACAGGTACAGTCATGTGGCAAAGTAAGTATACCCTATTAATATTGTTGACTTCAACAAACAGGAACAGGAAAGCCTAAAAGGTATATACTTGACCATGTAACAATTACAATTAAAGAGGTTTATTTATTCACATACAGACAAGAAATTTTGGGAATGGACTTTAAAGGTGCCCAGATTAAACAAAATGTAATGTAAAAAATATACAAGTTTATTAGATTACAAATGATAAAATCATACATACAATAAAAACAAGAGATTATCTTGCTTTAGGTCATGTCTAAGATCCCTACTAGTAATAACCCCTTATTATCCCACGCCAATAAGCACGGTATATATCTTTACATAAATTTACAGCTTGAAAAGCAATTTGCCAATGTAGCCTCCCTGATGGTTTTCCCGAGTGTGGCTCGGGGTTAAATTTCAGTCCCATTAGCGGTAACACCGAGCCACACTCGGGATTACATTGCAGGATCCTGGTGTGGCGTTATTTACCTTGTCCCCAGGATCCTGTGATGTCCCCCGCTGTGTCTGCGGGCTCTGTCCTCCTCCGAAGCCTCTCCTTGCCAGGCTCCGTTCCCTGCGAGCGTCGCGACGCACGGGGGCAGAGCCTGGCGGCAAATTCAAAAAAATGCAAAAACCATAACACATACAGTACTGTAATCTTACAGATTACAGTACTGTATGAAATTATTTCACATCCCTTTTGTCCCCAGTGCTTTGGCCCATGCCCTGCATGCAATTTTATATGATATATACTGTTCTTTCTGCCTGGAAACTGGAGATTGTCCATAGCAACCAAAAAGTGTCCCTTTACGTCAAAAGTGGCTTTAGACCAACTAGAAAACAGCGATAGTAAATTAGAACACTTGCAGAATTGAGCGATAGTGAATCGTGGGGAAATGTATTATATTATTATTATATTATTTGTTTTTTTAATTATTTATATTTATTTATTATATTATAATTTATGTTTTTATGTTTTAAACTTCATCATACCCAGGATATCTACTAGACTGTTGTTTGGACAGATTTAAGTGTGTTATTGTTAAGAATTACGGGCCTACAATATAAAACGCCTAATTTCCATGCAAAATAATTGTACCACTTTCAGCATCTAAAATCCAAAATAATCATACCACCAAGGAGGTTAAAGATACATGTGTGATGGGATATTCGACTCGTTCTTCACGGGGATTAAGGAAGAAGCATGTGTTCTGTAGATGAACAACAACAGTACATTAAAGGCAGTGCTCACAAACCCTTCCAGCCCCTCTGCTAGGACAAATGTACTATATACAGTGTATGTGCTTTTTTAAAATTCTTCTTCTAAATACCTTTTTTCACCTCGCCAATCAGCGGTCACGTGACCTCCCACCGCTCTCTTTCTCCGATGTATGCACTACAGATGGAGGGGCTGAAATCTCCCTCTGCTGTCTGCCAGGTGGTCACATGACCACCAATCAGCAAAGTGAAATAAGGCATTTAGAAGAAGAATTTTAAAAAAGCACATACAGTAAAACCTTGGATTGCGAGCATAATTAGTTCCTAGAAACATGCTTGTATTCCAAAGCACTTGTACAGTATATCACAAGAGTGAGTACACCCCTGACATTTTTGTAAATATTTTATTCTATCTTTTCATGTGACAACACTGAAGAAATGACACTTTGCTACAATGTAAAGTAGTGAGTGTACAGCTTGTATAACAGTGTAAATTTGCTGTCCCCTCAAAATAACTCAACACACAGGCATTAATGTCTAAACCCCTGGCAACAAAAGTGAGTACACCCCTAAGTAATAATGTCCAAATTGGGCTCAAAGTGTCAATATTTTGTGTGTCCACCATTATGTTCAGGCACTGCCTTAACCCCCTTGGGCATGGAGTTCACCAGAGCTTTACACGTTGCTACTGGAGTCCTCTTCCACTCCTCCATGATGACATCACGGAGATGGTGGATGTTAAAGACCTTGCACTCCTCTACCTTCCGTTTGAGGATGCCCCACAGATGCTCAATAGGGTTTGGGTCTGGAGAAATGCTTGGCCAGTCCATCACCTTTACCCTCAGCTTCTTTAGCAAGGCAGTGGTCGTCTTGGAGGTGTGTTTGGGGAGGGGATCATGCTTTGCTTCAGTCACAGTACATGTTGGCATTCATGGTTCCCTCAATGAACTGTAGCTCTCCAGTGCCGGCAGCACTCATGCAGCCCCAGACCATGACAATCCCACCACCATGCTTGACTGTAAGCAAGACACACTTGTCTTTGTACTCCTCACCTGGTTGCCGCCACAAATGCTTGACACCATCTTAACCAAATAAGTTTATCTTGGTCTCATCAGACCACAGGACATGTTTCCAGTAATCCATGTCCTTAGTTTGCTTGTCTTCAGCAAACTGTTTGTGGGCTTTCTTGTGCATCATCTTTAGAAGAGGCTTCCTTCTGGGACGACAGCCATGCAGATCAATTTGATGCAGTGTGTGGCCTATGGTCTGAGCACTGACAGGCTGACCCCCCCCCCCACCCCTTCAACCTCTGCAGCAATGCTGGTAGCACTCACACTTCTATTTCCGGAAGACAACCTCTGGATATGACGCTAAGCATGTGCACTCAACTTCTTTGGTGGACCATGATGAGGCCAGTTCTGAGTGGAACCTGTCCTGTTAAACCGTTATATGGTCTTGGCCACCGTGCTGCAGCTCAGTTTCAGCGTCTTGGTAATCTTTTTATAGCCTAGGCCAGTGATGGTGAACCTTGGCACCCCAGATGTTTTGGAACTACATTTCCCATGATGCTCATGCCCTCTGCTGTGTAGTTGAGCATCATGGGAAATGTAGTTCCAAAACATCTCTTTTGCCATGAGGTGCCATGTTGAACATCCAGTGACCAGTATGAGAGAGTGAGAGCGATAACACCAAATTTAACACACCTGCTTCCCATTCACACTTGAGACCTTGTAACACTAATGAGTCACATGACACCGGGGAGGGAAAATGGCAAATTGGGCCCAATTTGGATATTATCACTTAGGGGTGTACTCACTTTTGTTTTGTTGCCAGTGGTTTAGACATTAATGGTTGTGTGTTGAGTTACTTTGAGGGGACAGCAAATTTACACTCTGATACAAGCTGTACACTCACTACTTTATATTGTAGCAAAGTGTCATTTCTTCAGTGTTGTCACATGAAAAGATATAATAAAATATTTCCACAAATGTGAGGGGTGTACTCACTTTTGTCAGCCTCCACAAGGGGATTAGAAGCAAAATCCAGCAGGAGCTACAGATTATACAAGAGAAGAGAGGTGCCTCTAAGTGTAGTCAGTCTCCAATCGTGACCAGGAAGACTACCCTGCAGTACAGCGATCTAAAAGGGAGGCTTGAAGCGCTCGTGGAGCACAGCGTGAAAGGGATGCCATTGATGGCTGTGAGGAGGACGGTCTATGTGCTTTACCTCAGATGCCTGCATACTTAGATGTGCCTGTTTTAACCACCAACCATGTGAGTTGATAAATGTTGTACATTCATTAAATGTAACCATATTTCTACACTTAGAGGCGCCTCTCTTCTCTTTTATACTCAGTTGTGATGGAGCTACTCTTATCTCAAGACATCGCTTGTATATCAAGTCAAAATTTATTAAAAAATGTTGCTTGTCTTGCAAAACGCTCTCAAACCAAGTTACTCTCAAACCAAGGTTTTACTGTACACTGAATAGTACATTTTGTCCTAATAGGGGGGCTGGCAGTAATGGTAAGCAGTAACTTTACTGCCACTTGGAACTGCAATAGAAAGGGAAGGGAATAATGGCTCACACACAGGAGCTGGCAGGCAGGGAGGGAGGACGAGAAGGGGAAAGCAGCGGCTGATGGAGGCACGTAAACTGACCATGGTAATCAGGGCTCAGTAGCCCTAATTACCGTGGTCAGGATACACAAGGGGAACACAGGAACTGGCAGGATCAACCAGGTTTTTTACAGCTTAGAAAAGGAAAAATGACACCGCACAAGGGGGGGGGGGGGTTCAATTTACAACCATTTTAACATCCCCTCATCATTACCAAAAATTGCAATTGAAAACTCATCCCATAAAGTGTTTTGCTTACCATCTGTATGCACAGGAAACCCATGAGAGGTCAAAGTTAAATGAAAGTTTGTCACATGGCAAAAATAATTGCACCTCTACGCTTATCACCACTTCAAATCTATGCAATTAAAATCAGGTTTTTCAGATGAGGTGCCAAAAATTAGAACCGTCTTATGAAGTACAGAAGGTGGAACCTGTCTTATTTAAACCTCAAATATCTAGAGTGTGGTGTTCACTTTGCTATTCACGTGGTGTTGTGATAACAAGATCAAAATTACTCTCTAAGCTTCTCAAAAAGAAGGCTGTGGATGCCCATGAATCTGGCAAGGGATTTAAGATCACCAGATTAGTTGAAATTGATCTTTTTATTCTTAGCCAAATAATCTACAAGCAGTGTACATTTCAAACAATTGCTAATGTGTCCAGGACTGGCCAGCCCAGCTGATTGATGCTAAAATAAAAGTCTTCAAGAACCCCAAAATTGAATTGCAGAAACTGAAGGCGAATCATGCAACAGCTAGAATCTACATCTACAATGAGAAAAATATTTCAACAATTTGACTTGCATTGGAGGTGTATCTGGAAACAGTCTTTGCTGTTCAAAAAGAACATTAGAGAAAGTCTACAGTTTGAATATGTAGGAAAAGAACAGGCCTTCTGAAAAAACATAATGTGGACTTATGAGTTATTACCCCACAAACAGTAGACATAATTAACACAAATCAGACAGTATTTTAGGAGAATAATCTCATATCAACTGTAAGTATGGTAGTGGACATGTTATGGTGTGAAATTCCTTTGCTATTTCAGGGCTTGGGCAGCTTGCAGTCGTCAACTATGGATTCTGCATCATATCAGAGTGTGTGTGATGAGAATGTAAGGCCATTTTTCTAAATGTTGAACCAGACATGGATATACCAACACACTATTGATCCAAAGCACAGTAGCAAATCCACAATCCAAGAAATTGAGTAGAGTGGACTGGCCTAGTTAAAGCATTGATTTGAATCCCATTGAAATGTTGTGGCGTAATTTAAAGCTCATGCTAGGAAACCCAGAAATATTTTGCAACTAAAGGAATTTTGTATGGAGCAGTGGTCAAAAATGTCATAAATCAAAAATGTCATACTCTCAATGTCAGATTGGTAGGTAGTAACACAAAACATCTACAAGATATAATTTCTGCCAAAAGGGGCCAATTCTAGCTTCTGAGGCCAAATGTTTATTTATCATTGCTACACTACACCATGACATATTTTTTTTTTTAATAACTTAATGAAGAGGCCATTTTTGCGTTTTTATATCATCTTTATCATTAGGCACTTTTTCAATGAAAATCTAATGTCTATCTGTTCAACTAGGATGAAAAAGTCAATGGTTTCAATGGGGTGTACTTTTTTTACGTGACTGTACATGGTGGCTGTGAGGAAAAAGGCAAGATCCTTGAAATGTGTTGGTGTCTAATGAGGAAGACTTTGGTGCTGGTGTACCCCTCTAATAATTCCAGGGCTTTTTTTTCTCAGAGAATAGGTGCAGGAACTGCACCTTTCTGAGTCACTTCTTATCTCCACCCCTACCCACCTCTGAGCACCGTTGCTTGGTTTCATCCCCTACCCACCTCCCAGTACTGCCCCTTTTAGAGAGTACAGAGCCAAGTATAACTTTGCGGTGCTAAGTAATTTGTATGAAATTTGTTAATGATAGCAAGAAATGTAGTAAAATAGATTCCCCACAGCCAGCAGCAATAGACCCCCCAGCAACAATAGATTCACTCAGAATCACCCCCTAGCAACAATGGACCCCCACAACAAAATACCACCCAGCAGCAACAGATCTCCCAGCAGCCAGCAACAATAGACCCCCTCCATCAATAGTAGATCTCTTCCAGCAATAATTGACCCACTAGGAACAATAGACCGCCACTCAAAAATAGATCCGCTCCAGCAACAATAGACCCTCCAGCCCACCCCAGCACCTGTTGCCATTACATACATTCAGTGCTGGAGGTGCCGGAACTGCGTTCCCCCGCATCCCCGCTGAAAAAATGCACTGAATAATTCTATATCTATATCTCAAAGTACATTAGTGTGAAGGTCACTGTTTCTGACATTTGTAGTCATTGGGAAGAATTCGCCTGTGCAGATAGCTAAAAAGATCATTGGTGTCAGTGGTTATTCATCTGAGAGGCAGAAGTTGCTCATTGCTCAAGGAATTCCTAGCAACCTCTGGAGGAACCCTGGGCTTCTTTGGAACGCTGGATTAGAAAGGCTGCTGTACACTCTGTCATTGTGCTTTGTCTTCTAGTAATAACTCCCTTATCATGGCCATGAGCTATGAAGGGCTAAATATATGGCTCACAAGTAACCAGACAGAATTAAACCCTTTGGTAGATTGGGCAGGCCACATATGTGTAACTCAATTGTACATTTAGTTGTCCGGCTTATATTGAGCTTTAGATTTCAATAAAAATTATCCATTACATTAAATCAAGACATTGTGAAGCAGAGCATTTCACTTTCCAGTAAGTTTTCACTTTGCAAAGCGCATGAGGTAAAGCAAAGTGGAAATTCTTTTTACAAAGAATATCCAGTAATGTACAAATAAAACAATAGGATTTATGCTTCTGCATGACTGGATGATTGAAATCAGCTCCACGTTCACTAATGTGCAAACAAAAATCTATTTCGTTTTACATTTCTTCACACATACAGTAATTGAGTATCAATTGGAAAGTGTGTTTTCACTTGTTTTACCTCATTCACTAGGAGAAAAGGATTTTCACTTTGCAAAGTGAAAATCATTTAGTAAATCGGGGTTAGTTGATTTATTAGAGAATTAGAGCATGTTCAATTTGCAAGGAAAATACCAATTCATGAAAAACAGAAGCCATCAAAAGAAAACTGTTCATTGCATGCAGGAAAATTCATAATTCCACATCAATCAGGTATGTATATTTGTTTTTTTTTTTTATAAAGGTAAAGTGACAAACGTATAGAAAATAATGTGTGCCATTTTATTTTATGAATTGAAGCAAAAAGAAATACAGTCCTAAAAGACTAAAAAAGTTCTATTAAATCATAATCAAACATATCATTTTTTATTTCTACTCGATAATTTGTTTTAGTAAATCACAGTGAAAACGTCACACAACTTGTACTATCAAAGAAAGAAAAACTCATCTTTTGGTAATGTGGGAGATATATAAAGTTGATGTATTCAAGGTATAGAAAATTTACATTGAGCTGACAGTATGAAGATTTGGGTGTACAATGTTTTCATGTTATGAATGTATTGGCATCTTTGTTTGGCAGGAAGAGAGAGAAAAGTGGTGCAAAAGCCAGGTGCTAGAAAACCAGTTGCAAAATCAGGTGTCTTAAAGTGTGCATCACAACCGTAAATATATATCCTCCACACTATACATTCTACTGATATATCCTCCTCCTCCACCGCACTCTACATTCTATATACTGACTGTACTGATATATCCTCCTCCACACTCTACATTCTATATACTTACTGTACTGATATATCCTCCTCCTCCTCCACACTCTACATTCTATATACTGACTGTACTGATATATCCTCCTCCTCCTCCACACTCTACATTCTATATACTGACTGTACTGATATATCCTCCTCCTCCTCCACACTCTACATTCTATATACTGACTGTACTGATATATCCTCCTCCTCCTCCACACTCTACATTCTATATACTGACTGTACTGATATATCCTCCTCCTCCACACTCTACATTCTATATACTGACTGTACTGATATATCCTCCTCCTCCACACTCCACGTTCTATATACTGCCTGTACTGATATATCCTCCTCCTCCTCCTCCACACTCTACATTCTATATACTGACTGTACTGATTAATCCTCCTCCTCCTCAACACTATACATTCTATATACTGAATGTACTGATATATCCTCCTCCTCCTCCACACTCTACATTCTATATACTGACTGTACTGATATAGCCTCCTCCTCAACACTCTACATTCTATATACTGACTGTACTGATATATCCTCCTCCTCCACACTCTACATTCTATGTACTGACTGTACTGATATATCCTCCTCCTTCTCCACACTCTACATTCTATATACTGAATGTACTGATATATCCTCCTCCTCCTCCACACTCTACATTCTATATACTGACTGTACTGATTAATCCTCCTCCTCCTCAACACTATACATTCTATATACTGACTGTACTGATATAGCCTCCTCCTCCACACTCTGCATCAATGGCGGCTGGTGCGCAAATTTTTTTTTTGGGGGGGCGAATAAACTGAAAAATACTGGAACCCCCCCCCCATCAATTGCAGCCTCACTGTGCCCATCAAATGCAGCCATTGTGCCCATCAAACGCAGCCACATGTGCCCATCATATGCAGCCACTTGTGCCCATCATATGCAGCCACTTGTGCCCATCATATGCAGCCACTGTGCCCATCATATACAGCCATTGTGCCCATCATACACAGCCACTTGTGCCCATCAAACGCAGCCATTGTGCCCATCAAATGCATCCATTGTGCCCATCAAACGCAGCCACTTGTACCCATCAAATGCAGCCACTTGTGCCCATCATATGCAGCCACCTGTGCCCATCATATGCAGCCACCTGTGCCCATCATATGCAGCTACCTGTGCCCATCAAATGCAGCCACCTGTGCCTATCAAATACAGCCACTTGTGCCCATTATATGCAGCCACCTGTGCCCATCATATACAGCCACTTGTGCCCATCAAATGCTGCCACTTGTGCCCATCATATGCAGCCACTTGCCCATCATATGCAGCCACTTGTGCCCATCATATGCAGCCACTGTGCCCATCATATGCAGCCACCTGTGCCCATCAAATGCAGCCCATCAAATGCTGCCACTTGTGCCCATCAAATGCTGCCACTTGTGCCCATCAAATGCAGCCACTGAGCCCATCAAATGCAGCCACTTGTGCCCATCATATACAGCCACCTATGCCCATCATATACAGCCACTTGTGCCCATCAAATGCAGCCACTTGTGCCCATCAAATGCAGCCAATGGTGCCGATCATATGCAGACACTTGCCCATCAAATGCAGCCACTTGTGCCCATCATATGCAGCCACTGTGCCCATCATATGCAGCCATTGTGCCCATCAAACGCAGTCACTTGTGCCCATCAAATGCAGCCACCCGTGCCCAACATATGCAGCCACCTATGCCCATCAAATGCAGCCCATAAAATGCTGCCACTTGTGCCAATCAAATGCAGCCACTTGTGCCCATCATATGCAGCCACTTGCCTATCAAATACAGCCACTTGTGCCCAGTATATGCAGCCACTGTGCCCATCAATTGCAGCCACTGAGCCCATCAAATGTAGCCACTGAGCCCATCAAATGCTGCCACTTGTGCCCATCAAATGCTGCCACTTGTGCCCATCAAATGCAGCCACTTGTGCCCATCAAATGCAGCCACTTGTGCCCATCATATGCAGCCACTTGCCCATCAAACGAAGCCACTTGTGCCCAGTATATGCAGCCACTGAGCCCATCAAATGCAGTCACTTGTGCCCATCAAATGCAGCCACTTGCTCATCAAATGCAGCCACTTGTGCCCATCAAATGCAGTCACTTGCCCATCAAATGCAGCCACTTGTGCTCATCAAATGCAGCCACTTGCCCATCAAATGCAGCCACTTGTGCCCATCAAATGCAGTCACTTGCCCATCAAATGCAGCCACTTGTGCCCATCAAATACAGCCTTTTGCCCATCAAATGCAGCCACTGTGCCCGCCCACCCCCCCCCACTCGCGAGGTTTGTGGCTCTGGCAGCCACCTTTAGTAAACCAACCCCACACTATGCGAGCCAGGATTGACTACAGAGCTTTCCAATGTATAGGAGACTTGGCCATCTGTATCACATTTTTCAATTCATCTTCAGTTATCACAGTTGTGCACGACAGAGACATTTGTTTCACTTTGTTAAGTTAATAATTTCATTTCATCATATTCCTTATGTTAGTATGATTAATTTTCGGAATTTGTTTTGTATATTCAGATCGAATCATAACATAACGAATTAAACTAAAATTATTTTTGTTCAATTCGCTATGTTATGATTCAGAGAGTCTGATGGATCCAACTCCATCCAATCCAAACTAAGAATCATTATCTTCTTTCACTTTTATCCTTACTTTATTTATTGCAATATGTTTCCATTTCGTATGCAGTGCAATTTTTTAGAATAAAGAAAAATGTTAATGGAACATAGAATTAAATGGATCCAAATCAATTTGGATCATTCGTTATGTCTTTGCGTTTTTCGGATGCTTCAAACGTTACAATTAAAGGGGTTGTAAAGCTTCCCATTGTTTCACCTTAATGCATCCTATGCATTAAGGTGAAAAAACATCCGATTCTTACAGGTCCCCCCAGCCCCCCGTTTACTTACCTGAGCCCTCGAAAGTCCTGCGGCTTCTCGGCCCGGGCTTCTCGGCTCTTCTCGGCTCTTCATTGGATAGATTGATAGCAGCGCAGCCATTGACTCGCGCTGCTGTCAATCAACACCAATCATGCGGCGCCCCGGGGGCGGGGCCGAGTCCTGTAGTTGGCGGCTTTGGACGCCAAATACAGGACTCGGGAGTGCGCCCGCAGGGTAACCCCCCCGGGAGAGCGCTTCCCAGAGGGGGTTATTAGAAGCAGGGAGGAGCCGAGACAGCTGCTGAGGGACCCCAGAAGACGAGGATCGGGGCCACTCTTTGCAAAACGACCTGCACAGTGGAGGTAAGTATAACATGTTTGTTATTTAAAAAAAAAAAAGTGAAGCTTTAGTATCACTTTAAGTCCAGATAAAACAAATTAATACAAATACATTTTGTTGTTTCATTATAATTTATTTTGGATTCTTTGAAATCCATTACTTATGTGATTTGGAGATTTGGATGCCATGGACATTGAGAACATCCATGGCATCCAAAAAGCGTCCCTCTACATCAAAAGCATTTTTTGACCAGCTAGAAAACAGCGATAGTAAATTAGAATTACTTGCAGAATTTAGCGATAGTTTTTCGTGGGGAAATTCGCCATCAGACACTGAAAGTGATGACAGCGACAATTCTGCAACTGAGCAAATTTCAGTGTTTTTGATTTGATTACATTATTGAATAACATTTATTATTGTTATATTATTATTGTTGTAATGATTTATAGTTATTTATTATATTATAATTTAAGATTTTGTGTTTTAAACTTTATCATACCCGGGATTTCTACTAGACTCTTGTTTGGACGGATTTACGTGAGTCATTACTAAGAATTACATATACATTTACATTACATATACATATACATTACATTACATTACTAAGAATTACATATTTGGCATATAAAATGCCAAATTTCCATGCAAAACATTGTACCGCTTTGAGATTCAAAAATCAGACATAAGCATACCGCCAGGAAGGTTAAGTGCTGTGTTTGGACTGTGCTGTGGTGTTCTTGCCTTACATTGTGTTTTCTCCCAATAAATGAATCATAAAATGTAGTCCAAAGTCCCCATAGCAGGGTCCTACTGAGGGGCAACCCCACTCCTCAAGCAATGATTATATCTCACGTGTGTGGCCTCACTCATGACTTCCTAGACAAAATTTCCATGAGGTCCCACCTCTTCCTGCAAGTGACACAAGCAGGGGGAAGGCACATCACAACACACCGTTAACCCCTTCCACCAATCAGAGGAAGCCTTGTAGTCATTCATATTTATTGATTATATATATATTTATTTATTTATTTATTATATATTTATTATTCATTCAAATTAAAAAGCTTCCTGTGAATGGCTGAGCAGTGCTAAGCCTGATTTAATATTCTTCCGGGAGCGGGGCGGGAAGTCTCTGTGCCCCTGATGGAACATAGCACTAATCAAAGAAATGTGAAGCGCTATCATCCTGCTAGCTCAAATAATTGCATATAATGCAAACACTTGTTAACTAATTAATGATATAGACGTGGCAATAGTGGTGATGACCCCTCATAGGTCAACAAAAAATAAGGCAATAATAGATTATAGTGACAAAGTGTTATATGTAACTATAAACTATAATTGCCTTTTTTTTTGGTTGTTGTTGACCTATGAGGGGTTATCACCACTATTGCCATGTCCATATCATTAATATCCAACAAGTGTTTACATGTAATTATTTGAGCTAGCAGGCAGTGGCGGCCTGTCCATAGGGGGCGCACGGGTGCCGCCCCCTATCCATGCATCCAGGACCCTGATCTACATGCAGGGCACCAGACGCATGGATTCCAATCTGGGTTTTTTGGGGTTTTTTGACGCACGTGATTAGAGTCAGAGGCTCTAATAGGCTTCAAGAAAGGGTGAGCTCGGAGCGCAGAAGCCTACTCAGTTGTGTGACAATAGCAAATTAATATTCGCTATTGTAACACTGATTCTGCTCCCAGACAGTCAGAAAGCGGATCCTGAGACCCGTCACCCGATTGGCCGAATGGAGATCCGATTAGATTGGCCGACAGGAGAAGGAGGGAGAAGACGCAGGGGAAGTGAGGAAGCAGCTGCCTGTAGCCCCGAGAGAAGCCCCCGCCGCCCACCGCCTGGAGTGATTCCCGCGAGATGGGGTAAGTGCAGGGCCCCGAATACAGACTGACCGACCTGGGGGTGGGGGGGTGCCGCCTGTGACCCAACCGAACGAGGAGGTGGCGACGGTCGTTTGCCTCCCCCCCCCAAAAAAAAAACACCAACCGCCACTGCTAGCAGGATAGGTAGCACATTTCTTAGATTTTTTTTATATGTGGGAACACAGTCGGTGTTAAGCAGCAACCTTGAGTATACTTGTTTTGTTTATTTATTTACACATAACCATAGTAGCGTGGAAGTTTGACCACATTTTTTTGGAACATAGCACTGTATACTTATGTAGCTGATGCTACAGTTTATACAGTGCCCACAGAAGGCACATATGTTGGTGAAGTAAATAGTTAATTTGGACGAGCTTAGCCCAAATAATCTATTTACAGTGAAATTAAATCTGGAGCTTTAAAATATATAGCAAGAGTTGCTGGCAATTGGCAAACTTTAGTCACTCCTTTGTAAAATGACACAGACAATGTACTGTTGCAATGGAGTTGATTTACTAAAGGCAAATAGACTGTGCACTTTGCAAAATGCAGTTGCTCTAGAGCTTATTAAATGAGCAGAAGCTCTGCTGACTTCCATCATCCAATCATGTGGAAGCAAAAATGCTGTTTTTTTTATTTTTTTATTATTGCACGTGATTGGGTACTCTTTGCAAAGTGAAGCTGTACCTAATTTACTAAGCTCTGGAGCGAATTCTATTTGCCTTTAGTAAATCAACTCTGATGCAATTACTAGTTTCATTCATATGTATGCCCTTGATCTGCATATAACATCAGTTAAAAAAACTACAAGTAAAACAACTATTATTATTTTTTTAATAAATGTAATCCAAATCCAATGTACAGTGCCTTGAAAAAATATTCATCCTCTTGAAATTTTCCACATTTTGTCATGTTACAACCAAAAACGTAAATGTATTTTATTGGGATTTTATGTGATAGACCAACACAAAGTTGCACATAATTGTGAAGTGGAAAGAAAATGATAAATAGTTTTCGATTTATTTTTTTACAAATAAATATGTGAAAAATGTGGCGTGCATTTGTATTCAGCCTCCTTTACTCTGTTATTCTGTCTCTCGATGTTAAAATAAACATGCCATAAAATTTCTTTGTCAGTGGGCAAACTTACAAAATCAGCAGGGGATCAAATACTTTTTTCCCTCACTGTACCACCAAAAGAAAGCTCTATTTGTGTGAAAAAAAATTATATAAATTTAATTTAGGTAAAGTGTTGCATGACCGAGCAATTGCCAGTTAAAGTAGCTCCAAATTGCTGAGAGCCTGAGCCAGCTGCCAATCCAGGCATATCTGGGTTGATTCTGACCATATGGTTGGGACCTTTTCAGAGCCTGGACCGACTCTGTGATGTCAGCTAATAGCGGGCTCTAGCCTGCTGTTTTCTGTAAACGGATTACAGGAGTGCAGAACAAACTGCACTCCTGTGATCCATAGGAGAAGTACAGCCAATATAAGCTTTGACTATACTTCTCCTTTAACCGCTTGCCAACCGCCCGCCGTCGTTTGACGGCGTCAGAATGGCTCCCCTGCGTGAATCGCCGCAGCTGTACGGCGGCCGCTTTAAGGGGTATAGGGGGCGAGCGCGCCCGCCGCGGTACTGGGGAGCGGATGCACGTGCCCGGCGGCCGTGATGTAAGCCGGCACACGCGATCACTCCTGATGGAGCCAGAGCGAGGATCTGTGTGTGTAAACACACAAATCCACATTCTGATTGGGGGGGGGACAGATTGTGAGTTCCTAGTATATAGGAGCACCGATCGGTCTCCTCCCCTAGGCAGTCCCATCCTCCCCACAGTTAGAACACACCGAGGGAACACAACCCCTTGATCGCCCCCTAGTGTTAACTCCTTCTCTGCCAGTGACATTTATACAGTAATCAGTAGCTTTTTTTAGCTCTGGTATAAATGTCAATGGTCTCAAAAAAGTGTCAAAAGTGTCCGATCTGTCCGCCGCAATATCGCAGTCCCAATAAAAATCGCAGATCGCTGCCATTACTAGTAAAAAAATAATAAAAATGCCATAAATCTATCCCCTATTTTGTATAAATTGACGCTATAACTTTTGCGCAAACCAATCAATATACGCTTATTGTGATTTTTTTTTACCAAAAATATGTAGAAGATTACATATCGGCCTAAACTGGGGAAAAAATTATTATAAAAAATAAATAAATAAATGGGGATATTTATTATAGCAAAAAGTAGAAAATATTATGTTTTTTTTTTTTAATTGACGCTCTTTTTTTGTTTATAGCGCAAAAAATATTGATTTACTATGGGGGTGATTTACTAAAACTGAAGTGTGCAAAATCTGGTGCAGCTGTGCATAGTAGCCAATCAGCTTCTAACTAAGCTTTGAAAATAAAACCTGGAAGCTGATTGGTTTCTATGCAAGGCTGCACCAGATTTTGAACTCTCCAGTTTTAGTAAATCAACCCCTATGTGTGTATACAGTACTATGAACATCTTTTTAAATGGATGATACATCAAGAGTTTGTGGATGTTCAAAGGATTTTTCTATTTAAGATTGGATGTATACATTCTCTTTGATGGATGGCTGCAGGTTTTAAGATTATTTTTTACTGCTATACCAGGATCTGGATAATATCCAGATATTTTGCTCAGTTGTGCAACCATAATATGAATTGAGATATGTTGGTGGCTCTTATCATATTCATATCATCGTTTTTATGATTTCTAGAGATTAGCATTGATATGTATGATTTACTGTAGCATTCGTAAATGATTTTAGGATTGTTTTATGCGAATCATAAAGATAAGTTTTTTTTTTCGGATGTATCCACCATTTAATTCTATGGAGTCATAAAGATACATTTTTATATTGGATGTATCCTCCCTTTAATCTATTTTAAAAATTGAGTATATGGCAATCATATATGGAGGATGAAAAGTTTGCTGTTTTTGTGTTTCAATATACTTACCCAATGACTCCAGACCTAGGCAGGGAGTGTTGTAGTCTTTCTTTTTTTTTTCAAAATGTTATTTTATTAAAGTTTTATTGAGAGTAAACAAAGTACAGAATGTAATATATTTTACAAATACAGAAGAATTTACAAATAGGTGTTCCACCAATTAATTCAGAAAATATGAGAAGCCAAGATGTACAATATGTAAAGAGTAAATAAGTGGAGGGCCACCCTGAAAACAAAAATTTCACCAAAAATCCTAAAAAAAATTTTTTTTTAAATTTGAAAAAACATTTTTTTTTAAACTTACCTGAATCTTCTGCTCCTAGCTGAGCGGCCCCGTTGCCTTCTGGGAACTGTGTTCCCAGAAAACCACGGGGCCATTCACAGATCGCCGCACCGCTCGCGCTTGCGCAGTAGGAATCTGGCAGTGAAGCCGCAAGGCTCCACTGCCTGTTTCCCTTACCTAGGATGGTGGTGCCGGGACGGGTCGGCCTTGGGCGGCCGACATCGCGGGCTCCCAGGACAGGTAAGTCTACTTATTTAAAGTCAGCAGCTACAGTGTTTGTAGCTGCTGACTTTAATTTTTTTTTTTTAGCTGGCAGGAATCCCGCTTTAAATATAGGGATATAAATGCCTCTAAAACATACCGTGTTTCCCAGAAAATAAGACCTACCCTGAAAATAAGATCTAGCATTATTTTCCAGAAGGGCTGCAATATAAGCCCTACCCCAAAAATAAGCCCTAGTTTAAAATGCTTGTAAAATCCTAAAATCCACTCTATTACAGTAGTATATAATGTACAGTGTGTGTGTTTCTGTAATATAATTGCGGGGAAGAGAGTTCCCGTGGGTCACAAAAGGGCAGAGCAGCGCTAACAGAGGTATTTGGCACAATTATATTACAGAAACAGACAAATTGTACATTATATACTACTGTAATAGAGTGGATTATAGGATTTTACAAGCATTTTAACTCAGTTCACACTGGGGATTCATATATACTACTGTAATAGAGTGGATTATAGGATTTTACAAGCATTTTAACTCAGTTCACACTGGGGATTCATATCAGGCAGAGAGAGAGAGGGGGAGAGAAGATTACATGATAAGACCTACCCTGAAAATAAGCCCTACTGTGTCTTTTGTTGCCAAAATTAATATAAGACCCGGGCTTATTTTCGGGGCAATGCGGTACAATAAGGAGAGATAAAAATAAAATGAAAAATATTATGCAATGGGAGGTTTAGATCTTAAACCAAATTTTGTCAAATATTTATATTATGTAAGTTGTCTTTCTTTTTTGTCTGTTTGTGAAATCAAATCACATCCTCATTTCATCTGATCTCATCTGATTTGATATGATATTTTAAATTGCAGAGAGAACTTGTCGTTACTCACGGTATTCAGTAGTAGAGTAATATAATTTTTTATACAGTGTGAAATGTTTAATTTAGCATATAAAGCAAAAAGTGCATATACTGTGCACAGTGCACTGTATTGGTAATTATATTTTGAGTATTTGTATATACATTATTTAAAAAAAAAATACATGTATTGACTTCTTTTCCCAGCAGATATGTCGCCGCGAATGGCAGAGTCAGCTCCATATTTAATCAGTTCATTTGTTGCAGCACCTAGAGCCCCTGCACCGCCAGGTGTCATATCACAAATCTATATATATAATATATATATTTATAGGGATATATATATATATATATATATATATATATATATATATATATATATATATATATATATATATATATATATATATATATACTGTATACACAGTATATTGATATACTTCTATATCCTCTGCACTCTACATTCTAAATTTTGACTTGAACAACATATCTTCCTCCTCTACACTCTATACATTCTATATTTTCTTTTTATATATTCTTTATTTATACATTCTTCCTGATTTAACATACACATTTTCAAACTCTTTCAATATAAACATTTTCATGTGTCAAACAGCACTCATTATTATAATTTTATTTATTTTTTTATTTGTATTGAGTTGCTATTTACCCTAGAATAGAGTTTTGTCCAGTGGTGAGCACTGGCTCCCTTCTCATACCAAATAAATATAGGTCCAAAATTATTTTGTGAACTAAGGATTATATTTCTCGCATGTACAAGAAATGCAGGGCTAGGCAGGGGGTTGCCAGCTGGGCTTATTATGGGCACAGCATCCTATAAGTC
Source organism: Aquarana catesbeiana (assembly GCF_042186555.1). Classification (NCBI taxonomy): domain Eukaryota; kingdom Metazoa; phylum Chordata; class Amphibia; order Anura; family Ranidae; genus Aquarana; species Aquarana catesbeiana. Next base: position 48,595,172 of record NC_133331.1, on the reverse strand, counting down.
CAATTAGAAGATGAGGTATGCCAGCACAGACCTACTCCATGCTTAGCATGATCAGAAAGACAAGGTGACTGGCAGGCGTATAGATATGATGCTGCCTCAGGCTCTGGGTATTTCTGTATGTAATCAGGTGAAGGAGACTCTGGGCTCTTCTGACTACGTCTTTTGGTCAAAGATTGCAGAAAGAATGTTGCTGTCGGCATCTTTGACACTGAAATATTAGCTAGCACAATTCACACTATTTATAAAAAATAACAGATCTACTGGTAGAATTGACAGGTAATTAAAATATATAAAAGGGGGCACTCATAGAAAAAGAATTGGCTGAGTGAACACTGGTGATAAACTGCAGCATGTGTTTTTTTTTTCTTTTTGTGCTTGTTTAACACTTTGAACACTTCAGGATTTGCAATGTTTAGGATACAGTGATACCTCAGTTCACGAACGGTTCTGTTCACGAACAACTCGGTTCGTGAACAGAAACAGAATAGTTCACAAAAATTTGCTTTGGTTCGCAAACACGTTCATATTGAGAAGAGCAATGCAAGATGAGAGTCTTATGCCGCGTACACACGACTGGTTTTGCCGTCGGAATAAACTCTGAAGGTTTCTCCGACGGAACTCCGACGAAAATCCATTCAAGCGGTCTTGCCTACACACGGTCAAACCAAAGTCCGACCGTACAGAACGCGGTGACGTACAGCATGTACGATGGGACTAGAAAAAGGAAGTTCAATAGCCAGTAGCCAATAGCTTCCGTCTCGTACTTGCTTCAGAGCATGCGTCGTTTTTGGTCCGTCGGAACAGCATACAGACGAGCGGTTTTCCTGATAGGAATTGGTTCTGTCGGAAATATTTAGAACATGTTCTATTTCTAGGTCCGTCAGAATTTTCGGGAAAAAAAAGTCCGATGAGCCACACACATGATCGGAATAGACGATTCCGTCTGACTTTTTCTATCGGACATTCTGCTCATGTGTACGCGGCTTTAGGCCAACCAGTCCACTCAGATAGGGGTTTATGTCCCCCCCTGACTACCATGAGAGTGGGCTCACTTGATTGGGAATCATGGAAAAACAGTTCATGTGAATTCTACAACATTATCATGCGCTCAGATGATCAGCACAGTGCTGTTTTCTGGCTCTTAGATTAGTCATTTAAATTAGGGTTTGGGATTGTTTCAAACCAGGATTAAAGAGGAGCTATAGCTTTTTTTTTCTTTTTAGAAAATGTTCAGCTTTCAGTGCTCTCACACTTTGAATGCCAATTACTCAGTCATGCAACACTCTACCCAAACAAAAATTTTTATAATTTTTTCACACAAATAGAGTTTTCTTTTGCTAGTGTTTAATCACCACTGGGTTTTTTATTTTTTGCCACATAAGTGAAAAAAGCAAACATTTTGAAATGGGGTGCGCACGAGCGCCGTGCACGAGGACAGTGCATGTGACCGGCTGTGATTGGACACGGCCAGTCACGTGGTAAAGAGACATTTTTATTGACTCTTTACACTGATCTGGGATGGGCTGTGTCCCGAGGAACAGACCTCATCCCCGATCTCCACGCTGCGGGCCCCTGGGGGCTCACAGGAGTGGCGAGAATGAGATGACATCATATAATGCCCGCCCAGGATGGGAGAGTGTTCCTGTCGGCGTCATTTTACTATGGGTCAGTATGGAAGCTGTTTAAAGTTGTTAAAGTGGTTGTATGCCCACTGCAGTGATTGGCCTCAAGTGATACACAGAGATTAAACAAATCCTCCTACATATGTTGTACCTGTTTATCTGCAGCCATCTCTTCTCTATATCCACTCAAAGTCCAGAATCTGTACAGATTTTTATTAGCTCCAGAAGGCAGGGGGTGGGGATCTGACATCAAACACTACACGGCATAGATCACAGCGCTCAGTGTATTCTGACACCTTAGTTAAGGAAATGGGCACACCCCCTCTACACAGTTACACAGTTACATAGTTAGTCAGGTTGAAAAAAAGACACAAGTCCATCTAGTTCAACCATAAAAAATAAATAAATAAATAAATAAAAAATATCATACAATCCCATATACCCACAGTTGATCCAGAGGAAGGCGGAAAAAAACCTCAGAAAAGCAGGATCCAATTTGCTACAGCAGGGGAAAAAATTCCTTCCTGATCCCAGAGAGGCAATCGGATTTTCCCTGGATCAACTTTACCTATAAATGTTAGTACCCAGTTATATTATGTACATTTAGGAAAGAATCCAGGCCTTTCTTAAAGCAATCTACTGAGCTGGCCAGAACCACCTCTAGAGGGAGTCTATTCCACATTTTCCCAGCTCTTACTGTGAAGAAACCTTTCCGTATTTGGAAATTAAATCTCTTTTCTTCTAGACGTAAAGAGTGCCTCCTTGTCCTCAGTGTTGACCGTAAAGTGAATAACTCAACACCAAGTTCACTATATGGACCCCTTATATATTTATACATGGTGATCATATCCCCACTTAATCTCCTATTCTCAAGAGGGAATAGATTCAGTTCCTCTAATCTTTTCTCATAGCTGAGCTCCTCCATGCCTCTTATCAGTTTGGTTGCCCTTCTCTGCACTTTCTCCAGTTCCCCGATATCCTTTTTGAGAACTGGTGCCCAAAACTGAACTGCATATTCCAGATGAGGTCTTACTAATGATTTGTACAGGGGCAAAATTATATCTCTCTCTCTGGAGTCCATACCTCTCTTAATACAAAGGACTTTGCTTGCTTTGGAAACCGCAGTTTGGCATTGCATGCTATTATTGAGATTATGATCTACCAAAACCACCAGATCCTTCTCCACCATTGATTCCCCCAGTCTCATAGAGAAACATGCACAGCTGAGGATTTTATTCACCTGCTGTGTGCAGAAGGGGGTGTCGGGTCTGTCTCCCGGGATTGTCTGGTGTCCACATAGACAGTCAAAAGTGACTTTTATAAGGGGTAAAAAGGTACGAGAGCTTAAATGGTAAAAGGAAGCTTTTTCATTCACCCATTTCTAATTTTTTTTTCATGTATTATTTTTTTTTTTTATTTGAGCCTGAACCTTTGTATAGTCTGTACCTTTTTATAAAACATTTGCTCTGTTATAAACTAGATATTAGCAAGATCCTTTAACATCCTCATATCATGGAGCATCTGGCTAGGGCTTTGGATCTTAGAATCCTAAAGCCTTTGCCACTCCACAATTAAAGTATTTTTCAATTTGCATTCTCGCTTTGTTTTAGTAGGATTTTGGCATTGATATTTAGTTGTGTACTGTATATATCTATTGGGTCATTGAGTTAAGTCGGGTTCACACATATGCGAACTTGATGCGGATTACCTCGCATCCAATTCGCATGACAGGAGAGTGTGACCGGCTCTCAATTGAACAAGAGTCCTGTGCGACTTCTGGTCCGATTCAGGTGTGAATTCAGGCAAGTAGTATTCGGACCTGATTCGCACCTGATTCGGTGAACAGAGCCTAAGTATCTGATGTTTTATGTATATGTTTTTATATATGTGTATATATATATATATATATATATATATATATATATATTTAAACTTATGACCCCAAGTGAAAAAAAAAAATCTGCTGTGTGCGTATAATTTCCTTTTATCTCCATATGCTTTTTTGCAGTTTGCCAAAACTGTAGCATATGTCCGATCCTTATTTGTATATTTAGAGCAGGGATATGCAATTAGCGAACCTCCAGCTGTTGCAGAACTAAACGTCCCATGAGGCATAGCAAGACTCTGACAGCCACAAGCATGACACCCAGAGGCAGAGCATGATGGGACTTGTAGTTTTGCAACAGCTGGATGTCCTCTAATATCCCTGATTTAGAGTATGGGTTGCTACATCACCTATTAGAGTGTGGAATGTCAGTATAGTGCTTATGATCAGTCATACACTTTGTACATTAGTGTATGTGGATCTGTGCTTCTTTGTTAATATTATACCCATATTTGCAAACATATTTTTTGTGTGTTACTTCATTCTTATTCTCATATTGTTATGCTGATATTTTGAATAGGTGTTCTGCCCAAATTTCGAAGGCCTCATGTACACTTCTGCTGGTAAACGGACATTCAGTTGGCTGCTTTTTTCAGCTGCCGCTGAACTCATCCAATGTTATCTTATGTGCACATGTACACGGGTTCGTTTAATGTCATTTTTAGGCAGTTGCATTTAGAGGCTTTTCTTTGAAGGCAAAAAAAATTAGTTCAGATGCCAAAGTTTCCGACGTTTCAGACTCCAAACGCATCTAAATGCAGCTAAAAGTGGTACCAGCATTTAGCCGCGTTTTCGTTTAGAATCGTTTTAAAAGGTGCTCTATTTTTTTTACATTACAAAACCTAAAAAATGATAGCAAATGATGAAAAACCACAAAAAAAATATTTTAAAGACTTGTAAGCGCTTGCAATGCTTCATAGACCATTTATATACCCCTAATGAGCCCATGATCCAATCCAATACACCACTAGCAATGCTGCACATACATGTTGGAAAAATATCCTACAGACATGCACTGCGCAATCAATGGATGTGTCCAGTAGCGGCGAACTCTGGTCCTCGCACGCAATTTCCGCCGTCTTTCCAGCCTCATCAACAGCAACGTCAGGAGCATTTCCTCACATATGCTCATTATGGGATCCATAGTAAAAGCACCGAAGTTGAGGTACATACAAGTACACTGCTGCTCTCTCAGCTGCTGCTACTCACTCTGGTCTCACAGAATGGCTGAAATAGTTAAAAAATACAGTTTTTTGTGCTTTGGGAGGGTCTTATGATATTATCTTACATAAATGCTCCTAGACGCAAACGCGTCTAAACGTTGCTAAACGCGACTAAAAGGGGCATGCAAACGCAGCTAAACGGGCGTTTTTAAACGCCGGTTTCAAGCTGTCAATAAAATCGTTCAGAAGAGGTTGCCTCAGCGTACATTACATGTACATGTACATTAGGCCTAATGTTTATGTCTTGTATTGAACTACACTGGGTTATTATTGTTTTGTAGTATGCCGACATCTAGTGGGCCACTACAACTAACTTGCATAGTTGCCAACAGTCCTGATTTTCCCGGGACAATCCCGATTTTGGGACCCTCGTCCCGATTGGAGAGTGTCCCGAATCGGGATTTTCCATAAGGAAAATCGGGAATGTTGTTTTTTTTTTGTTTTTTTGGAGCAGTGGGCTCCAGCAAAATGGCGGCCGGCGCCGCCGCTCTATCTGCCTCTAGTGTTGAGTTGAGAGGGGAAGGGGGCTCGATCCGTGCAGCCAATGAAGCGGCTTCTTTGGCTGCACGGCCCCTCCCCTCTCCACTGAAGCGAGCAGAAGACATGGCGCCGGCGCCGTGTCTTCCTGAAAGTTCCCCAGCCCCGTACTGCGCAAGCGCTGCGCCTGCACAGTACAGGGGGTCCGCCATTGCCAAGAGGAACTTTCTCGGCAGAACACCGGCCGCTTCTCCACTGAGCGGGGGCCGGGCTGCATTGAGGGGGGGAGGCTGCACTAACTGAGTGGGGGCTGCACTGAGGGGGGGCTGCAATAACTGAGGGGGGGCTGCACTGAGGGGGGGAGGCTGCACTAACTGAGGGGGGCTGCACTGAGGGGGGGGCTGCACTAACTGAGGGGGGGCTGCACTGAGGGGGGGCTGCACTAACTGAGGGGAGGCTGCACTGAGGGGGGCTGCACTAACTAAGGGGGGGGCTGCACTAACTGAGGGGGGGCTGCACTGAGGGGGGGAGGCTGCACTAACTGGGGGGGGCTGCACTGAGGGGGGGAGGCTGCACTAACTGAGGGGGGGCTGCACTGAGGGGGGCTGCACTAACTAAAGGGGGGCTGCACTGAGGGGGGGCTGCATTAACTGAGGGGGGGCTGCATTAACTGAGGGGGGGGCTGCACTAACTGAGGGGGGGCTGCACTGAGGGGGGGCTGCACTAACTGAGGGGGGCTGCACTGAGGGGGGGCTGCACTAACTGAGGGGGGCTGCACTGAGGGGGGGAGGCTGCACTAACTGAGGGGGGGCTGCACTGGCGGGGGCACCTGATGCAAGGACAGACTCTGGCGGGGGCACCTGATGCAAGGACAGACTCTGGCGGGGGCACCTGATGCAAGGACAGACTCTGCCGGGGGCACCTGATGCAAGGACAGACTCTGCTGGTGGCAGGCGACGTGGCTAGTGACACGCTCAGGGATCCCACTGATTCGGCATTATGGTGAGTTGAATGATTTAATTTTATATTACAATGTAATAATAGAAATAATGCGCTTCAATCATCCTGACACCATAACAACCATGGTGCCAGGATGATTGAAGCGCTAACACCAGGTGTTTGGAGTATCTTTATCTGCTGATTGTTAAACTTTCTAGAATACACATATTTCTATTGTTGTGTAGGATCTGGGGCTGCTGTCCCGTCATTCCTCTCTCCCCCTCTCCCTCTCCCCCTTTCCCTCTCCCTCTCCATCCCTCATTCATCTAGGACTCTAACCACACCCTCTTGAGCCACGCCAATTTAAGCCACACCCACTTTTCATGCAAGCCACACACACTTTTCATGCAAGCCACACCCACTTTTCGCGCAAGCCACGCCCGCTTTCCGCGTAAGCCACGCCCATTTTTTCGCCCGTCGCAACTATTATTTTTTACTAGACCACACCTACAAATGAATGCCCCACCTCCTAATTATTGATCGGCTCCGCCTACAGCCAAAAAAGTGTCCCACATATTTTTTTTCAATGTTGGCAACTATGCACTTGCTGTGTGATTTTTGGTATCTTTCTCTGTCTTCCCCTCCTGTGTACCGCTAGTTTGTTGAGCTCTAGCTCAACCCTCCCCTCTTCTTCCATGTTCCCTTAGTAATTGTTAGTTATTCATAGAGGCAGGACTTTGGATAGTCTTTGTCTTCTTATGCCCCCTACACACGATCGGACATTCCGACAACAAAATCTATAGATTTTTTCCGACGGATGTTGGCTCAAACTTGTCTTGCATACACACGGTCACACAAAGTTGTCGGAAATTCCGAACGTCAAGAACGTGGTGACTTACAACACTTACGAAGAGCCGAGAAAAATGAAGTTCAATAGCCAGTGCAACTCTTCTGCTTGATTCTGAGCATGCGTGGCACTTTGTGCGTCGGAATTGTGTACAAACGATCGGAATTTACGCGAATGGATTTTGTTGTCGGAAAATTTGAGAACCAGATCTCAAATTTTGTGCGACGGAAATTCTGATTGAAACTGTTTGATGGAGCCTACACACGGTCCGAATTTCTGACAACAAGCTCCGATCGCACATTTTACGCCAGAAAGTCCGACCGTGTGTATGCGGCATTACACTTCAAAAGAGTGGAAATACATCCTATGTACTGCAATTAGCTGAAGTAAAATTGTGGTAGTTTTGAACTTCTGTGCCTTATTGAAGCATTAGGTGGCTTGTGGATGGTGTCAGGTCAGCAGGTGAACATATTGTGCGAACAGACTGAGTCTGAGGAGGTATGTAAATGCATAAAGCAGCATTTGAATCTGAACAATAGCGTTGTTTGACGCTGCAAGCATCCATTCACTTTTTTATAAGTTTAAGTATTTTATTTTCCTGTATGTGGGAAGGTGTGTACATTACATATATATTCATAAATAGAGGTTTTCATTATAGAAAATGATACAAGATGTCATTGAAAAATATTATCACAGATTTTTTTTTTCTCCTAAAAGTAATGCCAGCTTATGGCTGATGTATGAACCATTTAATGCCGAGAGCAACTAAAGGAGCAATCAACATGGAGATAAAATAACAATTTGGAAATAAATATCAGTTTCTGCTCTAATTCACCCCAAAAGTGTTCTATCGGGTTGAGGTCAGGACTTTGTGAAGGCCAGTCAAGTTCCTCCACCCCAAACTCACTCATCCATTTCTTTATGGACCTTGCTTTGTGCACTGGTGAGCAGTCATGTTGGAACAGGAAGGGGTCATCCCCAAACTTCCCACAAAGTTGGGAGCATGAAGTTGTCCAAAATGTCTTGGTATGCTGATGTCTTAAGAGTTCCCTTCACTGGAACTAAGGGGCCAAGCCCAACCCCTGAAAAAAAATCCCACACCATAATCCCCCCTCCACCAAATGATTTGTAGGGGTGGCCCAATACTTTGGGCAATATAGTGCGGATGAGTGAGTCTGGGGTGGAGGAACTTGACTGGCCTGCACAGAGTCCTGACCTCAACCAGATAGAACACCTTTGGTAAGAATTAGAGAGGAGACTGCAAGCCAGGCCTTCACGTCCAACATCAGTACCTGACATCACAAATGCTCTTCTGGAAGAATGATCAAGCATTCTCATAGACACACTCCTAAACCTTGTGGACAGCTTTCCCAGAAGAGTTGAAGCTGTTATAGCTGCAAAGGGTGGGCCAACTCAATATTGAACCCTACAGACTAAGACTGGGATGCCATTAAAAATGTGCGTGTAAAGGCAGGTGTCCCAATACTTTTGGCAATATTGTGTATATTATTAAAGATTATGAATTTATTGGCTTCTTCTCCCAGCAGGTACGGAGCCACGAATGATGGCAAAGAAAGCTCAAGTTTTAAGTGCACCTGCTCGACCTGGAGCAGCCTTAGCACCAGGTGTCATACCCTATATCACAAATATACTAATATATTATGTATATATATATATATATATATATATATATATATATATATATATATATATATATATATATATATATATATATATATATATATATATATATATATATATATATATATATATCAGAATAATATATTTATCCTATTCCTATTTCCCTCCATTTTTTTATATACTGACTGCACTGATCTATCCTTCTCCGCACTCTACATTATATATACTGACTGTACTGATCTATATGCTCCCTCTCCTCTGCACTCTACATTATTATATACACAATCCGTGCTGTGCCCAACACTGGAGCGCAGCATTTTTTTGTTTTTCCCCATGCAATATAGTTTTATCATTGAATAAACAGGCCTATAGTGAAATGCATAAATTGCTCTGGTCCATAAAAGGAATACAGGTAGAGTCAAATTAGTTAAGGAGCTTTTTCCATCACTGTTTTTATTTTTTATTTTTTTATATAATAAGGCTAAAACTGTAGGAGGTCTGAACCCTATTAGAAAACATCTGCTCTGTGAAATAATAAATACTAGGTCCTTGACCCAGGCCCGGATTTACTTCCTTTGCCGCCCCAAGGCTAGGTCCTTCAATGCTGCCCCCCCCTCCCCCCACACACATACCACCATTCTCGTTCTTTATCGATGACTGCTACAATAGATCAATTAAAAACATATCTCCACACACGAGAACACTGAAAATAACTGGCTTTAATTGTACAGACTGAAAATACTCTGTAATGCAGAAAATTCCTTTTAAAGATTATAGCAGTAAGAAACTCCCTACAATTTTTTAGTTCTAACTTTTCTTTTGGCAAACTCATCGATAATATCTTCGTAGGACAAAGTATTTAAAAGTTCTGACTCAATGGCAAGTAAAGCTAAACTGTTCAGTCTTTCTTGACCCAAAGATGATCCTAAATAGTTCTTTACTTGTTTCAGACATGAAAAAGATCTTTCTGCTGAACAGTTAGTAACCAGAGTGCAAAGATAAATACGCATTGCTATATCAATATTAGGGTAAATAACCTGCAATTTTTCTGCTTTGAATGTTTTGTAGAGCTCTGAAATTGAAGCTTCACCTTTATCAATATTTTGCAGATGCTATAACTTTTGCGCAAACCAATCAATAAACGCAGAGGTGATCAAATACCACCAAAAGAAAGCTCTATTTGTGGGAAAAAAAATTCAATTTTGTCTGGGAGCCATGTCGTGCAATTGTCAGTTAAAGCAACGCAGTGCCGAATCGCAAAATGTGCTCTGGTCTTTGGCCAGCAAAATGGTCCGGGGCTTAAGTGGTTAATAATTGAATAGTGACTAAACAAGAATTTGCCAGCAAGTTGCACTGCCATGAATGATATTTGCTGCCACATGAACAAACACTAACCTGGTCCTGGAAGTTTGTCTGGCGCAGTGGTGGCTCAAAACTCGCGGCCCTCGTGGGCGGGAGGAGGCTCAGGAGGAGAACTGGACTGAAGAAGTCAGGCTGCTGGCAATGTGCTCCCCTGTAGTGGCTGCGGGATTCCGGAGTAGTCGGCGGTGGCCCCGGGACTCACTGGCACTGACTGGGCAGTGGGCACAGGCTGGATCCTGGTGACTCGTCGCTCTGGTGTGCCTGGCTGGTCTCTCTCTCCCTCTGCTGCTGGCCGGAGGTGGAGAAGGAGAGAGGAGGTGGGTGGACTCGTCTCAGAGTCTGAGGTGCGCTGCTTAGCCATAGAGTGCACTGCCCACGTGTCAGCCGACGTCACTGGTTGCTAGCTGCGGGGCGGCCCTAGCCTAGCAACCAGTTCTGCTGCAGATGAGTGTAACTATATCAGAGTGGCGGAGGTGGACCGTATTTTATATTTTTTTTCATTCCGGGACACTGTATTGTCCCGGAATGAAGGTGCCCGGGACACAGGACAAAGATCATAATTAAGGGACAATCCCAGGCAATCCGGGAAGTCGCCGCAGGAGCGGCGCCACCCCTGCACCACTGCCGCCCCGAGGCCTGGCCTCGGTGGCCTTGTGGGAAATCCAGCCCTGCCTTGACCATAGACCCTCATAACACTGAACATCTGTCTATCCCTTCAAACCTTCAAAGCAAGCAGCCTATAAAGGAGCCAGTTACTGAGAATCCCAAAGCCTTTGCCTCTCAAAGTAACTAAAGTATTTTTCTATTCGCAAATTGTTTGAAAGTCGCTGCATAAATTGTCAACTCGCTAATGCCGCATACACACGAGCGGATTTTCCGCCGGAAAAAACTTGGATGGTTTTTCCGACGGAATTCAGTTCAAGCTTGCCTTGCATACACACGGTCACACAAAAGTTCTCTGAACTTTCGTCCGCCAAGAACGTGGTGATGTACAACACTACGACGAGCCGAGAAAATGAAGTTCAATGCTTCCGAGCATACGTCGAATTGTTTCCGAGCATGCATAGAAATTTCGCATTTTCCGACCAAAAGCTCTCATTGGTCTTTTGCTGGCCGAATTTCCGATCGTGTGTACGCGGCATTAGGTGTCATGTACACAGGGCAGTTGAAAACATCTTCTGAACACTGGAAACTGACAGCTTTTTTTTTACAGCTTTTACATACCGAGTTTATGCGATTTTAGCAGCAGTTATGAGCATTTGAGGTTAGAAACATTTTTAACCCCCCTGGCGGTATTCCTGAGTGTGGCTCGGGGTGGATTTTCAGTACCAAAAGCGGTAACCCCGAGCCACACTCGGGATCGCATCGTAGGATCCAGGCAAAGTTACTTATCTTGTCCCTGGGATCCTGCGATGTCTCCCCACTGTGTGTGTGAGCTGTGTCCTCTGCCGGATCTGTTACAGTGCCGAGCTCCGTTCCCTTCGACCGTTGCGACGCACGGGGACGGAGCACGGCACCAAATTCAAAAAGTTAAAAACACACAACACATGCAGTACACTGTAATCTTACAGATTACATTACTGTATCACATTATTTCCTTTTGTCCCTAGTGGTTTGTCCAGTGCCCTGCATGCAGTTTTATATGATATATACTGTTCTTTCTGCCTGGAAACTGGAGATTGTCCATAGCAACCAAAAAGCGTCCCTTTACATCAAAAGCACTTTTAGACCAGCTAGAAAACAGCGATAGTAAATTAGAATCACTTGCAGAATTGAGCGATAGTGATTTGTGGTGAAATTCGTCATCAAACACTAAAAGTAATGACAGCGACAATTCTGCAACTGAGCAAATTTCAGTGTTTTTGATTTGATTACATTATTGAATATTTTCTATTATTATTATATTATTATTTGTTATAATTATTTATAGTTATTTATTATATTATAATTTATGATTTCATGTTTCAAACTTTATCATACCCGTGATGTCTACTAGACTCTTGTTTGGACAGATTTAAGTGTGTTATTCCTAAGAATTACAGGCCTATAATATAATACACCAAATTTCCATGCAAAACATTATACTGCTTTGAGCTTCAAAAATCTGACATAATGTACCACCATACCGCCTCTCCTGAGGTTAAAAGATAACCTCAGGAGACCCTCCCAAATGCCCACAATGCATGAAAAACAACTATTGTTAACTATTTGAGACATTCTGTGAGAGAAGAGGGAACAGTGTGCTTGTAGATAGCTGTCTTATTTTTTTGTGCTTTCACTATGAATCCCATCATGAGCTTGTGTGAGGAAATGCTCCTGATGTTGCTAAGGCTCCGAAGACATAGAAAATTGCGTGAGAGGACCAGACTTCATCGATACTGGACTCATGCATTGATGCAGGCAACAGCCTGGGATGAAATTCGTTTTTTTTTCAACATTTTTATATATTAAAAAATTATCAGAAATGTTTTCCCCTTACAAAATGCTTGTAAATGCAAACACACAAAAACGTGGGCTACCGCATTTACAGACATTTACAAGCATTCAGCGTTTGAAATGTTGGTAAACTACAGTCCTGAACACAATTTTTCTGCTTTGAAAAAAAGGCCAGTAAACTCAACTGCCTTTAAACTACTATAAACGACTCCTGAGTGTACATGTACACATAAGAGAACATAGAAGAGAGTTCAGGGGCTGCTGAAAAAAAAACGCCCAACTGCTCCTAAACTTCAGTTCAGTAGCAGCTGCAGTGTACATGAGGCCTTAAAATGCCTGTAATATAAATACATGTAAAAAAAAAAGTTTTTGACGCTGTGTGATACTGCACTTCACCTCTGTATCTCTGTACATTGGGTTAGTATCCGCTGTTTTGTGTGTGTATGTACATAAGTGTATAGAAAAATTATATATACAGTATATATATATATCTATATATATATATATAGATATATATATATAGATATATATATATATCTATATATATATATATAGATATATCTATATATATATATATCTATATATATATATAGATATATATATATATAGATATATCTATATATATATATATATCTATATATATATATATATCTATAGATATATATATCTATAGATATATAGATATATATATCTATATGTGGATGTATGCCATTTTGTAAGTGAAATATAATCATTTGCAAACTTATTTTTAGTGTGCTGACTTATTCCTATTATGGTCATGCTAAATTTTTGATATTGTTGTTTGGAGTTTCCAGCATAGACTAGCTTTCTTTTTTATGTTTCTATTTCTCTATTTTCTTGTCTATGGGTGTGCAAATTGTGTAAATATTACTGTAAATAGACAATTTCAATGGAATTAATCACAGAAAGAACTTTACATTACTTACGGTCAATAAAATAAAACGAAGATTTTCCATACAGTGTGAAATTTTAAATTCTGCATACGAAACTAAAACTGGATCTGGTGCAGCTTTGCATAATAACCAATCAGCTTAACTCAAGTTTTCACAATAAAACCTGGAAACTGTTTGGTTACTATGCACAACTGCACCATATTTTGTGTGCATTGCGTATAATGTATACTGTGAAAGTACTGTATTGATAAATATATTTCCTGGCCATACCTCACGTCAGCACACAATGGGTTAATGCCTCATCTGGCGCCCAAATGACCACCTTTTCCTAGCTGAATAAAAGACAGCCCCTCCCCCACTGACCTGTTCTTTTTTCTTCTGCTTCAGGCCACCTGTGGATTGCAGTGGTAAGTACTAAGTTTGCTGCAAGGATATCCCCCCTACCGCACCGTCCCTCCATGTTCAGCCTCTCATGGAGTTGGAAGACCCTGAATGTTGGACGGTAAAGCCTCCTGAAACTGGGTATCCCTTGTGCCGGGTCGCGGGCAAAGTTGCTTAGATAGCACAAATATTTTACAGGTGTGGTATTAGTAATCTCTGCAATGTCACCATTGGGGTTTTCCTGTCTTGTATAGGCAGCATGCCGCTCTCCTGGCTTTGTCTTCAGTCTGAAAGTCGCGGTGGAAGATGTCACAGAGGGCAGGAAGACGGGCGGCGTGGGGTAGCGATCGCCAATCACCAAGAAGCAGCTTAAACAGTCTTAGAACCTCTGGACAGTAGAGGTGTAAAGTTCTGACTTAATATTTGTATCTCTAACTGGCCTCTGAGTGAAGTCAGTTCTAATCTGTTATTTAACACCATGTTGTATGTCAGTTTGATGCAATGTTTTATCCAAATGGAATACATATGTTCTGGACTCTGTAATGTCAAATATATTTCACACAAAGTTTTTTTTGAGATAAAAAAAAAAAAACAGTCTTAGAGCCGGCAGAGGAATTGGTTTCTCTCCTCTCTCTGCGGTCCTGCCAGTTTTCTCTTGTGTGGTAAAGACTTGTTGCTGTTTGCTCCCCTGCTGTGCTGTGTGATCCTGGGGGTTAGACAGTCTGACTGGTTTTGTCTCAGATTCTGTGTCTGCTGTCTGACCTCACCTACTGCTGCTTAAGTAAGTAGATAAAAGTGAATGGGTCTTAAAGAGACAAGGTATCTGTTTTTTTTCTTGGTGACAGAATTATGTTTTTTTTTCCATATTTTTTTACACATATGAGCTCACTACACCTGTCAGTGGCACAGAATATTAGCAAAGGTACGAGGGGGCGGTGTGGGACATATCTTCAAAAGAGTGCTCAAGGAATGCCCAAGGAATGCAGTATGGTGTTTTGCATGATTTTAGGAGCAGAAGCCCTAAACGCAAACACTCCAGAAAATCTAAGACCCGCCACTGGTCATCCCCTGACCAGGACAATATGCATTCCTCACATTCCCGCATAGGGTGGCTTTCATGCTCCTCAAGCAGCTCACGTGGCAATGGCTCACATGCGTTTACATCAGCACAATAGAAAGTGCCTTGCCCAGCCCTGGAGCAAACATTGGCCATTTATCGGCATGGACTGCCTCAAATGCCAATGGATAAGGAACAGGCAGGACGTAAGCCAAACCATCGCAAATGCACGCAGATATTTCCAAATGTGAAAAAGGAAGAACTTCTTTTCCCATAATGACGGAGTTAAAAGCTCACTGATAAAGAATGGGAGAGATGTGATAAGAAGACCAATTTACTGTAAAGGTCTCCAAGCTTTATACAATGAAGCTGACTGATGCATGTTTACCACACACTTCCAGGAGTGGATGGGGCCTACCAGTATCAGGTGCGCAAGTGTCTTTGCCTTTTAATACCTTTCAGGAATCCCACGGGTTGAAAAAATGTACTTAAGGCTGGTTCACATTGGATGCAGTCCAATGCATTTTTATTAGGTTCAAAAATGCATGAACATTGTTTACCATGGATCCCAATGGCCTACATCACACCAGAGCCGTGTGTTCCAGTACAGTCAACTAAAGGAGAACAGGCAGGTTGTATTTTTTTCTCTATGGAACATATCTATAACCTGGCAAATGCATTGAAAAAGCTTCTGAACACCTCAAAAGAATAACCCTTTCAACTCAAAAATTGTGGTGAACTGACCTGCAGACTTGCAGACAGAAGAAATGTCCAGAATGTGGTCACAGTCTAACAAGAGAAAGCAGCCGTCTTTTTGCTCAAATCGCTCGATCTTTAGAAGGGTTCAGGAGGCCAAATCTTATAGGCCAGGCTGAAATTTACCAGGTCACATTGAAGGGGCTCAAACTTCCTGTGTACATGGAATCCAATCCAGAGCAGGCTGCTAGACATTTTGAAAATCTTTTGAAGGTGGGCCCATCTAGTGTCTTCCAGTGGAAGCCAGGATAGCCTCCTTTTTGGAGGGTTTGGGCCACAAATATCAAAGACAGTTAGCTGGGAGTACAATTACCAAATCCTTCATGACAACAGATCCCAAGAAAAAAGAATTACTGCAAGATTACGTATGAGAATTATACTGCAACAAGTCCATAGTGCTGGTGCCACTAAAAGAACAAATCTGGGGGGTTTTCCCGATTCTTTCTAGTATACCCAAGGCTTCAGGAGCTTTCCCTACTGTCTGGTTTTGAAGGAATCGAATGGGTACATACACAACAAAAGGTTCAAGATCGAGTTTGTGCAAACAGTCATGGTGATAGTTTAGCATGAGGACCAGTTAGAGTCAATCGACCTGCTGGGCGTATACTTCCATATGCCAATCAGTGTGTAACACCAGAGACATCTGAGATTTGCAGTGACTGACTGTCACTTCCAGTTTAGGTGTTTTTTATTTTTAAAATTTGGCACAGCACCAAGAAACTTTTTGAACATTTTGAAGGCAGTAGTGGCAGTAATTCATCTTTGAGGGTAAGGCCCTGCCATTACTTGAACAATGTTTTGATTGTCACAGGTGTAAGCCAGGAGCTGGCAAAACATCACAGCCTTGTCCTAGAAATCCTTTTCCAAGTTCAGTCGACTAGTGAAAACTGGGAAAAGCAGTTAACCCCTTCTTAAGCTATGAAGGATCTTGGAGTAGTTTTTCATACCCAAATATGTCAAGAGGTTTTCCAAAACGGCAATTGAAAATCTGTGTATGAAGAGTCATGGAGACAGCATTTATGTCAGTGAGGGATTGCATTGTCCCCATTGGGACATTTTACAGCAGCCATTCCAGTGCTGCCTTGGGCCAGGTGGCACATGGGGGGGCTTTTTCAATTTGCCTTCCTCTGTCAATAGAATGCGCTGCCTATGGATCAGAAAGTCTTTGTGCCTGCACAAATTAGCAAGAACTGGAGTTTTGGAAACCAGTGTGCCTCTCAGCCCAGGAGATGGAATAATTCTGACGTCGGGTGCTAGTCTGCCTCCAGTCCGAAGAGATAAGTGCAAGGCCATTGGAGCCTAGTGGAATGCAGATTTCCAACAATAAGTACCTCAACTAATATTGGTTCTATGGTACATTCCAGCAGTAGTTCCCATACAGAGTCTGCTGAACACACAGCTTCCGGTATTTATAACAATGTACAAAGGTGAAGTGATAGAAGGTGGATTCACAGTGTCATAGGTTTTTTTCTACCTGCTGAAGAGGCCTTGGTTGTCATTCAGCACCACCAATCCTATTTCCGGTCAAACAAGATCTTTTATGCCAACATTAATGGCAGCACCCCAATCCAGTGAGACTCTTAATAGCCTGGCTATTGAATCAACTGGGCTAGAGGTGCAGGGAGGCTCATCCAAGGTGGTTTAGACCTTGGCAAAGACTACAAGACCATGAAGCTACATATGAAGATATGAAGCAAGTTTGTTCTGTTTACTCAGCAACGTTTTCTCTCCTGTGTCCCCAGCTCTAGACATTTTTACAATCGGCGCTTGAGGTTGGTCTGGCATACAACTCCATTGAATAAATGCTTCATGCAGGTCATAATCCATATACGACCACCAAGGAAATTCTTGTTCCCTTCATAGGACCTAGCCTTGGTTCTGAAAGTGCTCATACAGGCATCCTTTGCTTCAATAGCTTCATTTCCATTGCAGTCCCTAATGGTAAAACTAGTTCCTCTGACAGCAGTTGATTCAGAAAGAAGGATGTTTGAGGTTGCAGCACTTTCCTGCAAAAGATCCCCTTGGTGTCTTTCTTAGTGATATTACGTCCATCTCAAAGTGGTGTCCAGTTTCCAGGAAAACCTGGGGGCAGTCCCTCCAAGCATTCGCATGGAGTTACTGAGTATACAGCAGGAAGACTTCAGGTCCTTACACAAGTTGTTAACAGTGTGCATGCAAAGATCAAAGACATGAGGAAAGTGGACAATCCTTTTCATTTCGCCGTCAGGTTCTTTAGTCATCTTCTATTGGTTCACCAGGGTGATTAGATTGACATGCAGGAAGTGGGCCTTTCTACTCAGGAACAGGGGCAAGCTCCTTCGAACTGAGGGGTGGCAGCCTTTTGAGGCAGTTATGCCAGGATGTCAGTGAAGAGTATATGAGAGATGGCTAGCCCTTCATTCAACTTTACAAGCTAGGCGTGCAGTCGGCAAATTCTACAAAGTTTGGGACGAGACATATAAATTATTTTTGTCTTTGGCAGCTTTTCTGCGATTGTCAATGTTCCTTTTCATGTGTTCTCTCCCACCCATTTATTCAGCTAGTTAAATCCAATTGTGTGCTGATGTGAAGTATGGCCAGGAATACAGAAAATTGTTATGAAATACTTACCGTAATTTTCCTTTTCTGGCCTATCCTCACATCAGCACAGGACTCCCTCCCAAGTGGCCTGTCGCAGACTAGATTATCGAACACGTCAGTGGGGGAGGGGCTGTCTTTTATTCAGCTAGCAAAAGGTGGTCATGTGGGCGCCAGATGAGACGTTAACCCATTGTGTGCTGATAAGGATAAGCCAGGAAAGGAAAATTACGGTAAGTATTTGATAACAATTTTCTGTAATTTTGACAATTTTGAGTATTTGTATACATTATTTAAATTGTGATTGTAAATGTATTGACTTTTGTTCCTGGCAGGTATTATGCCAGTGTTATACGCAGACACCCCTAGCGAACCAATGGGACCCCCCCATCTGGCAGGTGTTGTACCTTATATCAGAACTTTACTGTTTATATCATCCACACTCTACATTCTATACTGACTTTACTGATATATCCTCCTCCTCCTCCACACTCTACATTCTACATATATACTGACTATACTGATATATCCTCCTCCTCCACACTCTACATTCTATATACTGACTGTACTGATATATCCTCCTCGTCCACACTCCACATTCCATATACTGACTGTACTGATATATCCTCCTCCTCCCCCTCCACACTCTATATTCTATATCCTGACTGCACTGATATATCCTCCTCCTCCTCCACACTCTACATTCTATATACTGACTGCACTGATATATCATCCTCTTCCTACTCTACACTCTACATTCTATATACTGACTGTACTGATATATCCTCCTCCGCCTCCACATTCTACATTCTATATACTGACTGTACTGATATATCATCTTCTTTCTACTCTACACTCTACATTCTATATACTGACTGTACTGATATATCCTCCTCCTACACACTCTACATTCTATATACTGACTGTACTGATATATCCTCCTCCTCCTCCTCCACACTCTACATTCTATATACTGACTGTACTGATATATCCTCCTCCTCCTCCACACTCTACATTCTATATACTGACTGTACTGATATATCCTCCTCCTCCTCCACACTCCACATTCTATATACTGACTGTACTGATATATCCTCCTCCTCCTCCACACTCCACATTCTATATACTGACTGTACTGATATATCCTCCTCCTCCTCCACACTCCACATTCTATATACTGACTGTACTGATATATCCTCCTCCTCCACACTCCATATTCTATATACTGACTGTACTGATATATCCTCCTCCTCCTCCACATTCTACATTCTATATACCGACTGTACTCATATATCCTCCTTCTCCTCCTCCTCCTCCTCCACACTCTACATTCTATATACTGACTGTACTGATATATCCTCCTCCACACTCTATATTCTATATATACTGACTGTACTGATATATCCTCCTCCTCCTCCACACTCTACATTCTATATATACTGACTGTACTGTTATATCCTCCTCCTCCACACTCTACATTTTATATACTGACTGTACTGATATAGCCTCCTCCTCCACACTCCACATTCTATATACTGACTGTACTGATGTATCCTCCACCTCCACACTACATTCTATATACTGACCAGTGCCCCCCCCACACAAAAGACACAAAAGAAAAAAAAATTAAAAAAGGCCCTTTAAAAAAAAAAAAATAGAAAAAGATATCCTTTAAGTGCACTATGGAAAGCGCCACGTCTATGCAATCAGAGATTGCAGAAGAGATGCTTCATTTGCGGGGTTTTGAATGGGCTTGTGGTGCAGTCCATTGCGCCAGACAACTTCCGCCTGTAGTATAACTACAGCCAGGTGCTTTGTATCACTAAAGTGGGCTACAAAAAGATGGCCGCAGCCATGAGGACTAATCCCCTTGTGTTCAGTGGAGGCCATACCAGGGATACTTGGAGCAATTGGAGCTCCCCACCTTTTTTAACTAGGCTACATTGCCTTTATATTTTTATAACAAAATACTTCTTTTTTATGGTGGTACGGTATGAGGGTCCGTTCTTTCTGCTAAATTACATGTGGATGCCCGAATACTCCCAGCTCGCAGTGGAGAGAGGAGGACATTTTTCTGCTAGTACCCCACGATACGTCACTCACCCCAGGAGGGACCAAGATTCCAGGTGGAGATCCAATCGTTTGTATCAGGGAGTGGAGGAGGATACACCCCAGGATTAGGCCACCAGGGATAGGAGTATATCCCAAACATTCGTCTTTCACCCCTGCAGGGGTAAGGAGCTCTGGTGAGTGCAAATGCGAGAGGGGAGCACGGAAAAGTCACCTATATATTTCTGGCACTGGAATTGAAAACAGACTGTCGCCAATATTTTTTAATATACTTTTTGAGTTTGCACCAGTCACTTTGGGAATTTTTTCTCTATTTTTATATCTTTCATCTTTATTTCTGATACATGGACATTTATGTTTATTGCACATTTGTTGGACTTGCTGATTTATACTAATATGTCTTTTGCATTTTAATACGCTTTTTGCACATTAATTGGGTTATTCACTTATATATTTCTCCTTTTGATTACCATATATATTTTGTAATATATATATTGATTAAAATTTTTACTGTTTTTTGCTGGGCACGCTATATTAGCCTCCACACGGCTTTCTTACAGAGTCTACACAGCTTCTCACCTGTGTTTGGGAAGTCATTCCCCTGTATCACATTTTCATTTTTATCACCCCTATTCCTCACTCATGAGAGTTTTACATTCATGATAGTCTGGCTTCATAGAACAGCACCATTTCCCTTTCTTTACTGATGTAAGGAGGACTCTGCTGATGGGGACACAGATGTAAGGAGGACTCCGCTGATGGGGACACAGATGTGAAGAGGGACTCTGCTGCTGGGGGCACCTAATGTGAGGGGGGACTCTGCTGGGGGCACCTGATGTAAGGACGGACTCTGCTGGGGGCACCTGATGTGAGGATGGACTCCGCTGGGGGCACCTGATGTAAGGATGGACTCTGCTGGGGGCACCTGATGTAAGGACAGACTCCGCTGGGGGCACCTGATGTAAGGACAGACTCCGCTGGGGCCACCTGATGGCATCTGGTGGCAGGTGACATGCTCAGGGCTCCCACTGATTCCACTGGTGAGTTGAATGATTTCATTTTATATCACAATGTAATAATAGAAATAATGTGCTTCAATCATCCTGACACCATAACAACCATGGTGCCAGGTTGATTGAAGCGCTAACACCAGGTGTTTGGAGTATCTGTATCTGCTGATTGTTAAATTTTCTGAAATACACATATTTCTATTGTTGTGTAGTATCTGGGCCTGCTGTCCCTCCATCCCTCCCTCCCTCCCTCTATCCCTCTCGCACTCTCTCCCCCTCCATCCCTCATTCATCTCAGACTCTAACCACACCCCCTTAGAGCCACGCCCATTTAAGCCACGTCCACTATTCTGCTGAAACCACACACATTTTCGCTATGCCACACCTACAAATGAATTCCCGCCCCTAATTATAAGTAGCGAGGCTTATGAGAAGTGGGAGGGGTCAAAAAGGAAGGGTCTTGCGCCCCCCCATCCTAAAACTTCACCAGCCGCCACTGATACTGACTATATTGCTAATTGAGCAACATGCTGGTCTATTTCCGAGGACAAAGGAAGGATGGAGCATTGTTCCGGCCTCCCTGTCCCTGTACCCCAGTTCCTGACAGTCATTTTCAATTTTTTTTTTTTTAAAACTCAACATTGAGAAATACTTATATATAAATTAGAGATGGGTTTTAATAAAAAAAATTGTTTTACAAATTAAATGATCAAACATGGAAACAAGTGTTCTTTACTACTATGTTTTGCTTGTTTTTTAATATATTATCACCAATCAGTACTAATAACACCAAGAAAGACTTCTTTTCCTTGTCAAAAGAAGTTTATTGAGTATACAATGTTATAAAGATACATAAAGTAAGTTTACAAGGATCTATAAAGTAAGCTCATTGTTTTACAGTAGGGTTTATATAGGTAAATATCATGAAATTTCAAATATTAAACATTGGGTTCACGTAAACCTAAATTAAAGATATATATCATTTCCTTAGTTACTTTTGTAGGTATTTAAATGATTTATACCTACTATACATATTGTTTACAAGTAGAGTGTATATAGGTCAAAAAAATTCTGATAATGAGCTTTAATCGTAAGGTGGAGAAAAGGAAAGAGAAAGAAGAAAAAGGGTTGAAAGGTAGAGGTATGGTCCACAAGGTTGTCCCGCTCGTCAGATTATTATTCTTTTTAGTTCTCTTTGAAGCCTTAGAATGGGTGTCTCTGTAAGTCATTTAATCTGTTACCATGGCAACAGGACAGAGTCATTGAAGTTTGACAGGAACTGTTGTTTTATCCAAGGATGCCAAAGTTTTTCAAATTTTGGAATTTGATTTTGATCGATGGCTACCATCTTAGCATGGGACATTGTATTATTCATTCTGTGAATTGTTTCTGCTAGTACCAATGTAGGAGATTTCCATGCCTTAGCCACTGTTTGTTTTGCAGCCGTTATTAGTTGGATCATAAGTTTGAATTGAGAGAGTGTTAACCATTCCGGTTTTAGATTAAGTAAAGTTAAATATGGATCTGGTTGTATTATTTTTTTTAAATATTTTAGATGCAATCACGAAGACTTCCTTCCAGAAGGTTTGGATTACTGGGCACGTCCACCATATGTGTAAATGTGTGCCTATTTCTGAGCATCCTCGAAAACAAAGAGCTGAGGTATTAGGTGAATATTTTGCCACTCTAGCGGGTACAAGGTACCAGCGAGTTAGGACTTTATAATTTGTCTCCAGTGCTAAGATGTTGGGTGAAGATGACTTAGATGTGAGCCATATGTTAGACCAGTCCGTGTCTTCTAAAGTTCGTCCCAGGTCCTCCTCCCACCTCTGAACGTAAGAGGGTCTATTAAGATTTGCTACTCCATATAATTGATTATAAAGTGATGAAATTGTACCTTTAGCAAATGGATCTTTTGTACAGATTGATTCAAAAATGGATAATTGGGATAATGGTGTATCCCCCTTTAGGAATGGTGTATAGAAATTTTTGATTTGGAGATATCTAAATATCTCAGAGTTTGGTAGATCATATTTTTCTTTAAGCGATGGGAATGAAAGGAATGATTTAGATGCTATGAAGTCATTTAGTGTCTGAATGCCTGATGTTGTCCAAGCTTTAAAAGAATTTGGGTAGATCCATGCCGGATAAAAGGCCGGATTTCTGATAAAAGAAAGAAGAGGATTGTGTGGAGATTGTAACTGATATTTGGTTTTTAGTTTATCCCAGAGAGATAAGAAGTGTTTAGTTATGGGATTATGAATTTTAAAGCGGTCTTTAGGATCAAGCCATAATAAATTTGATATTAATAGAGGGTCATTTTCTGAAGCCTCTATAAATACCCATAATGGGATTTCCTGTTTTGCATGGTATTTGGACAGACTGGCCAAATGTGCTGCTCTGTAGTAGTTAGTAAAATTAGGGTATCCCAGGCCTCCTTTATTTTTGGGAAGATGTAGTGTGTGTATAGGTATACGTGGTTTAGAAGAGCCCCATATAAACGAAGTTGCTCTTTTTTGTACTATTCTCAAAAAATAGGAAGGAATTGGAATAGGGAGGACTCTGAATAGATAAAGCAATTTGGGTAGAATAGTCATTTTTATTGCATTAATCTTCCCTATCCAGGATAAAGGAAGTTGCGACCATTGTTTTATTAGATTTGTGATCTGTCTTAATACAGGAGGATAATTGGTTGAGAATAAGTCAGAATGAGATGCTGTTAAATGAATTCCAAGATATGGGATTGATTTTTCTGCCCATGTGAATGGGAGTGCAGCCCTAGCCGGGATCAATTCCATGTTTGTGAGTGAAATATTAAGCACTAGGCATTTCTTAGGATTAATCATAAGGCCGGATAGGGCTGCAAATCCATCAAGAGCTGGTATTAAGTTAGGACCAGAGACCTGTGGTGATGATAGAAAAAGTAATATATCGTCTGCAAATATACATAATTTGTGTGTAATACCTCCTACTTCAATGCCAGTTATAGTTTGGTTTGTTCTGATGTATTGGGCCATGGGTTCGAGTATAAGGGCAAATAATAAGGGAGATAATGGGCAACCCTGTCGGGTACCTCTTTCGATATTAAAGGCTTCAGATTTGTATCCAGCATATTTTATATAGGCTTTGGGTTTATTATATAATGCTTTGATCCATGTTAAAAAATGGGGTCCAAAACCCCATTTTTGTAATGAATATTGCATATATTGCCAGGATACTGTGTCAAATGCCCTCTTAATATCGAGAGATAGAAAACATAAAGGGATTTTCCGTTTTTTAGCAATATGTGCCAATAACACTGCCCTGCGTATATTATCGCCTGCCTGTCTATTTGGCATGAAGCCTACTTGATCTCTATGTATTAATTTTCCTATAATGCTATTGAGGCGTTTTGCTATTATTTTTGCTAATAATTTAATATCGAGGTTTAACAGAGAGATAGGCCGATAATTCACACAGGAAGTATCATCAGAAAGGGGTTTTGGGATCATACAAACAATTGCCATTAGTGTTTCTTGCCGAAAAGAATGTCCATCTAGAAGTTTGTTAAAAGTTTCAGTGAGAATGGGAGAGAGTATTTCTGAGAATGTTTTATAGTATAAAGCCGAGTAGCCATCTGGGCCTGGTCTTTTGTTAAGTTTTAGGTCTTTTATGGCGTTAGCAACTTCATCTATAGTTATAGGCTCATCCAAACTGCTTTTTTGATTCTGAGATAACTCAGGTAAGGCTATTTTTGAGAAGAAGGATTCAGCCTCTGTAGGATTAAATTCATTGTTTGTCTTGTATAAAGTTGCGAGGTGTGAGTGAAATTTATGGACTATTTTAACTGGATTACAAGTGTAAACATTTTTTGATAATTTCAAACGTATTGGTTTGAAAGATTTGTTAGTTGAATTTAATGCCCGAGCCAAATATGTACCTGGTTTGTTTGTATTCATGTAGAAATTGTGTTTGGAGCGTTTGAGGGATTTATCAACTGACTCAGTGAGAAATAGATCGTATTCCAATCTAGATTTTTCCAGATGAGATTTTGTACTCTGAGATGGATTATCTTGAAATGATATGTAGGCTGCATTAAAATTGAGTTCTAGTTTTTTTGCTAGATTTTTGCGTTCCCGTTTAAATAGTGCCATTTGTCTTTGTATTGTACCACGCAAGACAGGCTTATGAGCTTCCCACAGTGTTATTGGGGAGATGTCTGTTGTATTATTAATTGATATGTATTCCTTTAAAGCTTGTTCAATGGCCATCTGATGTAGTGGGTGTTTGAGCATTATGTCCGGTAAGTACCACGTTGGGTCATGCGCTTTTGGTATGGCTGAGGCTATAGTAGTGTATACTGCATTATGGTCAGACCACGGAATCGGAATTATATCTGATGCAATAATTTCTGGTATCATTCCTATTGTTAGAAAAATATGATCTATTCTGGTGAAGGTTTGATGAGGGTGCGAGAAATAAGTGAATTTCTTTTTCATTGGGTTACTTTCTCTCCACGAATCTACCAGATTGTATTTGGAAAGAAGTTGAGAAAAAGGTAATCTAGAGGTTATTTTGGATGGTGTAAAAGGGGATTTATCTAGAAATGGGAGGAGGACCTGGTTCGAATCCCCACACATTATCACTGTTCCTATTTTGTGTGTATTAATCACTTGTAATATATGTGAGAGGAATGGTGTAGGTTGTTTGTTAGGAGCGTAGTAGGAAATCACCGTGATTGCTGTATCCATTATATAACCCATGAGTATCAGGTATCTACCTTCTGGGTCTTTAATTTCTGATGATAAGGTGAATGGTGTGGATCGGTGAAATGCAATTAGAGTTCCCCTTTGCTTGGTACAGGCAGAAGCCGTGTAAATTTGTTGATAAAAAGGAGAAATATATTTTGGAGTAGAATCTTTGGTGAAGTGTGTTTCTTGGAGGCATACTATGTGAGCCTTCTTGTTATGGAAAGTACGGAAGGCTTTGGTCCTTTTTTGAGGGACATTTATTCCCTGAACATTCAGGGAAAGTATATTCAGTGGTGCCATGGCAATAGATCAAATAGTTTTGACTTACTTTTTGTTATGCAGAGCTGACTGCGCAGATCAACCTGTGTGGACTGAAGAGATGAATAGATAGAAAAGAAACCAGTGAATTCTGGAGTAAAGAGTAAACAAAAAACATATGAGATTAGATGATACATTGTATAAATTATTTTTTGCAAGTAATCACAATTTACCCGTGAAAGAGAATAAATATCTCTCTCAGGGGAATAAGTGCCTTCGTCACACTCCCACATAATATGGTTGGGAGAATGAGGAGGGCTAATGGGGGTACACGGATCTTCCGCTTACAGGAGAGAAATGCTATGTCAAAAGACATCAAAATGATGTTTCATTAATTGGAGTGCAGAATATAGTTTTTGTTGAAATTATTTATTCCAGGGTGGTTGTATATGGTTAGTCTTGCCCTAGGCTAAATAATTCAGTTAGAAAGGTACTGTTAATAACTTTGGTATTGATGAAGATAGTTTGAATTATTTTGGGATTTTAACCCTTTTAGAGTAAACAATTACATATTTTATTCATATGTAACTGTTTAGATATGTTAACTCATAAAATTGAGGTTGTATTGCTTCAGATTAGAATAAACAAAAACATAATTCTAGGAACTAGTTAGGTAATAATATATTTGTTTTAAGAAAAGAAAGAAAAAGCTTCCATTACTTCTGGGTTATTGAACATATTTGTCCTAAAAAGTAATAAATCTATTGTTATTACCTGATAATATATAACTGAACAAGAATTTCCTTATTTCACTTATATATTCTAAGGCTATATGAATCAGAAGTAATAAGAAATATAACTGGAATGTAACATGATCCCACACAGTGTGTGACTATCAGAATGCAGTTACATTCAGTTATAAATGAAAGACTTCTTTTCTACCAAAAAGCAATAGAAGTTTTAGTAGGTAATGTAATGTAATGTAACTGATGACAGTTAGGTCTATAGGCAACTCTTAATGTGTTTTAATAAAGAGTAACTCCACTTTTGCTGAGAAAAAAACAAATGCTTAATTGGATAATTAATGTAATTAACAAACTTTGTAGCAGATTTCTGCCTGTTTCTACTCCGAAGAAGCGGTTTGTTTCACCATGTCCTTTTTTAGGCTCATTCTGAATGGGAGGGTCTGATTCATTATAATCAGCTGTACACTTCTCATATAGAGCCATCAATTTATGCAGCGCTTTACATATGTATGTATTGTACATACACTTTCAATGTTCTAATAAGGAAAGCTGTGTTAGCATCTCTCTATAAGTAATTAACCCTTCGGGAGTATCTCACCAAAACAGAAATTCCTTTTCCTATGCAGGGGCTGCCTACAATTTAACTTGTAGCTTGGTTCAGACTTCTGGGAAAATCAGTGAGCCAATCACACAAGCAGGATTTTACATTTCAAGGGGGCATTCTGTACAGAATGCTGCACAGAATACCTCCAGGTTTCCACATTAGATTGAATTTTACAGAAAATTCCAGAATGCAAAATGGAGAGGAGAGATACCGTACTTTTTATTAACATTAAATTGAAACCTAGCTTGTGTAGCAATTCTATATAATATGTTATTTTTTTTTTTAATTTGCTAGATTTTTTCCATGAAAGTGGAGTTAACCCATTAAAGCAGAACTTTAGCTTCCCTATCTCCAGCACCTCAACAGTGACTTGCTTATTTTTAAAATAGTTTAGTAATGCACCCACCAGTTATGACAACCGTTCCTGCCAAAAGCGACTCTGCGAGCTGGTCTCTGGCTGTCTTTTCACTTGACCAGTGTTTTCAAGATATCCCCAACTCTTTCCGACCACCTCCATACCCCTCAAAACCCCCTTCCACACATCCCCTTTTCTTACCCCCCTTTTACCAATAATAGACCACACAGGAGTTTGAAGTATAACTGGCCATAGCAGCCTTTTATTAAACAAATATTAAATCCAATATTAAATAACTTTCCAATTAACATATATACATTTTGTAACAACAGTTTTAACTCTTTGTCTGTTGGTCTTTGACGGCACCCCGAATGTAACACTTTCCACCATTACACTGTGGGACCTTTTTTCTCCATACCTGGCCTCCAGCCATATCAACAGCTCGGAGACAACCCCCTTCCCGCAGTGCAACCATTACCGTATTCCAGCATACCGTTCCACTGGAATACACCAGAGGGGCACATACCACTGATGAGCACCAGTTCCATCACATCTGTTTTTTGCCACCATCAAAGACCAAAGACACCGCCACAGCCCGCAAGGATGACCCCTTACCGTTAAGGGCCCCTTCACACCCGCAGGGCCCGCTGAATCCTGTCTTTAAGACCCAGCGCCCACAAATCAATGCCAACAGCTGTAAGGTGCACTCCGTCTCCATGCAGGTACATACCCACATTAATCTCCAACTCCATGTGCCTTATTACCAGTCCCCCATTACGGGAAACAAATCTCTCCACCACCTTGTTCACTTTGATTCGTGCCTTATTAATCCTGGCCATCGATCTCGCCATACGCCATGTGGTCCGCACTATGTCGGACCACACCAACAGCATCCCCTGGAAAGCCAAGCGGAGTGTCAAAAAATCCGACTTCATGGCTGAGATCAGTTCCCTGGTGGATCTGACCCCCAAATTGTTCCCTCCCACATGTAAGACCAACACATCCGGCGGCCTATCTAGCCGAGCGTATGGTTGCACTTCCGGCACAACCCTGCTCCATCCCATGCCAGGGATTCCTAACCACCGAATGCACGCTTCCGTTCGTGAGATCCCCAGTTGCCAGCCGTCTGGCCTAACGTCTGTTCTCCTGGCCCCCCAAAAGACATAAGAATGCCCTAGGATGCAGACGAGGCGTATGTGACCTCCATCTGAAATGACATAGCAACAACGAGAGATAGCATAAATACAACCACATCAAACCTCCTACAAAGCATGAAAACTGACAAGGAAAAAAAACACACCCCTTAACCTTCAACCCCCCTTTTAAACCCCATCAACTAACAATTGAGGGCGCACGTAAGAACGGAACCTCCTGGATTCCCACCTCCCAATCCTTTTACCGCCGCCTCATCCAACCCACACCTGGCAGCCTCTGTTGTTGCCCTGATGCGAAAGGAGTGTGAGGCGAATTGCGTGCAGTCCAGCCCCGCCGATCGAAGGCATTTTCGAAAAACTGCAACAAACTGAAACCTGGATAAAAAAGACCCATCCTCATGCAACAAGAATGGCCCACCACCTACAGGACAAACCCCTAGGAATTCCTTCACCACCCTCACTGGGCAAACCCCGGAACCAGGTAGTGTAAACAGCTGCACCTTCACCCCATTCCCCCTCTGATCCCTTTTTGACTTGTGCAACTTTAACACCACCCTGTCTTCCCTGACACCCACATCCTGCATCATTAGACCCCCTTCTACACGCCTCAGTTACCAATTCCCCCACTCGAAATGCTCCAAAAAAACCGATAAAAAACGCCACGCTAAACAAAATACCTCATAACCTGAGGAACACACACCACCCAATTTCTTACAAATGACCTGCAAAACTAAAAAAGAGACCGACCTCCTAGCATCTTTCTGAGGGTGACTCTTACGATACCCTTTTATCGCTTGTCTCACCCAGAAATCTTTTGTGAAATCTGTCAGGCCCTGAAGCTTAAACAAAAAGGCCAAACCCGCCAGCTTCCGCTCAATGGCAGACACTGACCCCTCTCTTTCATATGCCTGGAAATGAAATACACCACTAGTAACCTCATCTCGGACCCCCCCAGCTCAGCTCCCGCCAGCTGTACAAAAACCAACCACTCCTTCCATACCTTGGTGTAGGCCGCCCATGTCGACCCACTTGCCGACCTCCTGATCCGGCGACTCCAAGGCAACCTCCCAAAGCTAACCCGGGCAAGGAATCCCTTCCTTCTCCACAGCTGGTGCCAGCTCCCTGAACCTGTCACACTGAAACCGAGACAGGGAATCAGCCAGAGTGTTGTCAATGTCCGGGATATGTACAGCATAAAGAAAAACGTTTAACTGTAAGCAACGCAATACCAGGTGGCGCAGCAATCGTATCACCGGCTGAGATGATGCGGAGATCCGATTGATGACTTGAACCGCCCCCATGTTGTCATAGTTCAACCTAATCTTCAAGTTCTGACAGGCTGTACCCCATAACTCCATAGCCAGGACCACCGGAAACAATTCCAACAGTACCAGGTTACGAGTAAAACCCACCTCCACATAAGACCCAGGCCAAGTCTCTGCGCTCCATTGCCCTTGGAAGAAGGCCCCATATCCTGTAGACCCTGCCGCGTCCGTAACCAACTCCAAGTCAAAATTACTTACCGGCCCCGCCATCCAAACCGATCGTCTGTTGTACGTCTCCAGGAACGTATGCCAAACTTTCAAATCCGCCTTATGTTCCCTGGTAAGTCTAATGAAATGGGTTTGGGGCTTGCACCCCTGCGGTAGTCGCCGACAGCCGTCAGCAAAAAACCCTACCCATCGGAATAATGCGATACACAAAATTCAACTTACATAACAAAGACTGTAGCTCCCCCTTGAGCGCTTCCACCTTATCCCCGGGCAACCGACACTCCATGGCTCTTGTGTCGATCACGATGCCCAAAAAGCTAAGTTCGGTTGTCGGGCCTTCAGTTATATCCACAGCTAACGGGACACCAAACTTACCCGCAATGTGCTGCAATGTAGACAGGAGAATCGCACACACATTGGAGGAAGGAGGCCCCACGACCAGGAAATCGTCCAGATAATGGATCACGGAATCCAGGCCTGACACGTCCCGTACCACCCATTCCAAGAACGAACTGAACAATTCAAACATGGCACAGGAAATGGAGCAACCCATGGGCAAACATTGATCCACATAAAACTCCTCCTGCCAACAGCACCCCAACAGCCAAAAAACTGTCCAGGTGTACTGGGAGCAAGCGAAACGCCGATTCAATGTCCGATTTTGCCATGAGTGCCCCCTGACCATAGCGCCTCACCCACCTGACAGCAGCGTCGAACAACGTATACAACACCATACACGCCTCGGGGTCTATGGAATCATTAACAGGCCCCCCTTTTGGAAACGAGAGGTGATGTATAAGGCGAAACTTATTCGGTTCCTTCTTAGGCACCACCCCCAGCGGTGACACTACCAAATCCCTCAGTGGTTTAGCTGTAAATGGCCCCCCCATGCGCCCCAACGCCACCTCCTTCGCTAATTTATCTGAAACCACCCCCGGATTCTGCAGTGCGGACCGCAAATTCCACGCCATAGGCGGTACTACCTCAAGGGAGCATGGTATCTTAAAACCCTCAGAAAACCCCTCAGTCAACATCCTGGCCACCTCCCTATCTGGGTACCTACTTAGGAAAGGCTGCATCCTTTACTCCTTCACCGGAGTCGTCCCTCTTGTGAGATATATTGCAGTTACACTGCTAGAAGTTACAAATACATTATGATTACATAATGATTTCTGAGTGAGAGAATAATTAAACTAAAGGGAGATTTTCTGTTTACTCCAATTGTTCTCTAACTTGTATCTGTGAGCCTGGAACTTATTGGAAATTGGCCACTCTGTGATATGCTAGATGCTAGCAATGCCCCTCATAACAGTGAACAAATGTCAATGGCATTTAACCTTCTAAGTAACCTGATGAAGCAGACGCTGAACCTGATGAAGCAGAAGAGAAGAGTTACAAAATCAAAGATTAGAATTTAGAGTAATTAGCATGTGTGGGGATCCTAAGGGAAACCAGAAGCAATTGGACAGTTACTGTGTGGGACGATCCCAAACATAGACATTTTATATATTAAATATGAGTTTGCACAACCATATTGTTCATTACAAGAAATGCTAATTTCTTCTATCTTGGAACACCTTATCAGCTTGACCGACTTCCAGGCTTCCATATACCTCACTGTAAAATAAAGTAATGGGAGGGTTGGGGAGGATTTACTAAAACATGAGCACTCGGCATCTGGTGCATCTGTGCATGGTAGTCAATCAGCTTCTAACTTCAGCTTGTTCAATTAAACTTTGACAATAAAATCTGGAAGCTGATTAGTTTCTGTGCAGAGCTGCACCAGATTTTGCACTCTCCAGTTTTAGTAAATAAACCCCCGGAGGTCAATATGTCCCACAACACCACATTTGAAGTACCCAGAGAACAAAACATTTATTCTAATAATGTCTTTCTGTAAAGTAATTCCAGGAATCAAAACCTGTCTATATATATATATATATATATATATATATATATATATATATATATATATATGGAACCGAACATTAGCATATAAGCACTTAGTAATGTAATTTATTCATGAGTAAAATGCATAATATTTTTTCTATATTGCTGTAAAACTTCAAGGTTATTGTGACCTTAAAATTTATGGAAAAGGCTGAGAGTTTGACTCAGTCTGCCAATTAATCTATGCACAAGCAGAGGGCAACAATGGATTTTGATGTCAAGATGAACAATTCTTTGTGCATGCATAGCACAATGCATTGTAAAGGGGATAGAAAAAAATAAGTTTGATGCCAACATATAAAATTAAAGTTGTCATGTAAGAAGATACAAGGTATAACAACAAATAATGATTTCATGAAACTATAAGGGCTCATGCATGCTGCAGCTTTTACAAGCATTTTAACTTTTATTTCTCTGTCCAAAAGCTTGAAGAAGCTTGTGTTTTTTTGTGCTCTTTTGCGCGTTTTTATTGAGCTTCTTCAAGCTTCTTTGAGCTTTTTTGAGCATAAGCATATTTTTTCACAAACCCTCCCTTTGGCTCATTTTATCTTTTTTGCGCATTTTTGAGCTTCCTTGAGCTTTTTTGAAAATCTTTGTGCTTTTTCAAACGTTTTTGCTCCTGTTTGGACACTTGAGCATCTTTTATGCTCGAAAGTTCCTCTCAAAAACGCGAGTTTGGTGTGTTTTTTTTCTGCCTGTAGAAGCATAAACCTGTAAACTCCTAAAAAATGGACACATTGGCTAACATGGAGGGAAGTTTCCAGGCAGAAAAAAAATGAGCACTCAAAAAAGCTCAAAAGCCTGTAGAAGCCGCTTCTTTGAGATGCAGTGTGCATGAGCCCTAAAGTTGCATCTTCATACCCTGATTATATTGTAACCAATTAATCATCATTTGTAGGTATTTGTTAAAGCGAACCTCCCTCCCTCCCTTCCCTATCTCAACTTGAAATTCTGAATATATACCCCAGTCTAAATATATAATTTACTTGTGAGTGAAGAATGGGTTAACATGGCTCCTGTTCAGGTTAAGCCTGTCCTGGTACAGAAGACCCCCCCCAGATGGGCTGTAAATCTCCCAAGGAGGTGGGTTCCCATGGTGCAGGGACATGTGCTAACAGTTTAAAGAACTGTTTTTTCTAGCAGCTAGAAACAGGCAGGTTATGTGGGGCTGTGTTTTGTCAAGCATACAGTTTGTTACCTTGCTTTTCCCTGGTGTCTAGCGGTCTGCTGGGCTCTGCAGTGCGCCCCTCGTACGCTCCTCGCTGACTTACGCCACCTGCTAGTCTTAAGGGGGCAGTTCTCCCATGCTCTGGGCTTCCCTGCATTTCCTCTTGCCAAGGCAAGAATGGGGTCTAGGAGTCTATTCTACATTGTTCCTGGTAATGAAAGCTTCGGGAGGTTTCAGACCAGTGTTAAATCTGAAGGCTCTAAATTCTTATATGAGGGTCCTGCCTTTCAAAATGGAGTCATTGGAGATGATCATATCCGTGGTGAAAGAAGGAGACTGGATGGCCTCCATCGACCTGGCGGACGCCTATTTACATGTTCCCATCCATCCAGCTCATCATCGTTTCCTCAGGTTTGCAGTGGAAGGCTCTCAGTACCAGTTTCGGTGCCTCCCGTTTGGCCTTTGCACAGCACCCAGAACCTTTTCGAAAGTGCTCTCAGCCGTTATCGCAACCCTCAGAGTCAGAGACGTTCAAATTTTTCATTATTTGGATGATCTGTTACTGCTAGCCTCTTCAGAACATCTTCTCCTTCAACATGTAGCCCTCACCTGCGAAACACTGGCTCGGTTTGGCTGGCTAGTCAACTGTCGGAAAAGCCAAATGCAGCCAACCCAGGTTTTAGAATACCTGGGGGTGATGTTCAACACTATTCAGGGTCAAGTCTCTCTCCCTCAGAGGAAAATTCGGGACATACAGATACAAACCAGGAGAGTAATGACCAGTTCATTCCTTGCAGCGAGAGAATGCATGCGTTATCTCAGAGTGTTATCAGCCACAATTCCAGTAGTTTTATGGGCCAGGTGGAGAAGAAGAACTTTTCAGTGCAATTTCCCTTTCCAATGGGATAATCACTCTCTGATGCATAGGATATACATTCCAATGTCGATAAGTCAATTCCTCCTTTGGTGGACAGTCTCACGCAACCTGGCCCGGGGTGTATCCCTTCGGCCCCCGGATCCAGTGGTACTGACTACCGATGCCAGTCTCCTGGGTTGGGGATCTCACTGCCTGGGCCAGCAGGCTCAGTGTCGGTGGCCCCCGATGTCTTACAAATATCAAAACATCAAACTTCCTAGATTTGGAGGCCGTCCGGCGCGCTCTTCTAGCCTTCCTACCACTCTTGAAAGATCAAGCTGTCAAAATATTGTCGGACAACAAGACCACTGTCGCATACGTGTCCCGTCAGGGGGGTACCAGAAGCCAGGTCCTTCTTCAAGTCGCGTGCCAGATATTCCAGTGGGCGGAGAGGAATCTTGTTTCCTTGACGGCAGCCTATCTCCCAGGGCCCGAGAATACCTTAGCAGACCAGTTGAGTCTGAGCTTTGTGGATCCAGGCGAATGGGCCTTGAATCCGAAATTCCTGCAAAGGATCTTCAGAGTCTGGGGGTTGCCTGTAATAGACCTCATGGCATCGGTGAGGAACGCCCAGCTTCCTTGCTTCTTCTCCCGAACATACCATCCACAAGCTTACGGCCAAGATGCTCTGTCCAAACTGTGGGACTTCCTCCTGGTGTATGTGTTCCCTCCACTTTCTTTAATCCTCAAGACCCTATTGAAGATTTACAGGGAGAGGGTCACAGCCATAGCAGTTCTACCATTTTGGCCCAGGAGGCCATGGTTCCCACTGGTGTGGAGAATGAAGATGTGTCAACCAATCCCGCTGCCACCTTGTTGGGAGCTCCTGCTCCAGAACGGAATATGTCATCCAAACCCCAGGAGGCTGAGGCTAATGGCATGGAAATTGAGAGGAGATCTCTCAAGGATTTAGGCCTCTCAGAGTGAGTGTTGAGCACCTTATTACAGTCTCGTAAAAAATCTACAAACTCAACCTATCACCGGGTATGGAAGGCTTTCCGACGCATAGCTGCGGAGAGGGGCTGGCAGCCCAAATCTCCTTCAGTCTTGAACATTTTGGAATTTCTCCAGCAGGGTCTGGACAATGGCCTGGCTTATAATTCCCTGAAGGTCCAGATTTCTGCCCTTTCGGCAATGACGAATTCCAGGTGGGCTTTAGATCCTGTTGTGATCCGTTTCCCAAAGGCAGCCATTAAAATCAGACCTCCCCTGAAGTCTTACTTTCCCAAATTGGACCTGACTCTGGTCTTAAAAGCCTTGTTGGCTTATCCTTTTGACCGGACATCATCCTGTTCTTTATTTCATCTAACATTGAGGAGAGTGTTCTTGACGGCCATAGCCTCCGCCAGGAGGGTTTCCGAATTATGCGCCTTTTTATCCAAAGAGCCTTTTTGTGTGATTTGTCCCGACAAGATTATTTTCAGACCGGTTTCTAGCTTTCTACCAAAGGTCTCTACTGCCTTTCACATGAATTGGGAAATTATTCTTCCAGCCTTCACCGTGGACCAGTTGCAGGATGATTGAAAGAGGCTAGACTTGGTTTCCTCTATTTCAGCTTACTTGGAGCGGACTGAGAAGTTTCGCAAGCAAGATCAACTGTTCGTTTTTCCTTTGGGACCTAAAGGAGCGGCGCAGAAACAATTTTCCTTAATAGTGTAAACTGTGCAGATGTTATGGTGAATATATTAGCTAAGAGTATTTGCATGTTCATATCATATATTTATGATTTTTGTTTGGCATATATGTTCATGGGGACACTTCCATCCTTTGTAACAACAACCTTTGCTACACAGATTGCAACATATGCATTGTCAGGTGTCTAATCCCTTATATCACAATTGCTCCGAGCTTTCCATATACTGACTGTAATGATTTATTTTTTCTCTTCCCCCACATTTTATATACTGATTTGAACAAATTTATTCTCCAATTTCTCTTCTGCACTTTTCATATTTTTGATTTTCATATATTGATTGTACTGAAATATCATATTCCTCCTCC
Organism: Aquarana catesbeiana; assembly: GCF_042186555.1. Classification (NCBI taxonomy): domain Eukaryota; kingdom Metazoa; phylum Chordata; class Amphibia; order Anura; family Ranidae; genus Aquarana; species Aquarana catesbeiana. Next base: position 48,558,600 of record NC_133331.1, on the reverse strand, counting down.
ACACTCTACATTATATATGCTGACTTTACTGATATATCCTCCTCTTCCACTTACATCACCTTCTTTTGGGGGTCTTCTACCATGACTCCCTTCAAGATGAAAAAGACACCTTCTTCTGTAAGTGTAGCAACCTCTTCATTCTTTAATGGCAGTCTGACACTGTAACTGTGGCCCAGCGTCCATCTGAATTCACGTTATTTACCACCACAAGTACTTTAATAGCACCACTGGATTCAAAAGACATGTGGGAGGGTGGCGGGCTGCCTTGTACATGGCCACATTGAACACCTGACCCTCAACATGTCATTAACCTTTTGGGCATGTATGGGTGGCGGGTGGAGACCAACCCCTGATCCACCCTCCTGACTGTGTGCTTCATCCCCCACACTCCCAGGGGTTCCAGACACTGGGCATCTATTCCAAATCTGACAGCCAAGGGACACCAGTAGAACTCACACACTCTTCAGAGCGGCATTCTTACCAATTAAAGGCACCACAAGGCTGGATGTGGTTAAGAATTATTTACCGAAAGCCTCAATCGATACATGGCTTCAATAGATCAACACAGTTCCAATAATGAACGGACTCTTGGTCCCAGGCCATGCCGGTGGCTTCTCTTGTCCCTGCAGTTAAATGAGCATATGTTGTTCCTGACCCAGGGTGGGGGAAACGGAGGGGGTAGACCAGCTCCATGATTCTCTCTTCTCTCTCTTGGAACTAGATTGGGGAACCGCAGGGCACCCTGCTCTCCCCCAGGAGGGGGGGGGGGAGCAAGGGAACATGACCCTTTTTCTCTTCTTCTGCAGTCTGACCCACCTCCCTCCTCAGCCCTGCCTAGACTCCCAGCCTCCTCTCAGGCTGGGAAACACACAGATGAGTCCCATCTTCCTGCTGACAACTTCAATGTTTAAGACAATATCTTGTTCATTCAGTCATGCAGGAACAACACCAGATGCTGTAGCATCTGGTGTAGCATAGTATTCATTCTTCTCAAAAGGCCCTCTTAACATCCCAAGGCATTCAGATTCACTGGAGGAACATGGTAACTGACCCAAGTTCCCTCTAGGAAAGGAGAACTTCTCAAAATAATCACGTTCAGGTCTGGTTGTCTCATTTACACCAATAGAAAGTTATCATTTCCTTCAAGGTCCCTGCAGACTGACCTCCACCACTTTTCAATGGACACCTTTTCTCTTGATTGGGGGAAGATTTCCTTTGGTCATAGAATGTAATTTATGTGTCTATGCTATAGTAGGAGACTTGGCACCAAAATAATGTAATCACCCCTTACATACATATGGCCCCTACAATAGGTCACACATTGCTGAAAAAAGGAAAAATGCCAGCAGTTCCTAAAATTATCCACATGAGATTATATGATCGTGAGTACTGATTTGTCTATATCTACCTTCTAAACTTATCATTGTTGTTCAATTAGGTTGCATTATTGGGATTAAGAACCTTGGAGTGCATGGGAATAATGCAATCTTTAATTTGTAAGACCTCCATGGCTGTGATCTGAAGTGGGCAAAATGCCTATGCATTAACACTCATAGCACCATCTGATCTTGATCAGATTTATTGGAATTATATGTGGGCGATTGTAACCCAAGTATGATTTTATTTTAATATCTTTACCTCCAATGTATGTACGCCTTCAGTTGTGTAACTGAACCAATTAACAACCTTCCCAGATGCCCTGTCAGTATGGTGATTTTATAAGAATGTATATAACACTTTTTTCTCCCTGGGTACTCAAGGCCCTTTATCTGCTGTTGCGGCAGATGGGGGAACAGCCATCTTGGGAACACTGAGTAGAATATCATAAAAGGGTCAATTTTATTGAGGAGCCAATTAACCCACCAGCTTGTCTTCAGTGTGTGGGACGAAACCTACACAAGTGCAGGGAGTACATGGAAACTCCATGCAGATAGTATTCTAACTGGTCTTTGAACTGGCCCCCCCCAGTGCTTCAAGGCAGAAGAGTTGATCACTAAGCCCCTGTGCTGTCCTGATTGGTTTATGTAATTTGTGCAGAGTGCTTTCACCAACATTCACACATCCCATCCTGTATTTGGATAATCAAAATCTGCCTTGACATATTCCATAGTGCTTACATGAAGGTGATGGAGTTACCTGCATGGATACAAATACTGATGTATGTTCCATACCAGCAGCGTAACAATAGCCATAGCATCTCACATAGCTGCTATGGGCCTGGGATAGAAAGGGCACTATTAGGGAGGCTCTTTTGAAAAACTAGTTGTCTTAAGTTGCACTTAAGTGCTCCTGTTCCCTATTCCAGCAGCTGGGTGTTGGCTGTCGCATCCTCCCTGTCTGTTTTCACCTGTTGGTAATTCATCTGCTCAGTCACCTGATATAAGCAAACCAAACACTCTTGTGATAGAGACAGACTTACCTGCATTGTTCTAGATCAAGCCTCCCTAGGTCTGCCCTGCTTGTTGTTGGATCTCCTGTGTATGACCCGGATTGGATACTGGACTATCCCCTGAACTCAGCCTGCCTTATTACCTAAACTGCCTTTGAACCATGCTACCTGTCTGCTAACTGCAAGTACCTGTTTGCTTTGCTCAGTTCGCATCTGCCCTGGCGTAGTAGCCAGACACTATGGCATTGTCCTGGGGGCAACCAAGTACCGGTAGGCCTGCTTGTCTTAAGTTAAAGGGGGCTACTATAGGTGAAGTACACAGTAGCCAGCTATAGTGTCTGACCACCTGCGTTGAGGTAGACATGACATTCGTGACACTAGTATGTTTTATACAGAAGCTGAAATCAGACCTCCAGATCATCCCAAGTCATAAATACCCCCTCTGTGCAGTAAGAAGCAGTTGCTTATCTGTCTTAGCTTTTTTAGATTTATTTCTCTCTGAACCTCTGCTACATGCTAAGATTTACTACTGTATGCAGCGGTAGCTGGTGCACCATTTTTTTTTGGGGGGGGGGCAAACAAACCACCCTCCCCCTCCATCACCGATAGGGCTTATGGTGGGGTATGATCCCAGTCCCCCTCAGCCCCAGTACATACCGGTATAGAAGGTAGAAGTTACAGTATCTTGGGGTAGACGGCAGGGTCGTCGTTCTCCTACTCCCCGGGCAGTCTCAGCTTAGTGTCCGTCTGGTTGCTGGGGGATGGGGATGTTGCTGGACTCAGTTCCCCAGAGGAAGGGAAGGGTAGAAAGTGCCCAGATAGAACAAGCCGGCTAGGGCCAGGTGATGGGGGGACACTGAGCCCCGACCAGTCACTGGAGCAGAGGACGTTCTGGAGACCAGAGAGTCGCTTCTCCTTCCTGCCAATCAGGTCTTAAGACCCGCTTCCTGATTGGTTCGGAGGAGAAGCAGGAAGACAATGGCAAATATTTATTTGCTAATGTCACACAAGTGAGTGGGCTCTGGGCGCAGTGCTCTGCATCCCAAGCCCATCCTTTTTGAAGCCAATTAGAGCCTCAGGCTCTAATTATGTGTGTCTAAAAAAAACACAACCGTTGAAATCCATGTGCCGGCATCCTTCATGGTGATTAGGGGCCGGACGTATGGAGATTAGGGGGGCGGTGCCCCTGCGCCCCTTATTGAGCGACCGCCACTGCCCATATGCCTAATGTAATCACAAATCTAGGAATTTCTCCTCAGTTAAAACCTGAAAAAAAACTGAGGTTTGTAGTTCTACAAAAATAGATGAAAGGAGCTGGAATTTAAAGAGATTTTCATTATGGTTATAGAGTAATTATGTGCAATTAGTAATTTTGTCATAATAGTAAATATCATTATCTGCATTGATTCATTATTGCTACTACAATTGTAATTTTTATCTATACAGTCAGGTCCATAAGTATTGGGACATCGACACAATTCTAATCTTTTTGGCTCTATACACCACCACAATGAATTTGAAATGAAACAAACAAGATGTGCTTTAACTGCAGACTTTCAGCTTTAATTTGAGGGTATTTACATCCAAATCAGGTGAACGGTGTAGTAATTACAACAGTTTGTATATGTGCCTCCCACTTTTTAAGGGACCAAAAGTAATGGGACAATTGGCTGCTCAGCTGTTCCATTGCCAGGTGTGTGTTATTCCCTCATTATCCCATTTACAAGGAGCAGATAAAAGGTCCAGAGTTCATTTCAAGTGTGCTATTTGCATTTGTAATCTGTTGCTGTCAACTCTCAATATGAGATTCAAAGAGCTGGTTAGATTCTTGTATTGTCATGTGGGTTAGCTGCATTATTTAGTTACTGTATGTTGCCCTGCAGAGATGGTAAGTCCTGAGAATCTTGGTGAATAAGCCAAATACTTTGCCCAAAAAAAGGTTGAGACCCTTAAAAAGTCAGATAACTATGAAAAACTTTTATAACAGACACATATTCTGGGGGTTTCTTCTCTTCCTTTGGTCTTAAAATCAAATTTACATGTAGAGCAAACTAAAGGTTTACAAAATATATTTGTGTGGCTCTGGGTGAGGTTTCCACCATCCCTACATTTTATGAAAAGTTAAAAATACTTATAATGGGATTTTGAAGACAACCTGTCTAGTATGTTCCTAGTTCATGTGTATGTATGAATGTGAGTTAGGGACTTTAAATTGTAAGCTCCTTGAGGGCAGGGACTGATATGAATATACAATGTATATGTAAAGCGCTGCGTGAATTGACAGCACTATATAAGTGCCTGAGATAAATAATAAATAAATAAATAAAACCAGATTTAATCTTAATTATAATCTGACATTTGGTCACCTTCAAAATCCTATTATGAGTATTTTTTAACTTTCCAACTAAAAGTTTACTGGAGCTGTGAACGGCTTTAAACTCTGCAGTAGAAAATTAAAATACTTTATTGAATTGAAAATTAAAACATGTAGTGCATATATTTCAGAACTCTCATGTAAACTTTCATGTCATTATACATTTATCGGAATTTTGATTTGGCAGGTATAATGCCAATGAATATGCCCAGACCAATGGCTGAGCCGATGATGGATTCCGCTTTGCCGCGGATGGGTAAATAATATACATAAAATGATAATCCATATACTGCCTAAATTATTATATCATCTTTCATAATTCTATCATTCTGTATATGGCCTGTACCAATATATTTCTTTTAGCACTCTACATTCTTTAATAATGCTGACTGTACCCCATACTCTACGGTCCATATACTGGCTGTACTGATCTATCTTCCTCCCCTCATACTCTATGGTCCATATATGGACTGTACTGATATATCCTCCTCCACACTCTACATTCTATATACTGACTGTACCAATATATATTTACAGTATATACACTAACTATACCGATATAGCCTCCTCTTCTGCACTCTGCATTCTGTATTGACTGTATCATTATATCATTTTCCTTCTTCATTCTCTACATTCTGTATACTGGCTGTATTAGTATATTCTCTTCCTTCCCCTCTGCACTCTATATTCTACATACTAATGCCGCGTACACACGATCGCACATTCTGACAGCAAAATCCATGTTTTTTTTTCCGTCGGATGTTGGCTCAAACCTGTCTTGCATACACACGGTCACACAAATCTTGACGGAAATTCCGATCGTCAAGAATGCGGTGACGTAAAACACGTACGACGACCTGAGAAAAATGAAGTTCAATAGCCAGTGTGGCTCTTCTGCTTGATTCCGAGCATGCGTGGAACTTTGTGCGTTGGAATTGTGTATACATGATCGGAATTTACGACAACGGATTTTGTTGTCCGAAAATTTCAGATCCAGATCTCAAATTTTGTTTGTCAGAAATTCCGACGGAAAATTTCCGATGGAGCCTACACACGGTCGGAATTTTCCAACAACAAGCTCCCATCGAACATTTCCCTTCAGAAAATCTGACTGTGTCTACGCGGCATAACAGTACCAATATATCCTCATCCTCTGCACTCTACATTCTATATACTGGCTGTATCAATATACATACTAAATATATATATCTTCCTGCTTCTCCTCGCTCAACATTCTGCATACTGACTATATTAATATATCCTCCACCACATTTTACATTCTATATACTGATTGTACAGATATTTCCTTCTCAACACTACATCCACTGCTTCTGCATCAGCTTGGGCTGCCACTTACATCACCTTCTTCAGGGTGTGTTCTACTATGAAGTGGAGTTGGTGTTGGAGCAGTTGCTGCAGCCAGACAGGAGGTGTACTGTTTAAGACCCCGGGCAATATCCTTGAGATGGCACTCAATGTGGGAGAGGTTCCAGGCATCCCCCCAAGAATGTTACTAAAGGAATTTTGCAGTTTTAATGTTTGCATTGGCTGGTGGCTGACTGCTGAATACATCCACAGTATCCAGGAATGCCTGTTACATTGGCCATTGGAGGCGCTGGGAGGATTAAAGGCCCTGGCTGGGTATTAGCCACAAGCTCGAACAGCTTGTGCAGCTGGTAAGCTTGCACTCTACATGGTGGTGGTGGATTCACGTTGTCTATTAAAAGTCACGGAGGACTTCATTATAGTGTGTTGCTACAATCACATATTCTCTTATTGAGGACTGTAGGATTTTTAAAATATTTTTTTTGGCATATTCATCTTAATATATATATATATATGTGTGTTTTTTTTTTTTTTTTTTAATATATGTAGTGTGGTACCCCACCAGTATATGGACGCAGGATTTTCAACCAGGCAGGTTGAGGGGCTCCAGTTTATTTGCTTATTTGGGAGGAAACTGGCTTTTCAGTTTCCTCATTATTTACTAAAATCTGTTTTGGGACCTGGAGCCCGGGGATTTCGTAGTGATCCAGGTGGAATGAAATCCCCAGTCCTGGGTCCTGATTTTGAGACTCGCCAGCATACTGACTGGTCATGTGTGTGCTGGGCTATTTGTAGACACCTGACCATTGTTCTGGGCTCCACCCTTCCGAGGAGTCCAGGCAAGCAAGGGAGAAGTGTTCATGTCTGCACAGTTCTGTCTGTCAGAGCAGACAGAAGGTCCAAGCCTGTGGGCTGGAACAGCAAGGAAGCTGGAAGAGTACTGAGGTACAGAGTGTACAGGAACTCCGTTATAGAGCTGAGAGGGCTGAAGCATAAGCCTGAGCAGCAGTGCTGCTAAAGAGAGCCAGGTGGCTTGGTATTATCTGTTTATCTTACATTGTTGCTGTGGTAGGCTGAAACCCCTGTGTGGGCAACTCTTCTGTTATTGGACTTGTTTTCTTTTTTCCTTTAATAAACGTGGACCAACAAGCCCTTAATCGGCATGTCTGGTGTGGACTCGGCTCACTGTTAGGCTCTACACTAAGCTAAACAACCTCCAATGTTACAGTATAGAATAATTTTCTTTGATCATTTATCGACTTAATCGTTCACAGATTTTGTCTGATACCTGAGGACTTTATATATGTCACAGGATTCATTGTTTTGGGAATTATCGCTTTTTTCATTAATTCATTTATATTTGTTTGTTATCATATCATATTTGGATTAACACATCATTTGAGAACGCAGCTCCCTTTTTTACTTATGTGTTCTACTACGACTCCCTTATTGGTGAGAAAGACACCTTCTTCTCAATGTGTAGCCACCTCATCATTCTTTGATGGCAATCTGACACTAAGTCTGGCCCAGCTTCCGTCTGTACTCATTTCATTTACCACCACAAGTACTTTTATAGCACTACTGGATTCAACAGACACACAGATGATTCACCTCTTCCTGCTGACAACTTCTCAATGTGCAAGACAACATCTTGTCCAACAGGTCGTGCAGGAACAACATTACTGAACAGTGGTTTTAGCATCTGGTGTAGCATAGCATTTATTCTTCTCAAGATTATCTCTCAACATCCCAAGACATTCAGGTTCACTGGAGGAACATGGTAATTGATCCATGTTCCCTCTAGGAAGGCTGAACATCTAGAAATAATCACATCAGGTATGGTAGACTCTTTCACACCAAGTTATTTCTTTCATAGCAGCTGCAGACTGACCTCCACCACTTCTCAAAGGATACCTTTTCTCTTGATTGATTGGAGCAAGATGTCCTTTGGTCATAGAACGTGATTCATGTTGCTGTACTACAGTAGGAGACTTGCTACAAAAATTATGTAAGCACCCCTTACATTAAAGGGGTTGTAAACCCTCATGTTTTTTCACCTTAATGCATCCTATCCGCTGGATGCGAGAGTTGGATTAGCAGGATGAGTGTGCCAGGACAGATGTGTCTCATCTCTGCTTCCTTTCACCACTCTGCATATCATGCATATCATAGATGAGAAGAGGGTACAGCGGTGGAGCAGATTAGCAGAAGGGTACAGCGGTGGGGAAAATGAGCAGAAGGGGTTCAGAGGTGGGACAGAAGAGCAGGAGGTACAGCGGTGGGGCAGATGTTCAGGGAGGTACAGTGGTGGAAGAGATGAGAAGGGGCTTCCGCAGTGGAACAGAAGAGCAGGGGGATACAGTGATGGGGCAGATGAGAAGGGGGTTCAGTGATGGGATAGAAAAGCAGGGGGGTAGAGCAGTGGGGCAGATGTGAAAGGACGTGTATTGGTGGGACAGATGAGCAGGGGGAACAGAGGTGGGGCAGAAGAGCAGGGGGTACAGAGCTGAGACAGATGTGCAGGAGGTACATTGGTGGGGCAGATGACCAGATGGGTTCAGTGTTAGGACAGATGAGAAGGTGATTCAGTAGTGAGACAGAAGAGCATGGGGATATGTCGTGGAGCAGATATGCAGGGAGGTACAGTGGTGGGGCAGTTGAGAAAAGGGGTACATTGATGGGGCAGATGAGGGGGTTACAGTGGTGGGACAGAAGAGCAAGGGGGTACAGTGGTGTGGCAGATGTGCAGGGAGGTACAGTAGTGGGAGGGATGAGAAGGGGGTTCAGCAGTGGGACAGAAAAGCAGGGGGGTACAGTGATGGGGCAGATGAGCAGGGGGTTACAGTGGTGGGACAGATGAGCGGGGGGATTCAGTGTTGGGCCAGATGAGAAGGGGGTTACAGTGGTGGGAAAGATGAGCGGGGGAGTTCAGTGTTGGGGCAGATGAGAAGGGGGTTCAGTGGTGGGACAGAAAAGCAGGGGGTACATCGGTGGGGCAGATGTGAAAGGAGGTGCATTGGTGGGACATATGAGTAGGGGGTTACAGTGGTTGGGCAGAAGAGCAGGGGGTACAGAGGTGGGGCAGATGTACAGGGTAGTAGAGTGTCAGGGCAGAGGAGAAAGGCGGTACATTGGTGGGACAGAGGGGCAGGGGGAACAGAGGTGGGACAGATGTGCAGGAGGTACAGTGGTGGGGCAGATGAGAAAGGGGGTTACAGTGGTGGGGCAGATGAGCAGATAAGTTCAGTGTTAGGACAGATGAGAAGATAGTTCAGTGGTGAGACAGAAGAGCATGGGGGTACGGCGGTGGAGCAGATGTGCAGGGAGGCACAGTGGTGGGGCAGATGAGAAAGGGGGGACATTGGTGGGGCAGATGAGCAGGGGGGTACAGTGATGGGGCAGATGAGCAGGGGGTTACAGTGATGGGGCAGATGTGCAGGAGGTACAGTAGTGGGAGCAATGAGCAGGGGGATTCAGTGTTGGGCCAGATGAGAAGGGGGTTATAATCGTGGGAAAGATGAGCAGGGGAAGTTCAGTTTTGGGGCAGATGAGAAGGGAATTCAGTGGTGGGACAGAAAAGCAGGAGGGTACATCGGTGGGGCAGATGTGAAAGGAGGTGCATTGGTGGGACAGATGAGCAGGGGGTTACAGTGGTTGGGCAGAAGAGCAGGGGGTACAGAGGTGGGGCACATGTACAGGGGGGTACAGTGGCAGGGCAGAGGAGAAAGGAGGTACATTGGTGGGACAGATGAGCAGGGGGAACAGAGGTGGAACAGATGTGCAGGAGGTACAGTGGTGGGGCAGATGAGAAAGGGGGTTATGGTGGTGGGGCAGATGAGCAGATAAGTTCAGTGTTAGAACAGATGAGAAGATGGTTCAGTAGTGGGACAGATGAGAAAGGGGGAACATTGCTGGGGCAGATGAGCAGGGGGTTTACAGTGGTGGGACAGAAGAGCAGGGGGTTAGTGGTAGGGCATATGAGCAGGGGGTTACAGTGGTGGGACAGATGAGCAAGGTGGTACAGTGGTGGGGCAGATGTGCAGGGTGATACAGTGGTGGGGCAGATGTGCAGGGTGGTACAGTGGTGGGGCAGATGTGCAGGCTGGTACAGTGGTGGGGCAGATGTGCAGGGGGTTACAGTGGTGGAGCAGATGTTCAGGGGGGTACAGTGGTGGAGCAGATGTTCAGGGGGGTACAGTGGTGGGGCAGATGTGCAGGGTGGTACAGTGGTGGGGCAGATGTGGTGGGACAGATGTGTAGGGGGGACAGTGATCTGAGGTGTGGAGTTTCAGGAATTGGGACTTATCTGAGGCGTGAGAGTACAGGATGTTAATTTCTCACTACTACTCAAGTAGTTTACAGCATTTACGTTATTAAAAAATCCTTTTCGTGATTGAGAGTGTGAAGTTTACATTTTTTTTGTTAAAAAATCAGCACTCTCAATTTCTTTGAAAATATTTTTCGGCACACTGTGCTCAAAAGGTTGCCTACCCCTACTCCAAATGGCGCCTAACGAGCAATTCCACCCAGGACAGATTTGATTGCTTTGTATGGAGTGGTGAGGGTTTAGTTACCTTGTTTGATTTTCACTTCTTTTCAGGACACAAGTGGTGACTTCTTCTTACACCCCTGTGACATGTGCTAAAGCTGATTGGTCTAACCAGATTATACAGTACATCCACTTGAAGACCAGGCTTTTTCTGGCACTTTTTGCTTACTTGTAACAATCAGTTTTTTACTAGAAAATTAGTTAGAACCCCCAAACATATTTTTTTAAAGCAGAAGGCTCTGGAGAATAAATTGGTGGGCTTCTTCTCGGCTCCGCTCACAGTCACCCCCAGTCCCGCCCTATGTTGGACATAACACAGGTCCAATGGCAGGACTGGGCGTAACTGTGAGCAGAGCCGAGTACACTCGGCTATGTGTATCTCGGCGGCGATCACTCCGCTCACAATCAGCAGAGATTGGTGGGGATCGGCGTATAACATGCACCCACGATTTCCTCCTGATTTTAAGGGGAAAAAAGTGTGTGTTATACGCCGATAAATACGGTATATCACATGGTATTTGCGCAGCAGTTTTTCAAAGCAATTTTTGGGAAAAAATCTACTTTTTGGATTTCAATGCAAAAAAACACAAATATCCCAATTTTTGTTGTCAAATATAAAAGATGATGTTGCGCCGAGTAAATAGACGCTAAACATGTCAAACAACATCAATTTTACTATCCATAGGCGACACTTTAAAAGCCTTTACAGGTTACCACTTTAGATTTACAGAGGAGGTCTGGTGCTAGAATTACTGCCCATGATCTGACATTCACTGCGATACATCACATGTTTGGGACAATCGTGAGCAGGACTGACGCACATTTTCACCTGTGCACGATTGTACTGGGGGGATGGAGGCACTTTTTTTTTTTTTTAACTGCTACTTTCACTTTTGTATTTTTTTTTTTTATCACTTTTATCACAAGAAATGTAAATATCCTTTTTGACAGCAATAGGCATGTGACAGGTACTCTTTATGGATTGATTTGGGGTCTATAAGACCCCAAATCCCTCCTCTGCCCTTGAAAGCATTGGAAGTGATGTCATGACATCACTTCCAGTTTACCCAGATGTCAACGGCGCCATTTTTTAAAAATCGAAAGTATTCAAAAACACTGATCTTGCTGTTTTTAAATACTTTTGATTTTCTTAAAAATGGCGCCATTGACACCTGAGTAAACTGTAAGTGATGGCATGTCATCCATGGTACCATAGCAGAGACCCGATCAAAGCCGATCCTGGACATTGCAGCTGGTAGCTCGAGTCTCCCAGAGGGACGGGAGAGCCCGAGCAAGCCGAAGAAGGTGGTGAGGAGGGGTGTCCCTTCCCGCTGCTTGTAATCGCAATTAAGCGGCTAGTCAGTCACTCCAATTGCTATTACAAGAAAGCCAACCGTTGGCTCTAAAAGACGGTACCAGGGTGATGCCTGCAGCTGCAGGCATCACCCCGGTGCAACCACTTGAAGTCCAATGATGTACTAGGTACATCATTTGGAGGTAAGTAGATATTCCTAATGTATTGAGGATTCTTTGGAGGGCAAAAGAATGATTGTCATCCCCACACCATAATCCCCCCTCCACCAAATGATTTGGACCAGTGCACAAAGCAAGGTCCATAAAGACATGGATGAGCAAATTTGGGGTGGAGGAACTTAACAGGACTGCACAGAGTCCTGACCTTAACCCGATAGAACACGCTTGGGATCAATTAGAGTGGAGATTGCGAGCCAGGCCTTCTTGTCTCCATCAGTGCCTGACCTCACAAATACGCTTCTGGAAGAATGGTCAATCATTCCCATAGATTCACTCCTAATGCCCCTTTCCCACTGCTGCAAATTGAAAGTTGCATGATTTTGTAGGTGCGATTCTGCCGCGATTTCAGGGAATGCCTGTGTAAACTTGAGTTCTATGGACCTCAACTCGCATCAAAGTCGGACCAAAGTAGTACAGGGACTACTTTGAAGTCGGTGCGACTTGAAGTCACATAGATATTAATAGTTATCATTGGGAATCATAGGGTATGACTTGTCATGCGACTCTGATGTCCAAAGTCGCAGGAAAAGTCGCACAAGTGTGAAAGGGGCCTAAACCTCGTGGAAAGCCTTCCCAGAACAGTTGAAGCTGTGATAGTTGCAAAGGGTGGGCCAACTCAATATTGAACCCTACGGACTAAGAATTAAATGCCATTAAAGTTCATGTTCACGTAAAGGCAGGCATTTCAATACTTTTGACAACATGTGTATATTCCGCCGACAAAAAAACAGAGCAGACTTGATGGGCCGTTTGATCTTTTTCTATCGTCATTCTCTTATTATTCTCAAAGCCCATCATCTGCAATTTTGGTACTTTCAGGGCTTCAACAGAGACCTACTGCCTACAAAACTTATCCTCCTGTAAAGTAATAGGTAGGTGTTCAGCTTTGGCCAATTGTGTAATTCCTCTGGTTTATTATAGAAGAATGAAGGTTATAGCTGGGGCCCCTAGACATCCAGCAGAACCTACACTCCTACCTATATTGCCTTGTGGATACTCCAGCTCTGATTTGAAGGTACATTATATGAAGAAACAAAAACAACCAACAAACAGAGATGCAAGTTTTCAGTTTGCATCGGACCTTCACTTTACTGATAGAGGCAATAAAGAAGAAAACCATTTAAGAAACATATTTATCAGTGGAAAAAAAATCATGCTCTAGAATTATTTGAATTGTCCTCAGGGGGTACTATAGCTTTCATATCTAATTTTCAGTTCAAATTTGCACCGTGCCCATACAAATCTCAATGAATGTGGCTTTCTTGTAGGTTACACAGGCTATCGCGCACTTATTGAGCCTGATTCTGTGGACTATGAAAGTATCCGTAAGTATTTTATTTCCTTTGAAAGGAGCTTTGCGTGAAGCGAACTGACTACACAGATAGGATTCGTAATCTGTAAATCATCTTTTTCTGCAATTTTTTTACCTTCTTGATTTTTGCTGCAATTTTCAAATTACATTTTTTCCTCTCTGCATTCTGAGCTCTGAACAAACACTGCTCATACCCTACGTAAGAACAACAAAATACTTTGTAGTCAATTAATCACTTTGCCAAAGACTTTGTTGAAAAACAAACTTTGCGTCACATACAAAGCAAATATAATAATTATAAGTTGCTAAACTAAAAGATGTGCAAAACAAGAAAAATTAAAGTCAGAGTCAGGTGGTTGCAAACATAAACCGTTCTAGAGACCTACAAATTAAAAAAAGAATTTAAAAAAATCTATATTCTATATACTAAAAATACAAATGTATCCTTTCCAACACACGTATATACTGACTATACCACTATATCCTCCCCCACACTCCACGTTCTATATACTGATCGTACTGATATATCCTCCTCCTCCTCCACACTCTACATTCTATATACTGACTGTACTGATATATCCCCCTCCTCCTCCTCTACACTTTATATTCTATATACTGACTATACCACTATATCCTCCTCCTCCTCCATACTCTACATTCTATATACTGACTGTACTGATATATCCTCCTCCTCCATACTCTACATTCTATATACTGACTGTACTGATATATCCTCCTTTTCCTCCACACTCTACATTCTATATACTGACTGTACTGATATATCCTCCTCCACATGCTATATACTGACTGTACTGATATATCCTCCTCCACACTCCACGTTCTATATACTGACTGTACTGATATATCCTCCTCCTCCTCCATACTCTACATTCTATATACTGACTGTACTGATATATCCTCCTCCATACTCTACATTCTATATACTGACTGTACTGATATATCCTCCTTTTCCTCCACACTCTACATTCTATATACTGACTGTACTGATATATCCTCCTCCACATGCTATATACTGACTGTACTGATATATCCTTCTCCACACTCCACGTTCTATATACTGACTGTACTGATATATCCTCCTTCTCCTCCACACTCTACATTCTATATACTGACTGTACTGATATATCCTCCTCCTCCACACTCTACATTCTATATACTGACTGTACTGATATATCCTCCTCCACATGCTATATACTGACTGTACTGATATATCCTCCTCCACACTTCACGTTCTATATACTGACTGTACTGGTATATCCTCCTTCTCCTCCCCACTCTACATTCTATATACTTACTGTACTGATATATACTCCTTCTCCTCCACACTCTACATTCTATATACTGACTGTACTGATACTCTATATGCTCCTCCTCCACACTCTACATTGTATATACTGACTGTACTGATATATCCTCCTCCTCCTCCACACTCTACATTCTATATACTGACTGTACTGGAATATCCTCCTCCACATTCTATATACTGACTGTACTGATATATCCTCCTCCTCCTCCACACTCTATATACTGACTGTACTGATATATACTCCCCCTCCACACTCCACATTCTATATACTGACTGTACTGATATATACTCCTTCTCCTCTACACTCTACATTCTATATACTGACTGTACTGATATATCCTCCTCCTTCTCCTCCACACTCTACATTCTATATACTGACTGTACTGATATATACAGGCATACCCCACTTTTAAGTACACAATGGGGTTCATTTACTAAAGCTGGAAAGTGCAAAATCAGGCTCACTTCTGCTTAGAAACCAATGAGCTTCCAGGTTTTATTACCAAAGCTTAATTTAACAAGCCGAGGTTAGAAGCTCATTGGTTTCTATGCAGAAGTGAGCCTGATTTTGCACTTTCCAGCTTTAGTAAATAAACCCCATTGTGTACTTAAAAGTGGGGTATGCCTGTATATATCAGTACAGTCAGTATATAGAATGTAGAGTGTGGAGGAGAAGGAGGATGATATATCAGTACAGTCAGTATATAGAATGTAGAGTGTGGAGGAGAAGGAGTATTTATCAGTACAGTCAGTATATACACTCTACGTTCTATATACTGACTGTACTGATATATCCTCCTTCTCCTCCACACTCTACATTCTATATACTGACTGTACTGATATATCCTCCTCCTCCACACTCTACATTCTATATACTGACTGTACTGATATATCCTCCTCCTCCTCCACACTCTACATTCTATATACTGACTGTACAGATATATCCTCCTCCTCCACACTCTACATTCTATATACTGACTGTATGGATATATCTTCCTCCTCTGTCTATTTTATATCCTCCTATCTTTCACACTGTCCTTTCCATTATGTAGCTATAAGCTTTGATCTAATTTTTTACCATTATATTTATAGCACCGCCTGGTGTCATGAACATTGTTGACTACGATGATCCAGCAGAAAATGCTGAGAGCGAGGTGGATTCTGTTATGGAACCTCGAACTTACTTTCCTGAAACCCTTCTATGGTCGATTGAGCCAATTCCGTGAGCACCTTGTTTATTAATTTTACATTGTATAGAAGGTGTATTGACACTGAATTTTATTCTCAGGTCTCTGTTTTTACAACAAGCTGTAAATTGTATAATGGTGGTAAATGTCCCATCTGAGAAGATCTCTCACCCTCATCTCTGCTATCTTACTAGTAAATTTGTTGGTAGGTGCTGTCTACGTTCCCTACTGCAGGTGGCGCTCAACCACAGTGGCATTGCAAGGGGAGAGGAAGTCAAGAGGAATATGGTTCATCTTTGGTTTCCTGGGTCAGTGGGAAAGCTATCCGATTGGATGCTGTTTCCTCATGTGACTCTTGCTGCCATCTTGGGTCAGGCAGAGCCTATTTAAGGCCCTGGCTCCCAGGCTTGGCATGCATTTCGCCTGTGGGTAGTGTAGGGAAAAGTCACCCGTCTGACAGGGTTAGTGATTAGCGAAAGGGAGAGGTTCCTTATGGGTAGGGAAATGATAGGAACAAGCCAACCTTCCTGGAGTCCTCCCCCATTTGGGTTCGGACTGGCCAGGCTGCATTCCAACCCTCAAAACAGATTTTGTTGGCCTGAGACCTGCTCCGCTACACATTGCTGTTATATACCATGAGTGGCCCCGGTCGTGTGCCTTCCCACCAGGGTTTTTGTGAATTACTGGATTCTGCATTAATACAAATTCTGTACTTTACAACCATATTCTGTGTGTTTACTGCTGCCACACCACACTACACCTCCCCACATACTGAGCACAATATTGTAGATATCTAAATGGCCTGCGCCAGTTTGAAAAATTATTTCCCTTGATTTTGGTAAGTTTACCGAAAGGTGCTGTAAATTCAGGTAGTTCTTAATAGTACCACTTTGTAAAAAATGAATGCACTAAATTCAAAAATGATTGACTCCTATTTGTAGATAATGAAAGGGGAGGTAATTAAGACTTACTCTAAGTTGTTATGCGGAGACAGGCAGAGTGCCTGTTGCTTTACACAGTGTAGTAGAGCGGCATATTTGCTACTGCTAACCTGTCACTGTCACTGGTTGTTAAAGTTGCTGTCAGCTTCACAGTCAACAGCCTCCTAGCAACCAGCGATGCTGCAGTGGATGGAGCACAATGGGAAAGTTGAAACACTACTTCCCCATCAGGTCTGCTCTCACCCTGTAACTGGCAGTGGGTAGATTCTAAAGCCAATAGCAGGCTGTCTATTGGCTAATGATCCACCTCCTGCCTGCTGTCAATTATAATGGGAGCAAACCAGATGAGGAATTGTGTGTAAATCCCCACCGGTGCACCGCCGGGCAGTTGCAGGGAGGAAGCACGGTTGTACTGAGGGTGGAGTGTCTACAACAGGTACATGAATCCTTCGCTCGCACTGGCATTTATCATGTGGACGTGTGCCAAAATTCTAAGAAGTGTCTTAACCTCTTGCCTTCTGGGCGCTTTTACCCCCTTCCTGCCCAGGCCAATTTTCAGCTTTCAGCGCTATCGCATTTTGAATGACAATTGCGCGGTCATGCAACACTGTACCCAAACAAATATTTTATAACTGTTTTTCCCACAAATAGAGCTTTCTTTTGGTGGTGTGTAATCACTGCTGGGTTTTTATTTTTTGCTAAATAAACAAGGACCGAAAATTTTGAAAAAAAAAACCCAAACTTTTCCATAGCTTGTTATAAAATTTTGCAAACAGGTAATTTTTCTCCTTCACTGATGTGCACTGATGGGCACTGGTAAGGCAGTACTGATGAGGCGGCATTGATGGCCACTGATAGGCTGCACTGATGGGCACTGATGAGATGGCACTGATGAAGAGGCACTGATGAGGCTGCACTGATAGGCGGCGCTGATGGGCACTGATAGGTGCCATTGATGGGCACTGATATGGCACTGATGGGCACTGGTAGGTGGCACTGATAGGTGACATTGATGAGGAGACACTGGAGGGCACTGATTGGCAGCAGTGGTGGGCACTGATTGGCAGCAGTGGTAGGCATTGATTGGCAGCAGTAGGTGGGCACTGATTGGCAGCAGTGATGGGCACTGATTATCAGCAGTAGGTGGCACTGATTGACAGCAGTGGTAGGCACAAATTGTCAGCACTTTTGCAGAAGCCGATTTTCTCCCCTTCTCCATGCGCTGACAGCATGAGAAGGAGCGGTGAAGAGAGCCGATAACCAGCTTCTGTTGACATTGTGATCAGCTGTGTTTGCACACAGCTGATCATGCGGTAAAGAGCCCCTGATTGGCTCTTTACCTCAATCTATGTTCGGCAGTGCCTGTAGGACACTGCGAACACAGAGCGCGCTGCCCGCGCCCAGCAGCGGACGTAATCACAGGAGGCCGTCATATGATGGCTTCCCAGAACTGGAAGACGACACTATATCTACCATTTGGCTATTGCACAGTTGTCAAGTTGTTAGAGCCCTTGCACACTGGGGCGGTTTGCAGGCGCTATTGCGCTAATAATAGCGCCTGCAAACCGCCCCGAAAGTGCCGCTGCTGTCATCCCAGTGTGAAAGCCCCGAGGGCTTGCACACTGGAGCGATGCGCTGGCAGGACAGTAAAAAAAGTCCTGCCAGCAGCATCTTCGGAGCGGTGTGTATACCGCTCCCTTACCGCTCCTGCCCATTGAAATCAATGGGACGGCGCGGCTATACCGCCGGCAAGGCGCCTCTGCAGAGGCGCTTTGCGGTGGTATTTAACCCTTTCTCGGCCACTAGCGGGGGGTAAAACCGCCCCGCTAGCGGCCGCATACCGACGGTAAAACGCCGCTAATAATAGCGGCGTTTTACCACCGACGCCGCCCCCCGCCCCAGTGTGCAAGGGCTCTTAAGAAAGCTGCAGCCAGCTTCCCGACCGCGCTCCTTAACAACCAGCTTTTCCTACGCAAAGCTTTGTCCAATCAGGGAGCAGAATGCACTGTGCTATGTGCAGTGCATTGCAGGCCGTTAGCCCCACCAAACTTCCTGCAAATTCGGGTGTTCCCCTGAACGGGGCGAACAGCCAATGTTCGGCCCGAACTCATGTTTGGGTCAAACTATTCGCCAACCCTGAGCACAAGCAACATTTTTGTCCGTAGATATGTCTGATGGATGTCTTTACATTTGTGTGTACATGGGGGTGAGACAGGGTCAGTTATTTTTTGGGGGGGGGGGTTTAGTGCTTGGTTGTAACTTTGTTTTTTGACACTTTTTTTCAATAAAACTTTATATCACATGGGGAAAAAATGTTGCAAAACAAACTGATCATATCGAAAACCTTTTCCAACTCCATCCAAACGTTTAAAAAAAAATGTAATTGTTTACTTTTTAAAAAAGTTTGTAATAAAAAGAATACAGAGCTGGGAAGCATGGTAATTTAGTAGTAAGCACTGTGCCCTTGTAGCACTGAAGTTTCTAGTTAACATCATGTTTACTTTGTAGGCTTTTCTATGTTTTTATGCGCTTCCTCTGTGCTACAATTTCTACCCAATAACTAACCCATGGTCAGCTGTATTACGTTGGCCTTTGGGCACGGAATGATGGGACTGCTCCGTACATGGTATGCTAGCATTATGTAAACATGGGATATAAATTAGAAGTTGCCATGATGGAGCAAGTGTAATTATTAAAGGACCAAGTCCACATACACTATATTACCAAAAGTATTGGGACACTGCCTTTACACACACATGAACTTTAATGGCATCCCAGTCATAGTCTGTAGGGTCAGGTACTGACATTGGATGAGAAGGCTTGGCTTGCAGTCTCCACTCTAATTCATCTTAAATTCACACCAAAGGTGTTCTATCGGGTTGAGGTCAGGACTCTGTGCAGGCCAGTCAGTTACTCCACCACAATTTTTTATGGACCTTGCTTTGTGCACTGGTCCAAAATTCATTTAGTGGAGTGGAGATTATGGTGTGGGGATGTTTTTCAGGGGTTGAGCTTGGCCCCTTAGTTCCAGTGAAGGGAACTCTTAAGGCATCAGCATACCAAGATATTTTGGACACTTTCACGCTCCCAACTTTGTGGGAACAGTTTGGGGCTGGCCCCTTC
Source organism: Aquarana catesbeiana (assembly GCF_042186555.1). Classification (NCBI taxonomy): domain Eukaryota; kingdom Metazoa; phylum Chordata; class Amphibia; order Anura; family Ranidae; genus Aquarana; species Aquarana catesbeiana. The sequence goes on along the minus strand of NC_133331.1, from coordinate 48,538,539 downwards.
CTGTTCCAACATGACTGTGCACCAGTGTACAAAGCAAGATCCATAAAGAGATGGATGAGCGAGTTTGGGGTGGAGGAACTTGACTGGCCTGCACAGAGTCCTGACCTTAACCTGATAAAACACCTTTGGTGTGAATTAGAGCTAGGACTGCGAGCTAGGCCTTCCTGTCCAACATCAGTGCCTGACCTCACAAATGCGCTTCTGGATAAATGGTCAAACATTCTCAGACACACTCCTAGCTGCAAAGGGTCGGCCAACTCAATATTGAACCCTACGGACTAAGACTGGGATGCCATTAAAGTTCATAAGCATGTAAAGGCAGGTGTCCCAATATTTTTGGTAATATAGTGTATGATCAGCAGAATAACTTCTCTGTCTGGATATCAAGAAATAAAAGAGAGTCTCATATTTATTGTATTTTGTAGTTCTTCTGGGTCCTCTGAAATTCCAGTCACCTTACCGGACACCATCACTGAGTGGAGCGCCCAGATGTTCTGTGTCAGTAATCGTGGTTTGGGTCTGTCTGCTGCAACCTCTATCATCGCCTTCCAGCCATTCTTTATTGATCTCCGACTGCCCTTCTCTGTAATTCGTGGTGAGAATTTGCAGCTCACGGCTTTGGTGTCCAACTACATGAGCCAGGAAATGATGGTAAATTGGCACTGTAGATTCCAAAACCAATTGTGCAATGTTAGTAAAGATATTAATCAGCTTTTTGTTTATGTTTTCATCATTTGGAAGAAAAGAAAATGCTCCACAACCTTCCTAGAACTTAAATTGGAAGTAAACCCATCAAAAACCAGTTGCCATGCCGGGAATGTAACTGTCACAATGGTTGTACTCTCAACCAAACTGTCAGACCCTCCAATGGCTGGTGTCATAACTGATCACATAAGCAGCATCATGGCAGTTGAAGATTAAACAGAGGCCATGATGGCAGCTTCCTTGGCTGAAAACGATCGGGAGGGTTTTCTTCCACTTTAACAGGAGGTAAAGCTCAGTTCCAGTTCAGTGTTTTTAACATTTAACGCATCACACATTTTGCAGTTAAGTGGTCATGAAACACTTGCCATATTAAACCTAAACTCCAGCCAAACCGCTAAAGATGAAATACATAAATGGGGACTGTTGATCAAGTCCTGAGATTTACACAGCACAGCCACATCTGGTAAGGTAGGGGACAAGTACCACTTACAGGTCTTCTCTCTCCCTGGGGAGTAGTGACCAGTCCTGGGACAAGGCCATCCAGCACCTAGGGCAAAGATGACAAACTGCGCCCTCCTCCCTCATTCATGATGTGCAGACTTGGGAGATCCTACACCCAGTAGTCACTAATTTGTCAAAATCACTGCTGCTTTAATTACTCCTGTCAGCAGGGGCGGACTGACAGCTCATGGGGCCATATGGAGATTATGGGGCCCCCGGGCAATAGGAGGAGATTATGGGGCCCCCGGGCAATAGGAGATTATGGGGCCCCCGGGCAATAGGAGATTATGGGCCCCCCCAGGCAATAGGAGATTATGGGGCCCCCAGGCAATATATTATGAGGCCACACAGTATACACACACACACAATATACACACACAGTATACATACACAGAATACACATACACACACTGAAAAGGTACTGGAGAGGCGGGGCAGCTATAATCTTGGGATTTTTAAAAAAACACAGATTACATACTGTCCCTGGTTTTATTGAGGCTGGCAACCCTGATGGGGCCCCTTAGTGGCATGGGGCTCTCGGGCAGTGCCCGAGTGCCTGAATGGTCAGTCCGCCCCTGCCTGTCAGCCTTGCAACAGAAGGAAGGTTCCCCCATCCCTATATAGTAAACCATTGCACTCAGAGCAGCTGCCCTCCTGCCCACCCCTTGTACTGGCCCTGTCTGTGACTGCAAAGTGAAATGAGAAGCAGCACACTAATAAGTTCAATGCTTTGTAACTTTGCTCTCTCTTCCTATCAGCGTGTCCCTTGATAGCACATGAGCACTACAGCACAACTGACCAGCTTTTTGTGCTCCTGTACATGGGCTGCAATAAGCTGATGTCAAGTCAAATTCAAGTTCTTATACTAGTTATTATTTTAAATTCAATTACGCCAGCCATAGGTGGAGCAAATTTCTTTCCTGCAACCACAGGTTGATCAACACAGTCAGAGGGAATTCCACCCATGGAGCCATTGTCTTCTCCCGGCAGGGAGGGGGAAGCCGTCCCCGCCGGGAGAGCACAGTGATTACTGTGAGTGGCTATAATAGAAATAAATAGAAATGTAAAATCCGACAGGCTGGTTGTACCCAAGTTGATCGATCAACTTGGGTACATTCAGCCTGCCCATACATGGTTCAAATCTCAGCTGGTCCTTTCTGAACTGGCTGAGATTCGAATCGTTTATGGTTGGCTTTATTATGCACTGATTTTTAATGAGTATAGACCTGCATAGCAGTGGCGGCTGATGCTCAATATTCTTGGGGGGGTGGCCCGCAGCCCCCCCCCCACTCGCTCGATTGCCGCTTCCCCCCATCGCTTGATTTCCGCATCGCCCACCAGGCCTCTCGCTAGCCCCGCACTTACCCCATCCAGGTCGCAGCTTCGGTGGCTTCCCCCCTGCGTCTCCTCCCGAGTCTCAGCGGTGGCTTCTCCTCCTGGTCAATCAGGACTCAGGACTCATGGCCAATCAGGTCTTAGGACTCCCGGCCAATTGGGTCTCAGGACCCACTTCCTAATTGGCTGGGAGGAGAAACAGGAAGACAGCGAATATTAATGTCACACAACTGGGTGGGCTCGGGGTGCAGTGCTCTGCACCCCGAGCCCACCTTTTTTTTAAGCCAATTAGAGCCTCAGACTCAAATAATGGGCTTAAAGAATTAAAAAAAACATTGAAATCTATGCGTCTGGCTCACTGCATGTAGATTATGGGCCGGGTGCATGGATTGGGGGGGGGGTGCCCCTAAACCCTGCATGAGCGGCCGGCACTGCTGCATAGATTGATGTGTCTTTTATCTGCCTGACATTCAACTTTAACAATTAGAAAAGCTCTTATATGAAGGAAATTGCAGTATATATTGTAATTAACTGGAAAGGCTTTGATGTTTAAAGGGTTAGTTCACCTTTAGTGACTTTTGCCAACATATCCCTGCATCACATCATCCTCAATACATTAACATGCTGTACTCCGTTTTATTTAAAAAATGCTTGATTTTCATGCAGTCTATTCCATTGCCCTCCCATCTCCGTCCTGCAGATGGCAGGACATACCGAGCATTGGATGCTGGGCACCGGGAACTCACAAACGAGCACTCAGATTGATTCTACCCACATTGTCTGTTCTCTTTCACTCTCACACAATGCTGAGCTAACTCTTTAAACTGCTTCTTTGTGCAGCTGTTCACAGATAGGTTGACTCTTGAGATATATGAAAGTTGCCTCGTGATGTTGGTGAAATTGTCCTCTGTCATTTTTTATTCCTGGCGGTAGAACAGTGGAGCAGAGTTTTACCAAGAATCAACAAGAGGTTCATTGTCCGGAGAGATTATTTACAATTATTTATGTGTTCACAGATTCAGTCAACATTAGCTGAATCTAACGATTACGTCCTGAACAGCCCCAAGGACAACACAGTCTGTGTTGGTGGAGGACAGAGGAAAGCGATCTCATGGCAGATGACTCCAACCGCATTAGGTAACTAAAAAACATTATTTTTATATTAATTTATTGTATTAAAAAGGCAAAATACAATAAATTAACAATGGAAACGTTGCAGTCCGGTCATCTATAATTATGCAGGAATGTCTGCAGACTTATTTAAATTGTACCTCCTGTCATATAAAAGGAGTTTGTGTCTCTGCCCCTCCCACAATGGGGAGATTTCCTGCAGTAATTTGTGTCTCTGCCCCTCCCAGAAATATGGAATTTCCCTGCAGTAGTTTGTGTCTCTGCCCCTCCCACAATGGGGAGATTTCCTGCAGTAGTTTGTGTCTCTGCCCCTCCCACAAGTGTGAGATTTCCTGCAGTAATTTGTGTCTCTGCCCCTCCCAGAAATGTAGAATTTCCCTGCAGTAGTTTGTGTCTCTGCCCCTCCCACAATGGGGAGATTTCCTGCAGTAGTTTGTGTCTCTGCCCCTCCCACAAGTGTGAGATTTCCTGCAGTAGTTTGTGTCTCTGCCCCTCCCACAATGGTGAGATTTCCCCCCAGTAGTTTGTGTCTCTGCCCCTCCCAAAATAGTGAGATTTCCCCCCAGTAGTTTGTGTCTCTGCCCCTCCCACAATAGTGAGATTCTGCTGCAGTAGTTTGTGTCTCTGCCCCTCCCACAATGGTGAGATTTCCCCCCAGTAGTTTGTGTCTCTGCCCCTCCCACAATGGGGAGATTCATTCTTTGCAATGTTCTTGTTTATGGACAGGTTTGCATTTTCGGTTGTTCTGACATTTATTATTGACAATCCCTCTACCTGTGCTGGTTCTGTTTGGTTCCAAGACTCCATCACACGTCTGCTACATAATTAATTAGACTGAGATTGTTTAACTTTTTAACAAACCATATTTAACCTTTCTGCAGGCCTGCTGAATATCTCGGTCACCTCCCAGGCTGTGAATGGTCAGTGCGGAGGACAGAGCGCCGTGATACCAGACAAAGGCAGCAGAGACGCCGTTATCCAAACTTTACTGGTTAAGGTGAGTATTAGGGCCCCAAATTTCACAAGTCCAATAATGTAACAAAGACTGATGTGACTGGCTCAGTGCCCTCTGTACAGCACTGTGGAATATGTCAGAGCTATATAAATATATAATAATAATAGTGTGAGATTGTGAAGAGACTATAAGTATACCCACTGAGGTCTTTCCCTGCCTGGTATCTATAGAGATATCTGTCCATCAGTTCAGCTAACATCTACACTGCAGTCTGTGCCCAACCTACGTAACTATTTCATTCTGTATTCCTTTGATCTTGACAATGATATTATTTTTTTGTGTGCTGCTCTATAAACATTTGACCTCCTGAAGATTTACCCCCCCTCCCCTTCCTGACCAGGCCATTTTTTTGTGATACGGCACCGTGTTACTTTAACTGACAATTGTGCGGTGGTGTGACACTGTACCCATATAAAATTAATATCCACAAATAGAGCTTTCCTTTGGTGGTATTCGATCACCTCAGCGGTTTTTTATTTTTTGCGCTAAAAACAAAAAAACGTACATTAAAAAAAAAAAAACATTATATTACTTTCTGCTAAAAAAAATATCAAATAAAAAATATAAAAAATCTAATTTCTTTATCAGTTTAGGCCAATATGTATTCTGCTACATATTTTTGGTAACAAAAAAATCTCAATAAGCGTATACTGATTTGCGCAAAAATTAAAGCGTCTACAAACTATGGGATATGTTTATTTATTTTTTAAATTTTTATTGTTTTGCTAGTAATGGCGGCGATCAGCGTCTTATAGCGGGACTGCGATACTGTGACGGACATTTTGACACTAATTGGCACTTTTTGGGGACCAGTGACACTAATACTAAAAACACTAATCAGTGCTAAAAAATATGCACTGTCACTGTAATAATGACACTGGTTGGGAAGGGGTTAACATCAGGGGCGATCAAAGGGTTAGCTGTGTGCCTAGCCTGTGTTTTCCTACAGTGTGGGTGGTGCTCTTACTAGGGGAAGACATGGATGCATGTCCCTGCTTTCCAGAGACACAGGATCCATGCCTTCCCTGCTGACAGAACGGCAATCTGCCTTGTTTACATAGACAGACTGCAGTTCTGCTACTGTACTAAATGATCCGTGGGCGCCGTCTGAAATCGAATCTGCGGTACCCACTGATCAGCTCTCGCTGTGAATAATCACAGTGGGAGTGAGCCACCGATGCCATGCATGCGCGCCCCCTGTCCAGAAGCGCCAGATCACAAATTATATATATATATATATATATATATATATATAATCTGTAGCAGTAAAACTGCTATGAGGTGGACAGCAAATGGTTAAAATGCATGTTTTAAAATGTGTTTTTTTGTTTTTTAGCCCGAAGGGACCTTGGTGGAGCAGGCTCACAACTCCATGCTGATCGTTGAAAGTACGTGGATCACTCCCCCAAGACACTTAACAGAGAAGATCATTAGAGGCATTCCAGTCTATGAATGAATGTCAATGCAAATCCATTGTATTTAGGATGGAGTTGTGTGCTGTGTGTGTATAAGAGCTTTAAACATAGATATTTATCAAGCCTTCAGTCTGGGATGTATTTGCCTGAAAGACCTCTGTTCCTTTATTTTTTATTTCTAGGCCTTTTTACGCTACACAGTACAAAGTAACATGTTATACCTTTACTAATCTGAATATCAATAAGATTTATTTCTTGTATTTTGTTTAGAAGGAACCATTGTGCCAGAGAAAATCAATCTTGAGCTGCCCAAATCTTACATTGTGGGTTCTGAGAGAGGATTTATTAGCTTTACAGGTAAGTAGTAAAAGTAATAGAATCCTGACTGTCAAATCTATGGCACTGCTGAGGGACTTCTATATAATTCTCCTCTCCTGAAATACTCTGCACTGCTAGAGGAATCTGCTCCTTCCTCTATCCAACTCTCCTCTCCTGAAATACTCTGCTCTGATGGAGGACTCTTCTCCTTCCTCTATCTAATTCTCCTCTCCTGAAATATTCTGCTCTATTCTGCTCCTTCCTCTATCCCACTCTCCTCTCCTGAAATACTCTGTTCTACCAGAGGTCTCTGCTCCTTCCTCCATCTAACTCTTCTCTCCTGAAATACTCTGCACTGCTGGAGGACTCTGCTCCTTGCTCTATCCCACTCTCCTCTCCTGAAATACTTTGCACTGCTGGAGGAAGCTGCTCCGTCTTCAATCTAACTCTCCTCTCCTGAAAGACTCTGCTCTGCTGGAGGACTCTGCTTCTTCCTCTATCTAACTCTGCTCTCATGAAATATTCTGCTCTACTCTGCTCCTTCCTCTATCCAACTCTCCTGTCCTGAAATACTCTGTTCTACCAGAGGTCTCTGCTCCTTCCTCCATCTAACTCTCCTCTCCTGAAATACTCTGCACTGATGGAGAAAGCTGCTCTGTCTTCCATCTAACTCTCCTCTCCTGAAAGACTCTGCTCTGCAGGAGGACTCTGCTCCTTCCTCTATCTAATTATCCTCTCCTGAAATATTCTGCTCTACTCTGCTCCTACCTCTTTCCAATTCTCCTCTCCTGAAATACTATGTTCTGCTTGACTCTGCTCATTCTTCTATCTAACTCTCTTCTCCTGAACTAATCTGCGCTGATGGAGGACTCTGCTCCTTCCTCTATATAACTCGCCTCTCCTGAAATATTCTGCTCTACTCTGCTCCTTCCTCTATCCAACTCTCCTCTCCTGAAATACTCTGCTCTGCTGGAGGACTCTGATCCTTCCTCTATCTAACTGTCCTCTCCTGAAATACTCTTAACTGCTGGAGGACTCTGCTCCTTCCTCCTTCTAACTCTCCTCTCCTGAAAAACTCTGCTCCTTCTTCTATCTAACTCTCTTCTACTGAACTAATCTGTTTAACTGGAGGACTCTGCTCCTTCCTCCATCTAACTCTCCTCTCCCGAAATACTCTGCTCTGCTGGAGGACTCTGCTCCACTAAGTCCATAAAGACATGGATGAGCGAGTTTGGGGTGGAGGAACTTGACTAGCACGCACAGAGTCCTGACCTCAACCCGATAGAACACCTTTGGGATGAATTAGTGCGGAGACTGCGAGCCAGGCCTTCTCCTCCAACATCAGTGCCTGATCTCACAAATGCACTTCTGGAAGAACGGTCAAGCATTCCCATAGACATACTCCTAAACCTTGTGGACAGCTTTCCCAGAAGAGTTGAAGCTGTTATAGTTGCAAAGGGTGGGCCAATGCAATATTGAACCCTACAGACTAAGGCTGTGATGCCATTAAAGTGCGTGTAAAGGCAGGTGTCCCAATATTTTTGGTAATATAGTGTATCTGAGAATTAATCAATCCTGATGTATTGACAGCTTATCTCATTTCTTGAGATGCCAGGACAGTACAAATACCCTCAATTGATCCCTTTTTGGAAAGTAGATAGTCCAAGATATTTAGAAGTATGGCGAGTTTTTTAAAGTTGACATTTTTTTTCACAATTTTTTTTTTTTTTTTTACATACTATAACCAGTGCAGTACAGAATCATCAAATAACTGGTGTGGTGGTGATTAGCAACACTGGTGATAGTATGTAAATAGTGAATTTCACTATTATAAGCAACCATTTCTACTGAATTAAAGTGATTAATTTGGTGTGTATTGTTTTGATTGTCTGTGACTGGCCACAGCTAATCACATAGTACAGATGGGCTGTCTGTACCATGTGATCACTGTGACCAATCACAGCTAGCAACACAATTGTACACAATGAATGGAAGCCATCCATTGTGTTTAGTTGTCATGTGATCCACTGTGATTGGTCACAGCAATCACATAGTACCGGCAGTGGCCTGGTACAGTGATCTGTCATCGGCTGTGTCCAGTGGACACAGTGGGTAACAGATTGAGCGACGGTATGGCCCGTTCTGGGACGACGTCATATGACTTCCACCCGAAAAAAAGGATTGTCCTGCCCAGCTGTCATTTTGTTTATAGGCTGGGCGGGAAAAGGTTAAATATTCTGCTCTGCTGGAAGATTCTGCTTCTTCTTTCTAACACTCCTCTCTTGAAATACTCTCCTCTGCTGGAGGACCCTGCATCTTCCTCTATCTAACTCTCTTTTTCTAAAGCACTCTCCTCTGTTGGAGGGCTCTGCTTCTTCCTCTATCCAACTCACAGGCTTTTCTTTAATGTATTTTAGACACTAGGTACTCCTTCTATCTCGTTGATATCTCTCTTTCCCTCATTTTCTCTGTGTCTCTCTTTCTCAATCCTCACTTCACCTCTTACTTTTCATTTCTGGGTCAGGTGACATCATGGGTTCGGCAATGAACAACCTGGACAAACTCCTGGCCATGTCGTATGGTTGTGGTGAGCAGAACATGCTCAATTTTTGTCCGAATATCTACGTTCTCCGGTATCTGAAGTCTTCAAATCAGCTGACTGATTCTATCCTGGAGACGGGGAAGAAGTTTTTGGAAGCAGGTGAGTGTAGCATCTAGAGGAAGAAGTGGACCTGGGTAAACAGAACACAAAGCAAGTTCACCAGTTCAAAGTAAATAGAAGAATGAAATAAGATGGCCATGTCTTGAAGGACACTCATTAATTTACTGATAGAGGATGCCATTTCCCAGTACTGGAAATGCTGCTAACTCCTGGTCAGTGCACATGGTAATGCAGAATAATATGGCTGTCCTGGAACTAACATCAATCCATGGTGTCAGGGAATGTCAGTTTTTTGTTTGGAAGAGTCATCTGCACCAGTTATGGTTGTTGGGTGTTCTCCAAGATGGACATAGCAATGTACAGTATATTGACTTAAAGAGAAAAAAGCATAGAAGGCTCCATAGCGGGGGCAATTGTTCAGACATTAGCCTAACTATGATGACTTTGCTTGGGTTGCCAGGGATCAATTGTCATGCTTCAGGAGACCTTTGATCTCCAAAAATGGTTGGGGGGGGGGGGGGGGGGTTATAAGGCTGCTATTTCATTTCATCCAATCAAATATTATGTAAGGAAATACCATCCATTCTGTATCCTGTAGTTTGGTATCCAGTATTTGATAGAAGACAAATCATTCTCATGATACATACCTTGTGCTGTTGCATAGTTTATTCAGAATCATTTCAACCTTTTTTTACTTTACGAATTTTCGAATTTACAAAAAAACGAATGAAATGAAAACGAACACATTTTTCGGCAGTGCACTTGTCTAGCAATACTGTTCCCCCAGCTGCAGCATACTGCCAAGTTTGCTCCAGTGATGAGGACAGAGGGGATTATGAGGTCACTGACTGTACTTGGGTGCCTGAGAGAAGAGAGGAGGAAAGTGAGGAGGAGGAGGCACAACTCCAACGAGGCAGGATGTCCTCCAGAGGCCAGCTTAAGGGCAGCCACCCTATTGCTTTACATCACAGAGCTCCACAGGTGCAGGACGCTGCTGATTCTCCGCTGACTTCCAAAATTTAATTGGTGTGGGCTTTTTTCAACACATGTGCACAGGGCTGGACTGGGACAAAAATTTGGCCCTGGACATCATCCAGACTGGCCCACTTTAATTTTTCAAACACGCACAAAAACACTGTGGGGGTTGGAGGACAGAGGGGGACACTGTGGGGGTTGGAGGACAGAGGGGGACACTGTGGGGGTTGGAGGACAGAGGGGGACAGCGTGGGGGCTGGAGGACAGAGGGGGACACTGTGGGGGCTGGAGGACAGAGGGGGACACCGTGGGGGCTGGAGGACAGAGGGGGACACCGTGGGGGCTGGAGGACAGAGGGGGACACCGTGGGGGCTGGAGGACAGAGGGGGACACCGTGGGGGCTGGAGGACAGAGGGGGACACCGTGGGGGCTGGAGGACAGCCTGGGGGGGAACAGGAGAGTATCATGGGGCCTCCTGCGATCCTGTTGGGGCCCAGGCCCCCTACATCTGTACTGGCTGCTTCTGCTCCCCCCTCCCCAGTGATGGCGACAGTACACAGCTTCACCCAATGCCTGCAATAAGACCTCTCATGGTGCGCTGCTCTCTGCTGGCCCCTCCGCTCTTCTCGTCCGTCCCAGATGATGTCATGTACAAGCACCCGGGGTGGATGGGAGTGAAGGAGGGGCCCACGGGGAACAATACGCTGTGAGAGGTCCTATTACAGCCGCTTCCAGTGCTAGTGTTGCAGCTGCCATAGGGCCCCACAGTGCCGATAGGTCAGTCCACCCCTGCAGTACAGCAGTGCTTAAAGTAAAGGCTGTGCGGGCCGCGCAGCCATTACTTTGACAGGCTGTCACTCAAACCGGCCCACTGAGCCATCGGCCCACCGGGAAACTCCCGGTAGTCCAGATGGCCAGTACATGCCTGCATGTGCAGTAGATCGCACCGTTGCTGTTTGCAATCTATATCTGAAGCGGATCAAGCATGGCCAGAACTGCACGCGCTTGGGCACCAAATGCTTGACAAGTCATAAGAAGACTTTCCATGCAGTCCGTTGGCAACAGCAACTGAAAGACCCACATAATAAAAAAAAGGCGGACTTCTCCTTGCTCCTCATCTGTGATCTCAACCCCTACTATACTTCCAGTCCTTAAAAACATGCACTGAGAGGAATGAAGGTATAGCAATAGGTGCCACAAGTACTTGCAGCCAATCTGCTAGCAGCACACCATCAGTTGATATCAGCAGGCAAATTTCACTATCCCAGTTGCTGAACCGTAAAAAGAAATACTGTTCCAGCCATCCATATGCTCAGAGTCTAAATGCTAGCTTGGCCAAATTACTAGCACTCCAACTGCTGCCTTTTCAGATGGTAGACTCTGCCCCCTTTCGTGAATTTGTGGAATGTGATGTACTATAGTGGCAGGTTTCAAAACAATTTTTTTTTTCATGTAAGACCATTCCAGCTCTCTACCGTCATGTGGAAGGCAATGTTTTGGCCTCGTTGGACAGGGCGGTCAGCAGCAAGGTTCATATTACTGCTGACTCATGGTCCAGCAGGCATGGTCAGAGACATTATATTTCTTTCACGGCGCACTGGGTAACTCTGCTGGCATCTGGGAAGGATGCAGGATAGGGTTCAGTGTTGGAGCTTGGGACGCCACCAAACCTCCAAAAAAATGGTAGTAATGCTGCCACACCTCTCTGTTCCACTCCCTCGTATTCTTCTTCCTCTATGGCCTCTTCTGCAGAATTGTCCTCTGAACCAGCAGTGCTCCCTAAGCGTTCAAGGGGCTATGCAAGCAGTCAGACTAAAAGATGCCATGCGGTGCTTCAGTTTGTCTGCCCAGGGGACAAGAACCACACTGGGGCAGAGATTCTGTCAGCTCTGCAGGGGCAGGCTCAGAGGTGGTTGACGCCACGCCAGCTTCAGCAAGGAATGGTTGTATGCGACAATGGCACCAACCTTCTCCGACAGGGACACTTGACCCATGTTCCATGTTTGGCACACAGCCTTAATTTGGTGGTGCAGCATTTCTTGACCAGGTACCCAGGCTTACAGAAACTTCTGAAGCAGGCCAGAAAAGTCTGTGGCCATTTGCGGTGGTCATACAATGGCAGTGCTCGGCTTGCTGACATTCAACGGGAATTCAACCTGCCCACCAACCGCCTCATTTGTGACATGCCCACCAGGTGGAACTGAACATTGGCAATGCTGCAGCGGCTGCACACACAGCAGAGGGCCATAAATGAGTACCTGTGTGAGTATGGCACCAGGACAGGGTCAGGGGAGCTTGGCTTCTTTTCACCATGCCAGTGGCTACTGATTGAGGATGCATGCACTGTCCTGTCACCATTTGAGGAGGCCACAAGGATGGTGAGCAGCAACAATGCATGCATCAGTGACACTGTCCCTCTAGTCTTCCTACTGCTGGACATGCTTTGTGGAATCATAGACAGGGCACTTGAGGCAGGACAGTGGGAGAAAGAGGAGGACTTCTTTTCCTCTCAAGGCCCCTTTATGCAGATAGCATTCCTAAGGGGCCGCCAAACACACAGGAAGAAGAGGAGGAGGATTGTGTCAGCATGGATGTGGAGGATAACATGCAGTAGTCCTCAAGTGATGGTTTTCGGTCCCCAGAAATCCAAGGAGTTGTACGTGGCTGGGAGGAGGTAGTATAAAGAAAAAAGTTCAGTGCGCTACTCAAATAATAATGTGAATATAAAGAAATGAAAAAATTATAGTTCATATGGAAAATGATGGTATCATAAACAGGAGGTGTGATTCCTCTTTAAATCTTCAGTAAATCTTCTATGGATTTTCTAAGACAATGCAGAAATAGGAAATGGGGGCTGCTTACCAGATTTGATGGCTCCCCACCACAGAGATCGTGTGAGCCTGAACAAACTCCTTTCGGGGTCAGGAACAGCTGGTCTTTGAGTAGAGACAGACTTCCCTCCACGCCTGGTAGCTAAAATTTCAGAGGCGGCAATCGGGAACGCTCTCCTCTATTAGCTGCTCCAGCAAGACCACTCGTAGCAGGAAATAGTATATTTTAAAAGAAAAGGAGGCGCTTCATTGTGCAGTAGTTTAAAATGCTTTAATCCATGAATGGACAACTGACATCAAAGCATTGGCAGGGTAAAACACCGTAGCAATTAAAAAACACAGCCGACGCCGAAGCCGATCAGCTGAGCATGTTCTGTCATCTACCGGATTCAAATTTAGAGGATAAATCTCAAAATTACATTTTTTTTATGTGGTAGACAGAATGCTGGTGTAGCACTACCCCCATAGGGACTGCAAGTGAAAGGGTTCCCCACTGCTGCACAGCCAGTCACTCAGCATTTCCTTCTTTCATCCGGGCACAAAAGTCTTTGGCTTGTTTTTGTAATTTTATTAGGGGATGATAACTTTGATGGGGTAAGGGATTATGGGATGCCTAATGTGATAACAATTTAACTTCAGGGACACTTCCTCCCTATTTACAGACTCCTCTTCTTCCTTCCACCTGCACAGGTTTTGTTCCTTTTTGCACAGCTTCTGCTGCTTCTCTCCTGAGGGAAACGACAGGCTTTTTGTCAGTTCAGCAACAGCCCATTACAGGCAGGGACTCTCAGTCCCTTGAAAAATAGTACATATGGAGTGACACAGCATATGTTATCTCCTTGTGCTTCCCTGTGGCCACTGAACACCGTTCCACTACTTGCAGAAAATGCTAGCCCACCTGGCTGCTCCACTCTTCCCAGTCCTTCTGACTGACATACACATAGAGACTCTCCAGGGCAAGGTTAGATGAAGACTTGGCACACTGCATTCTTCAAAAGAGCACTGATACAGATGGCACCCTCTCATCTTGTCTTGTCCCAGCACCATGCTGATCTGCTCACTATCTCTCTTTGGTTGCTCCTCTGCCTCTCTGGCTTTAGTTCCCCCAACTGCCTCCTGTGGTGGGATCCTCCCAGACCAACCTCAAAAGCTCCACCCCCCCCCCCCGGGTAAGGGGTCCCTCAAGGGCCACACAGACAGCCTCCCTCAGCACTGCTCCTCTATCTTCCACCCAAACTCTCTTGCTGGCAAGACTCATTTCTATTTAACCTGGGGATTGGCCAAAGGCCCCTAAATATTCAAGGGAACCCCTCCTAGCCTCCACCCACTAGTCCCAGAACATTTTCCAACATTCTAGAAACAGGGGGAGGCACCAGAGAGCTGCCAGGATGAGTCATTCAGCCCTGAACTCTAATAACCTTGACCCCGATTCAGTGACTCAGGTTTATCTCAAAGCCAGACTATGTTTTACCTGCACTACATTTCTAATAGCACAGACTACTGGGTGCTACATTGTTCTTTTTCGTAATATATATTATTGTGGTTTCCCTAGAGCAATGCTGAAAAAATAATGTTTTGCATTGAAACCCTCTAAGTTTGATTAACTAAATTATGTTCCTCCAGGACTACAGCGTCAGCTGACTTACAAGCACCCAGATGGCTCTTACAGTGCCTTTGGCAAAAGTGATAAAGAGGGTAGCACATGGTGAGTATGGCCCTCATCGGGCGGCAGCCAGACAAGACATAAAGGCTAAAGCTAGCCATACTTGCATAGATTAACACATATACGAGGGGGTACTGATAAGTATTGAACCTTACCCAGAAAAATTTGAGCTAGGAAGCTGTAAATTGCAGGGTGTACTGGCCAATTTGTCTACATTCAATGGTACAAAAATCAACTACCTATAATTTTAACTTATCTTTATTTTTCAGGTCCAAATTGAACATGGCAGCACCTCCAGAAAAATTCAATGTGGAAGAGCATAGAACCATAATCAAGTTCCCGTTTCTCCAAGGGAAAGGTGCAAAGCAGATCCATGATGAAATGTCACAAACTTTGGGTGACAGTGGCCCTTCATATGCAACAGTTAAACGTTGGGTTGTCAAACTGGCCATTTCGGTGTTGAAAGTGAGAAACCCAGTGGAAAGGCCTGTTTCTGTCTCTGTGCCTGCAAAAGTCAAACGTTTTGGGATCCACTTTGCTGCAAGCTTTCTCATTTCCAAGTCGTTGTGCATAATGGCACCAACTCTCTAACATGATATTCCCAGATATGTAGCAATACTTTTGGCTGATATTCAGTGGTCCTCCATGATCATGTCATGGATGGCTTTCACAAAGGCCCTCCACTGGGTTTCTCATTTTCAACACCGAAATGGCCAGTTTTAAAATTGACAACCCAACGTTTAACTGTTGCATATGAAGGGCCACTGTCACCCAAAGTTTGTGACATTTCATCATGGATCTGCTTTGCACCTTTCCCTTGAAGAAGCAGGAACTTGATTACGGTCTTATGCTCTTCCACGTTTAATTTTTCTGAAAGTGCTGCCATGTTCACTTTGGACCTGAAAAAGAGAGATAAGTTAAAATTATAGGTAGTTGATTTTTCACCATTGAATATAGACAAATTGGCCAGTACACCCTGCAATTTACAGCTTCCTAGCTCAAATTTTTCTGGGTAAGGCTCAATACTTATCAGCACCTCCTCGCAGATTATTGTATTCTGACAGCTACAGCACACTCGGTTGTCAGAACACACAAACAGAGACTGCATCAGATTGGTTGCATTCACTGTTCAGCCAACATTGAAAAAAATGTACTTTCGTTGAGCTGGGTGGTGCCAACAAGGGCACCCAATGAGGAAATTTCATCGGATTGAGCCAGAATCATTAGGAAAGTTTTTTTTTTTCTTTTTTGGTCATTATTTTACTTTCATGCATAAAGGTAAAAAACCTTCTGTGTTCAGCGCCCCTACTACCTGAGTCTGATCGTGATCCAGCCTGTGTCCAAGAGCAGCGTCTCTCTCTCTTCTCATTGGCTCAGAGACATCAGCCACTGTCAATCACAGGTAGTGAAGAGGGAACAGGGGGCAGGGCTGAGGCGTGCTCTGTGTGAACATGCACAAGTGCTCCCATAGCAAATGATTTGCTATGGGGGCACTCGGCAGGGCGGAGGACCGAGGAGCGCTGGCAGGGGACCCCAGAAGAGGGGGGATCGGGGCTTCTCTGTGCAAAACCATTGCACAGAGCAGGTAAGTATGAAATGTTTGTTATTTAAAAAATATACCTTTAGTATCACTTTAAGGCTGGGTTCACACTATTTTGAATTGGATGCAGGTTTCCCTGCATCCAATTCCCATGTCAAGAGACTGTGACCAGCTCTCTATGGAGCCAGTTCGCAAAGCTCCGGGAGGGCTGCAGGGTGGATTGAAAAGTCCTGTGTGTCTTCTGGTCCATTTCAGGTCCGAATTCCGCTAAAAATTCGGACCGAAATCGGACCTGAAACGGTGAACAGGGACACAGCGGACACCCTCTGTGAGTCCATTTGCATGGAGATGTGGACCCAGCCTAAAGCTGAATTCTGGGTATGGCAATTTTTACATAGTTACATTGGTCCAGCTTGAACCAATGTAAGTATGTATGTGCCATACCTGTGGAATCCCAGTGGAAACTGGAAATCACTGTAATAGTCACAGCTACTCCAGTGATCTTCCAGGTCTGGTACCAATCAGCTGCCCTTTCTGAAAACAGGACATTGTTCTTTTGTTACAGGTGCCATTCGGAGAATACTTTGCATTTTCTCAATGAATCTAAAGTGTTCTGACTGGATGAGGTGGAGATTGTGACATCTCCACCTCATCCAATCATACAAAATGCAAAAGTATTTCTCAATGACACCTGTGCAGAGTGAGTGACTTTGTGAGTTCACAATTCAGCAGGGCAGCCACTCCGTACGGGACCTGGAAGCTTGTGGAGATCACTGGAGTAGGCACCAAAGCTTTTTCCAGCTTCCATGGGGATCCCACAGGTATAGTACCTAAATACTTACATTGGCCCAAACTGGACCAATGTAACTATGTAACTATGTTAAAATTGCTATACCTAAACTTCATTGTTAACGTTACAAATGAGCTTTAAATTTCTCCTGGGGGTTGTGAAAGCTTCTTTCACCCAGCTAACCCAACCCATCACTAACTGTAACCCTTTGCTAATAAACAAAGTCATGTGATTGCCGAAGCAGGCACTGCTGCATGGTGAATTTAGAAGCCAATTTTGGTTAAATCTAGGTTAGTGTTTTCATGCCAAAATCAAGTTTGGCAACATTTTCTGCTCTATGCATGATAAAATTTGGAAATCTGCATTAGCACACTTCTTATTCAAATGATCAAAGGGTAGAATGCTTAGCTGTTGACAACTTGTGGCATAACCATAGCCATACTAGCCTACTTGGCTGTTTTGGGGCCCAATGGTGGGAGGGTGCCCCACTAGGGAGGTTCTCTGATGTTTCCATTTCAGAAGAGCTGAGGTCAGATGCACTAGATCATGGTTTAAGTTCTTGCTGTTGCATCTACTGCTTCCAGTCTGTGAGTAGATGTATTGCCTTGCTGGCTGGGGTGGTTAAAGAGGTGTGTCTGTGTATGGGGGGGGGGGGGTGGACGGGCTGCTGCCTCCTATCCTTGATGTCACAAAGAGAGGCAGCTGGATGGTGCCATCAAAATTTTGCAATGAGGCCCCATGAGTTGTAGTTACGTCCTGTTGACAGAATTAATCTTTTTCATCCAACTTCAGCAAACTGAAATCTCCTTTTTAGTAGTTACTGGAGGTTGTACTTTTTCAACTTGCAAAATTTTGACTTCTGGGGTTGATGTACCCTGTTTCCCCGAAAATAAGACCTAGTGTGATTGTCGGTGATGGCTGCAATATAAGCCCTACCCCCCAAATAAGCCCTACCCTCTTTCCCCGAAAATAAGCCCTACCCTGAAAATAAGACCTACAAGGACTTCAACTAGGGCTTATTTGGGGGGTAGGGCTTATATTGTAGCCATTACCGACAATCACGCTAGGTCTTATTTTCGGGGAAACAGGGTATGTCACGACTGACTGGTGACATCATAGATCAATGCACATATTTGCCAGCACACTGTGAATCAATTGTCATCCAAAGCTTCTCCTGAAGAATGATCACATCACAAAGGACCAAGTGCAACATTTTGGAGCCGGGCAGAACCCTTTCATCATCAGATGCCTGAAGAAGGGGTTCCCCGGCTCCAAAACCATGCACTTGGTCCTTTGTGATATGATCACTCTTCAAGCTTCAAACAACACTTGATGATCAATGGTGATCAATGGTGTGCTGGCAAATATGTGCATTGATGTGTGATGTTTCCAGTCTCTAGCTGATTGTTGATGCAGCACCCATAACGCTTGAGCCTATTCCAAGAACATGTGTGATAGGAATATTGACAATATCATGTGACTAACTGGTGGAGGCCATGTTTGTCTTATTCCTTATTTCCAGGCTCACAGCTTTTGTTATAAAGAGTTTTTGGCAGGCTCGGGACTTTATTTTCATTGATGATAAACACATAAAAGAAGGTATGAGTTTTCTGGCGAAGCAACAAAAAGACGACGGCTGCTTCAAGGCCACGGGACGACTGCTGAATAATGGCATGAAGGTGAGCGCCAAATCGTAATTCATTCATTGTATCACTTTGCTGTTTTGTAGTGTTACAATTGTTTAGGGCAGGAGCGGAAAGACATTTGTATTTAGTCATTTATTTTAATAATATTTTCATAAAATTTATGTGCCATTAATTTTAAATGATTTTGGTAACTTTTTGGGGCTTTTTTAAAGTGTGCTTGTAGTTAGAGAAAACAATGAATGGTACTGTAATTATCAGAGATAGTAAAAACTGGATTGTTTCAGTTATACAGTTTTTAGAATATTTTAGACAGGATTTGTGCATGGCGTTTTATTTTATATTCAGTCTAACCCACATTTACAGGAGTGTCCTGAAGTATTACAAATATACCAGCAATGTGATCTATCTGCCATAATTCCTAGCTCTGTTCATCAATCCATTTTTACTGTTGAGTGTCTCAACTCTAAACTGATAAACTGTAATGTCATTTCTTTTACTAATGAGGTAAATTTATAAAATATTGCACATTCATTTTCTGTATTTGTATATTCAGCCAGTAGGTGGAGCTCTCAGCTTTTCCTAATAGTTTTCCCAGTTACCCTTAGCTACTTTACTAAAAAATAAATAAAACAAAGCAAGCAGTTTATGTAAATCAAATTGCGTTTCCACTTTTGCAGTCAAACATAAGAGAACCACAATAAAATTCCAAAAAAAACAATTAAAAAATATCATTCTTACCTTTTGGCTATTTATTGGGAACCACAATAAAATTCACAAAAAAATTTCTTGGGAACAGGCTTCTGGGCAAAGTGCAAGGGGCCCCAGGGACAGACTCGGTTTCCCTCATTAACATACAATGAAGAAACCCAGGCTCAAGATCTTTAACCTTTTGTTAGGACAGAGAGTGCGCAAATCTAGTTCACAACTGATAATGTGATCTGACAGCACAGTACAGAAAGTGTAACCGGCAGTTTTGAAATATGTTTTAAGTTTTGCTATGTGAATGAGAACATATAATACATATAAAGTAGGTGTTATTGCACTTTAACTGCAAGAGTGGAAATACACGTTAAGCTGAAATCAACACGGTCAGGTCAGAGTAGTGACTCCATCCTCTTCCTCAGTAGGGCTACATCCCAGATTTAATTGAAAGATAGAGCAACTTAAGGCCCCTTTCAAACTGATCTGTAGCAAAATTATGGTAAAAACACATATGCCATTTTATAGAGATTTGCATTTCAGATGTGTTTCCTGTGTGTTTTTGGACCATTTGCACCTGTGAAAAATGGACGTGACTCAAAAATGCACCAAAGAACAAATCGTGGTTGCATTTTTACTGTGATCTTAAAGCAATTTCCATTCATTTCATTCCATTCATTTGGGAAGCTGCGTTTTTGGTGTGGCACCAAAGATGCTCAATGCAGAACTTTTCACACAGCACACAGTGGTCCCATAGGATTTAAAGGGAAACATTTTTCCTGTGTTTTTCATACAAGGTAAAAACGCAGGAAAAATGTATGTGTGAAAGGGACCTTAAAGTGTATGTAAACCCTCTCCTATACCCAGTGAAGTGAAAAGCTTCAGATGATACACAGGGATGAAACAAATCTCCCTACAAGTTTTACATGTACATCTGCTGTCTTCAGTTTTATATATCCTTTAGAATTCTTACATGTTATTAGAATTTTCACTTCCTCATTCAGCAGTGGGAGTGTATTCGTGGCTTACACTGGAAAACAGCTGATTGGAGGAAAGGCGCCCCCCTCCACATAGGCAGAAGAACGGAGATACTTTCAGAGCTGAGCTGTGACAAGACAAGCTCTCTGCTAATCCATTTATAGCAAACTCCCTCGACACAAATTTTCAGCTGCTTTTATTCCCCGTCTCTGAGAACTTGTCAGAAGTTATCATGCTGATAACAGAGGAACGGAACAGCAAAAACACATGGGACTCGGGGCTTTGGAGAGAGATAAGTAAACAATACAGATATATGTGCTTAGGTCAAATTTCATGAATCAGATTTACGACCACTTTAAGGAAGCAGTCCCTGCTGTGCTCCCTCCATAAATAACCAATAGAAACCCTATGTCATTGGTGCATCCTGTGTTGAATATTTATTTTGCAAAGCAAAGATGTTATTTAAATAGTAGTACTAAAAAAGACATCAGTATAAAAAAATTTTAAACAATTTTAAAACTACTCAAAACTACTAAAGGTTCCCCTTAAGTAGTATAACAGCAGTTGTAAGCAGGGCTTTTTTTTCAGGGGGAACTTGGTGGAACTCAGTTCCACCACCTCTGGCTCAGACCCTTTGGTGCCTGCTCACCACAATCACTTGTAAACACAGAAGTCTGGTTTCTGTGTTTACAAGTGACAGCTCTCCACTCTGTGTGTAATGCAATCCTAGTATTTAATGCCCCTTTAAGACCCTCCTACTGTTTGTGAAATTTGACTGACCACACCCACTATTTGATGTGATTTGGAGGGTGTGTGTAGGGGGAGGGGTTTTGGGGTGTCGTGGTTGAGTTCCAGCATCTATTGTTTGAGAAAAAAAGCCCTGGTTGTAAGTCATCTATGTACCGTCATGGAATCTGCACAACAGGGGTGCTCTGAGGACCAGCTGGTAGATTACATCATTGGGCTTGTAGAAAATGTTTTTATTTTAAATTTTATTTTAACAGAAATTAACTCTAACTACTGTTTTTCACTCATGTGGCAGGGTGGCGTGAATGATGAGATTGCGCTCACGGCTTACGTTACAGGGGCCTTGTTGGAAAGTGGAATAGAGATCAGTGTAAGTTTGGTGTCCTTCACATTACATATCACTATTAAGGATGAGCCGAACACCTCCCGGTTTAGTTCGCAGTAGAACTTGCAAACAGGCAAAAAATTTGGATGAACACCGTTAAAGTCCATGGGACACGAACATGAAAATACAAAAGTGCTAGTTTTAAAGGCTTATATGCAAGTTATTGCCACAAAAAGTGTTTGGGGACCTGGGTCCTGCCCCGCTCTCTCCTTCGCCCTCTTTTCCTGCGGCCTGCCAGGTTGCGTGCTCAGATAAGGGTCTGGTATGGATTTTGGGGGGGACCCCTGCGCCCCTTCTTTTGTTAAATTTGGTGCATGGTTCCCCTTAATATCCATACCAGACCTGAAGGGCCTGGTATGAATTTTGGGGGGACCCCCACGCAATTTTTTTTAAAGTTTTTGGTTCTGGGTTCCCCTTAATATTCATACCAGACCCAAAGGGCCTGGTAATGGACTGTGGGGGAAACCCGTGCCTTTTTTTTTCAATGAGTTTTATCTATATTGCCCAGATCCGACAATTCATTGCAGCCGCAATGAGTTTTATGTTACATTTTCTCCTTTTAGAAATGTCATTTTGCTGTGGTACTGTTCTAAACACGGGAAAACTGTGCCACTTTACAGGCATACTATAGACACCCCCCGGCACGATATTTACCACTTTCCAACCAGCCGCCATCATTATACTGCGGCAGGTCGGCACGATTCCGCGAACCGTCATAGCTATACATCGGTCCCTTTAAGCGGCATAGCAGGCCCGCGCGCGTGCCCGCTGCACAGCAGAGTGCCGATGCTCGTGACCGGTGGTCGCGATGACCGCCGACCACGAGTGGTGACGGGCACGAGACACAGAACAGGGACGTGTGTGTAAACGCACACAACCCAGTTCTGTGAGGAGAGGACAGAGTCAGTTCCTACGAGCTGGAACCCATGATCCCTCATCTCCTATAGTCAGTCCCATCCCCCACAGTTAGAGCACACACTAGGGAACACAGTTAACCCCTTGATCGCCCCCTAGTGTTAACCTCTTCCCTGCCAGTGGCATTTATACAATAATCAGCGCATTTTTATAGCACTGATCGCTGAATAATTGTCAATCGACCCAAAAATGTGTCAAAAGTGTCCGCCATAATGTCGCAGTCTCGATAAAAATCGCAGATCGCCGCCATTACTAGTAAAAGAAAAATAATAACAATAAAAATGCCATAAATGTATCCCCTATTTTGTACCCGCTATAACTTTTGTGCAAACCAATCAATATACGCTTTTTGCGATTTTTATTACCAAAAATATGTAGAAGAATACATATCGGCCTAAACTGAGGGGAAAAAAATAGCTTTTTTTTAAAAAAATTGAGGCTATTTATTACAGCAAAATGTACAAAATATTGAGTTCTTTTTTTCAAAATTGTCACTTTTTTTGTTTATAGCGCATAAATAAAAACCGCAGAGATGATCAAATACCACCAAAAGAAAGCTCTATTTGTGGGGAAAAAGGATGTCAATTTTGTTTGAGTACAGCGTCGCACGACCGCGCAATTGTCAGTTAAAGTGATGCTGTGCCGTATCGTAAAAAATGGCCTGGTCATTGAGCAGCCAAATCTTCTGGGGCTGAAGTGGTTAAAGGAATATTTCATTTTTATTCTTTCACTTTAAGCATTATTAAAATCACTGCTCCAGAAAAAACTTTTTTTGCATTGATCCATGTCCCCTGGGGCAGGACCCAGGTCCCCAAACACTTTTTATGACAATAACTTGCATATAAGCCTTTAAAAATGAGCACTTTTGGTTTTTCATGTTAGTGTCCCACTTTACCGGGGTTCCGCGGCTTTTGAATTTGCCGCGAACACAGCATAATGTTCGGTGTTCGCTGAACGTCCAAACAACCAAAGTTTGGCCCGAACCGTTCGGCCATCCCTAATCACTATGAAGTATGGAAGCTCACAAGCGTGTTCCGTGTCCATGCAATAGATAATAGAGTTTTTTTTTTTGTTTTTTATCAATGTGGTGGTAATTAAAGAAAAGCTCCAGCCTTCCCTTCAGTCTTGCACAGTTGTACAGTCTCCTCTCTCTCCTCTTTACTAAAATTACTTACTCTGATTTCACTGCACACTGTGAGCTTCTCACAATATGCATTAGAAGCTGCAGGAAGTCACATACTGCCCACCTCATTTCCTGGCTGGGGAGGCTCATCATCACATGTGGACAATTCCTAGGGCGGCGTCAGTGTGAATCCAGCTTGCCTAGGAACACTCACTCCTCCAGACTGGCATCCACCCATCAGGGAATTTTGATATTTGCATAACTCTTCCCAATAACCAGCCCACAGCTTGCATCAGGCCTGATGGATTTTGAAAGGAGTACTGAGGCTGGGTGCTGTGATTTTATCAGGAAGCTATGTACAGCATCATGCCAGGCCCCTCCCACCAGCCGTGATTTTTCTGCATTGCATAGAGAAGCACAGAGACCAAGCAATGACATTGATGGATTTAAAATAGGGTATGCAATGCAATCTGAATTATTTTATATAAATGTTTCATCAGCATGTTCATAAGGGGAGAGGGGGAAACTACAACTTTAAATTCCCAGTCCTTACAACTACAACTTTAAAGTCCCAGTCCTTACAACTACAACTTTAAAGTCCCAGTCCAGTCTTTTCTTTAATTTATGGATAGTTGAAGTAGAACACCTTCTAATGGATAAGTTCACCTTTTATAACATGTTACATGTTACACCCGTATTCAGGGTGTAACATGTTACTGCTGCAGCTGCCCCTGGCCATTGGCTCCTGCTGCTGTCAATCAAATCCAATGATGCGGGGGGGCGGGGCCGAGTCCTGCTGTCTGTGTTAGTAGACGCAGCAGCAGCAGGACACAGGAGCACGCCCGCACGAGTGCCCCGAGGAAGAGCACTTCTCCGACGGGGCACTCGAGAAGAGGAGGAGCCAGGAGCGCCGCGAAGGGACCCCAGAAGAGGAGGATCAGGGGTGCTCTGTGCAAAACCAACTACACAGAGGAGGTAAGTATAACATGTTTGTTTAAAAAAAAAAAACAGATCTTTATTAATGCACTTGTCTTTTCTTGTAATGCTGTTTTCCTGTTTGGGGCCCACTATCATTCAGGTCTGTTGGATGTGAATTGGGAAGTAATCTTTTAGACCTTTTTACCAGTCCGCGGAGTAAATTATTTTACCGGTTGGATTAGTTGATAATTCCCTGATGAGCCCCAGCTTAGAGCAAATTGGTAGGAATTGCCTATCCCTACTCTTCATTAAAACCGCCAGAGATGATGAACTTGTGGACATTTGACCTTTTCCTAAATAACCTTTTTACTTTATGTGTATCTGGGACAGATAAATCTCTAGATAAGCTGCTTATTATTTTTACCTTGTATGGTGCAGGATCCCATGGTGACGAAAGCTGTGCAGTGCTTGAAGAATGAACCTGCGGAAAAAAACACTCCATACAAAATGGCCCTTAAGGCCTACGCCTATACAATGGCCAACTGCACAGAGGAACTTTCCAACGTCATGCAACTCCTGGATGGAATAGCGAAAAAAGGAGGTAGAGTAGTACATCACATCTTCACCCACCACTCTTACAACAAATTATTACATCATAAATCAAATACCAAGACCAAGTGAGATAATAAAAATATGTATATGTAATTTCTACTGCCTATCATATCTCACAGTCCAAAGGATCCAAAATGGAAAAACTGGAAGAATTACATAAAAAAGCACATTCTATAAAAATTTGTGGGTGCAGTCCATAAAACCCCCAAACGCCCATCATTTGAGTGTGTAGGGATCTACTAAACTTGCAGATGTAGCTTTTACATTTTTGTGTGATTGCAGGGAACAGTCAGGCTGCTATTTTCTTAAAGTGGAACTTCACTCCCTCACTCCCCCCCCCCCCCCCTTAAAGTAGAACTATAGGCAGAACATCTTTTTTCATTTTGGATGGATTCACATAGGGCCGATTTGACATGTCAAATGGCTGCCTATTGCCAGCAATGGCACCATCCGAATCGGTGCGACGCCGACTTTGCGGCGCCACACCGGTTCCCAAAAGTAGTTGGGAAGCGACTTTGGGGGTGATTTTAATTGACATCTGTACAGGAACCCACACAGATGTCTCTGAAATCGCTCCCGAAGTCGGACTGAAATGTGGGTTTTAAATCATGCTGAACTCGTACAATTTTAAACCTGCATTCAGCGTGAACCCAGGCTAAGCCCTGGTCCACATTGGTGCATTCTGACATGCGATTTGACATGTCGAATTGCATGTCAAAACGGCGGCAATTGCCGGCAATGGCACCGTCCTAAGCAGTGTGACGCTGCATTTGCGGCTCCACACCAATTTCAAAAAGTAGTTTCTGTACTACTTTTTTGCGATTTCAGGGTGCGATTTCCATTGACATCTGTGCAGAAACCCGCACACATGTCTGTGAAATTACGGCCAAAATCGGAACTGACATGCGGGAGTGAAATCATGCGAGTTCAGCTGAACTTGCATGGCTTCATTATTGCAGCTCAGTGTGAACCTGGGCTAAGGGAAGGTTATAACCCCTGTCAGATTTTTCACCATGTGTCCCATTGCAGAGATTTCCCTTCACTTCTTGTCCATGCCCAGGGATCCAATGTTTTTCTTTTTTAGGGTCTCACTGCGCCACTAGCACACATTAGGTTCTGCACCACCATCATCATTTATGATGTCATCAGGAGGTAGGCTATCTCTTCCAGGTTCTTGTGGCTAGCCCTATGATGATGTGAATGCATCACATTGCATCATTAGGGGACTGGCTGCAAATACCAGCATAGACTGGGGCCTACTGAGATGCATAACGTGGATATCCCAGGAGGCTGTAATTTGCACCTAAGTGAGAACCTAGGAAGCTTGGGGAGAATTTAGGCAATCAAACAAATAATTAAAAAAAGCAAATTTGAGGGATCAGGTGGCTAGAAATTAGATGGCGGAAAGTGGTTTAGGAAGGTGAAGATTCACTTCAAGTTTTTCTTCATTGGTAAGTGTGCTTAGGCATGGGTTTTCATTGCTTTTGCTAGATGCCCATGTGAGCACTACAGCAGGATATGCTTGAACAGTAATAGTTTGTGTTGTTAATATTTAAAGCGGCGTTCCATCCAAAAGTGGAACTTCTGCTTTAAGCACTCCTCCCTCCCTTACATGCCACATTTGGCATGTCATTTTTTTTGGGGGGGGGGGTGGGTGACTACTTAAGAGAGGGACTTCCTGTCCCACTTCCTCCTTCCACCCACAGGCCGCCTAGGCGACTCCTCCTCTCACCTAGGCGGTCCCTCCCTCTCTGCAATCTTCTGGGATACGTGACAGGTCCCAGAAGATGCCTGTCCACTGGGAGAGCGCAGCGGGACTCGCATATGCGCAGTGTGCACCCGGCCCACAGTTCCAATGGATGCGCCGAGGAGAGGGAGATGAACGGGGCTCCATGCGGCCGCATCGATGGACCGTGGAACAGGTGTCTGTTTGTTAAAAGTCAGCAGCTAAACTTTTTGTAGCTGCTGACTTTTAATAAAAAAAAAAAAAAAAAGCCTGGAACTCCGCTTTAACAGTACAGCCAATCACCAGGAGTCTGGTGGTATTAAATATTTGGCCTACCATATAGGCTTTCCCCTGGGCTAAGGCCATAAGATGAAGTGTGTGTAAGCTGTGTTGAGTTCTCCTGGGTTTAGACCCTATAAGGGTGTGTGTGTGTGTGTGTGTGTATGCTCTCTTGAGCTCTCCTGGGTTTAGCCTTTTGGAAGTTGTGTGCTGTTGAAGCCTCCACTCCAGGGGGGCCTTCAAAGATGCTGATTTTCTAAAGAAGAGTAATTGACCTTGAGGAAGCACCTGTCGCTGTTCCCCAATTGATAGATGTAGTGGCCAGCTGGCTGAGGGAGAAGTTCATACAGTAACGTTTAATAGCTCTTCTGCCCCAAAGTCTATGATAAAGGTCTAAGATCTAAAGGTCTAAGATACCACTAGAACCTTGATCTCTAAGGAGCCAAAGTCCAAGGTAACTAGTCAGCATAGTTTTTGAGAGCAAACTTAAGCCCAATACAGATGGGCCGAATGTCAGGCGACATTAAAAAAAAAAAAAAGTCCACCATTCGTGTGTATGGCACCTGGTCAGACAGAAGCTGGCCATTTGGCCAGCTTCTGTTGATCGAGCATGCTGGAAAATCAGCAGCTGACCAGCTCACGATAATCAAAGTGTTCTGGCGGGGGGCTGTCCCCCTGTCTGAACACAAGAGCTCAGTAGGGAAGATTGTCGTTAGTACAGCAGCACTGACCAGAGTAATGTGCACCTGGCATTAGAGCCCTTTAAAGAGGGTTAGAGCCTAGCATGATGATTGGAACTGTCTGTGCTTGCTTAGTTTATCCCAAATAAACCAGTTTATTGTAATGGAGTATCAGGGGCCGATTTTTGTTGGGAAACCTGAGGAAGGAGCAGCCCTGAGATTGAATTTGACTGGGCTTTTATCAAAGTGTGCTTGGGGCATTTATAATGTAAGCTATTTTTTTCTGAAGGTCAACTCCTATTGAAGGTCAGCACCAATAGTTTTTTTTCCCCATTCTCATGTTTTGCATTCCTACATCCCCAGTGGAACCACATGTCAAAATAGTTTTGAAAAATATAAAGAGGCTGTTGTAATGATGTAAGTGGAAGCTTTGTGGCTCTCTGCTCTGTTCCCCCTCGCTCACTGGAGAGCTGGGCTGTGGAGGGGGTGAGAGCAGCTGGCTCAGGCACTCAGCAGTGTGCTGAGAAGCTGAGTCGGGTGCCAGTCCAGGCATGTGTGCGGATCCCGACTTTATTGTCACAATCTTGCCTAAGCCTGGACCGGCTCTGTGACATCAGCCGACAGCAGGCTTCAGCCCTCTGTCTGCTGAAAACGGGTCACAGTAGTGCAGAACGGACTACACTATTTTAATCCACAGGATAAGTACAGCCAAACGGGCTTTGGCAGTATTTCTCCTTTAATGCATTCTCAATGGGAGTACTGCTAAGCAGTTTTCTATACTGCTATTTTTTAAAGCTACACTGCACATTTTTTGATGCACTGCAGCGCTGCTGCTCCCTTACATACTGCCTCATACCAAAACATTATTGCGGTTGTATGAGACGATTATAGAGTGCTTTAGGTGTTTAAAAAAGTATGAAATTTGCCCTTTTGGCTGCCCTTAGCTAATCACATCCATGGGAATTGTCATAACTAAATTAATAATAATATACTGGTATGTCCTCTTTAACCCACTTTTCTTTGCAGACGGTATGATGTATTGGAGTCAGGAGGATAAGGTTGAAAAAGAATCATACTGGTGCAAACCCAAATCTGTAGATGTGGAGATAACGGCATATCTCCTCCTGACCCTTGCTTCCCATCCGAACCCCTCCATCAAGGACATCGGGGACATGGTGCCCATCACTCGCTGGATGTGCAAACAACAAAATGGAAATGGAGGTTTCAGTTCCACACAGGTAAAATTTTATTTTTTTCTTTATATGTGTGCCCTAGGGATATTTAATTACTTACTGTCACAGATATGCAGAAGGAAATAAGGGGAGATCCCATTAAAATAAGATAAGATCCTCTTAGACAGTTGTCATTGGAACAGATGCCCTATTGAAAGCTTTCTCCTCTATTCCTGTTGTAGCAGAGTCTTTAACCTCCTCCAGTCTGTTAAATCAGGTTAGGGAGTCTCCAAACAAGACATTCAGATGAGATAGTAGATCCAAATCTTTGTAAAAGAATATTAGGTGCTTTATTCATACACTGCAGTGGAGAGACCCAACACACAGATATCCAGCTCTACTGGGCCGAAAGGAGAAGGAAGTGTCTCTGACTTACAAATATCAAGTGTAACAATATATACTTATGAATATACATAAGGTCTAGGCGTGTTATAGGTGTGACCGTGTAGTTTAGTCCAATCAGCATTCATATCTTCTTAATAGCAAGGGAACAGTTAAGTAGGTGGTTACATCATATGACTGATAGAAAGTTAAAGAAAACATGAGCGCCGCCATAACAGTTCTGGAACAGACCAGCTAGATAAGACAGTCCGTTTCTCGGAAGTAAACTGTTGCTTCTTATCTGGCGGTGAAGGTCATCATAGACTGAAAACTCGTGTCTTGAAAGAAACAAGAAAGTGCATTACAAATTCTTAAAGTGATAGTCTCTATATATATATATATATATGTAGCAATAACTCTCGGTGGAGCTGCTGGTTTAAAGCGGGCTGTTACCGTCACCTTCGTTACCTTAATTTCACCAGAACCAGGTCTAGGGTCCCGTTGAATTTAATACCAGACAATGTAGGCACTGGACACTTGAGTATCTTTTCCAATGCTTTAATAAACGTGATTGAAGGAAGTAGCAGGAAAGAGGTAGAAGAAGAGTTGCAGGGAAGTTCAAATACCTTTTCTTAGTGTAGTATTAGGAATTAAAATCTTGTAGATGGATATGCTCTCTCTCTAGAGTTGAATCTTTGCCCGCCTGGATAGGTTTCTCTCACTAACCTCAGATAAAAGTAATAATAACTTAAAGCGCATATACAGCATACAGTAATCAGAATTAATCAGGTTGGCCAGGCATATAGCCCATGGCTAAAGTGTTGGCAGCCCAGGGGTTAATGAGGGTCTGACAGTTCGGAGCATGTAAAGTAGGTTACATGGCTAAAAAGTTGGCAGTCCAGGGGTTAATAAGGATCTGACAGTTCAGAGTATGTGGAGTGGGTTGGTGGAGCAGTGGATCTAGGAGGCGGCTGCTGTCCTCAGAGAGCTGGCTCTGTGATATGCAAGAGAGGGTGAAGAAAGGAAGCGCCACCTGAGTACAGCATTAGTATGTACTTTTAATGACACAAAGTTAAAAAACACTTACAAGAGACATAATTAAAAAGGCTCATCTGTAGGTGGGTAATCCTGGTGAGTTCCTCGGGCTCCAGTCTGGATGGTGTGTCAGCGGTGTAAGGCTGCAGGGGAAGCTGTTCAGCAGGTGGTTCGTCCTGTGGCCATCAGGGGGAAGCTGGGGCCGGCGTGGAGCGCACAGAGGGTGTCCGTGACGTCACGGGCCGTTCAGCGGCTTCCGGCTTCCGGGTACACTCCAGGGGGAGGGCTCACATAGAGGGAGGATTCAGGCAGTGGGAGAGCACTGGATAGGCTACGCACTCGGTGCGGCTGCTCCTTCAATAGGCCTGCTAGGCAAGGGCGAACCACCTGCTGAACAGCTTCCCCTGCAGCCTTACACCGCTGACACACCATCCAGACTGGAGCCCGAGGAACTCACCAGGATTACCCACCTACAGATGAGCCTTTTTAATTATGTCTCTTGTAAGTGTTTTTTAACTTTGTGTCATTAAAAGTACCTACTAATGCTGCACTCAGGTGGCGCTTCCTTTCTTCACCCTCTCTTCTCTCACTAACCTAGCAGCCAGTACACAGCACGAACAAAAGTCTCTGCCACAGACTTGAATGGAGTAGAAACCCGTACGATCCTCTGCCACAGGACGTAATGGTTTACAATGAACAGCAAACACAGCACTAGAACCTTTAAGCCGACCCGGCAGTACTATGCGGTAGGATTACTTTAGGATACGTCCTCCAACTGAGTCACCAGGCCCCTCTTCAGACCAGCACTCTGCATGATCCTTCCATGACGGGTCCTCCCCTGGGATCTTCTCAGTTGTCCAGCTTCTTCACATAGGACAGACAGCTCAGGACCATTCTCTTGCTGCTGTTGTAGGCCCCAGACAGGCTTCTGGGCCCACCCACACGCTGCAGCAATGTGGTCCTCCCGGTCGGAGGACCACGAGGTAGTACTCCTAGCACATACCTATCGGCCAGGAGGGCCAGCAGGTGGAACGAAACGAACCCTAAAACATGGCGTCTGCTCCATAAATACCCCCTGCCAGGATGCAACTCGGAGGACCACCTCCACCGAGTTATCTCCGGGACAGAGGAGCACTCATACGCTTCAACGTGTTGCCTTTCCAACACCGACCCATGGTGACAACGACACCCACAGGCACAGTGTGAAACTACATGCAACTCAGCCAAGCTGGAACAGAGGCAAATCTGACTATGTATGAACAGATAACAGATAACCCACTAAGTTTACCTATCAGCAGTAGATTGAAAATCTACCAGCGCTACATATAATATATATAAAACTCAACATTATCAGACCCCTATAATTCAAGTCTAATGAGAACCTTTGAGCCAACAGACCACTGACATCCTTCAACATTTAGTGGGTTGTGAGGCATAGTGGGTGCAAGAGTGGTAAATGTCATTGGGCGCCAGACGCTTCTTGGATGCAAAAGAGGTTTTATTTCTTTAACAGTCCTTTTTATATTTTGCAGGGGAAAGAGGGTTAAAACCAGGGCACCCTTAAGTAGTAGTAATTTCAAATGGTAGACTCCGAGACTTCAACAGGAGGACAGCCGTGCAGGGAAAGGCACCAACAAGGTGCCACTTCTGCACGTGTAGATTTGCTGTCTCCTATGGCAACAGTACTTAACAGTTCCTAATTCAAACGTAACAGTTCTCTCAGCTCTATTACAACTTCTGCTTGTAGTTCTTCAGCCCCTTAAGCTCCTGGTCTCTCACTGGACCCTCTGATTCATTAACTCTGAATCCTTGAGCTCTTAGAGGCTTTGTGGTGGTATCTTCCTCAAGCGTCACCCACGCCTCCCTGCTGGGTCCCTAGCTTGGCACTTCAGATACCTCTCAAGCTTCACCCCTGCTGACTGGCTCGATCCCTGGCTTGACTCACAAGGTTGCTCTGCAAGCGTCACCTCCGCTGGTTGGGTCCCTGAGTTGATCTCCAGCTGAAGTTTCCTGATTCTCCACCATGCCCGTTCGGTGAGAATGTTACTCCGGTACTTGCTTCAGTTACTCACTGTGGTCCCTGGTAAAGGTGTTTGGTCCCTTAGTGGCCACAGCTTCCCTTCTACCTCCGACGACGACAGGTTCTCTGGCCGGCAGAACCGGCACTTCGGGTTGGATTGCCAGCCGCAATCCCAACCCTGCGCTGCCCTATTACTTCTGGATAGGCCCTCACACAGCCTGGAAGCCTCAAACCCCCGAGATAGGCCCAATCTCCGGCCTAGCAGCCCAGGGCAGACTACACAGTCCACCTAGACAGCCGTCCAGGTGGCACAGAACATGGATCACCTGACTCCATCCGAATATATAGGCCCTCCCAAATCTAGGGAGAAGTCAATGGATCCCTAACAATCAACTAACAATCAACTACAGTAGCTACTCCTGACAAGGAAATTGGTGATGAGCTCCCTGACTAAACCCAGGGCACTACACTGTTCTAGTGACAACTGTAACATTGTGGATTTACCAGTGTCGGCCAGTCTATAAGGGGCGCAGGTGCGCTGGCCCCCTAATTTCCATGCGGGGCGCCGGACTCCTAGGTTTCCATGAGGTTTTTTTTTTGGTTTTTTTTGGAAGCACATGATTAGAGCCTGAGGCTCAAATTGACTTCAAAAAGGTTGGGCTTAGGGCGCAGAGCACTGCACCCCGAACCCACCCACTTGTGACATTAGCAAATCAATATTTGCTGTTGTCTTCTGGCTTCTCCTCTCAGCCAATCAGGACAAGAGGCGAATCTTAAGACCAGATTATCTGGGAGGAGAATCTGGGGAATCCACAACCATGGATGGAGTGAGTGCAGACCTGGTGGGAGGTTTGTTTGCCGCACTCCCCCAAAACAATTGAGCACCAGCCGCCACTGGGATTTACCACTACTTCCTGTGCCAGTGACAATAGTCCTCAAGCTATATGGAAATGGTGAATCACAGAGAGTAAAAAAAACCCTGGTGTAGGTTTTTACACTTCCCCAATCCATCCAAAAAAAAAAAAAGTTATGGCAACAGGCATGGACCATAGGGTGAGTACATGGATTGAAAACTGGCTACAAGGGCAAGTTCAGAGGGTGGTGATAAATGGGGAGTACTCAGAATGGTCAGGGGTGGGTAGTGGGGTTCCCCAGGGTTCTGTGCTGGGACCAATCCTATTTAATTTGTTTATAAACGACCTGGAGGATGGGATAAACAGTTCAATCTCCCCAGACTATTGGCACGGAGGATGACGTGAGACGTCAGACGCCCTAGGGGAAGGGAGGAGTAAGTGGTGTGCCGTCCCGCTGAAGCTCTGTCAGACTCCCTCTAGCCTACTCAGAGCGGGATGCCAGGACGGAGCGGATAGAGCGGAGAATTCCGGGAGTATTGAGAGGGGGTCGGCGTGCTGAGAGCCGGCCCCTCTCCCGGAAGATAGAGGCAACATACAGGGCGGCAAACTCCGCGGACCGCTCCGAGTCCCTGCTCTCCCTCCGCCTGCCCCCCCCTCCCTGCAGGCAATGTCAGTGGATGAGTCAAGTATCGAGCCGGACACCACGGCAAGTGTCAGCGGATAGGTGCTTCACAGACTGAGAGTGGCAAGGAAGTTCAACAGCTGAGCATCTCATATAACAACATGGAGTGATGACAGACATCTAAGTGTGGTGGTGGTAAGAGATTCACAAAGCCGAATAAACGCGGAAGGTAAGAGTGTATCAGAGTGTATCAGAAACAAGTTTGGAGAAGCATGCTGGCGGATACTAAGCAAGAAAGCTTATGTGAGATCAGCTTTGTTATCCCTGTAACCGGATGGAGGGAAAGTGGGTCCTCTGGTATCATTTCGCATAACCTGTTTTTGCATAAACTACACTAAATGAATAGAATACAATAAGAGTACTGTTATTTAGGGTTGAAGTGGAATAACTGATATCCCCGGGTGGAACAATGGACTGTTTCTTTTGTCTCTCCCTTTTTTTCTGAAGCACATGAACTCCTAGGGCATATTTGTGCCATTTATAAGCCTGCATACCAGTACCGCAGCATCCATGAGGCTCTTGCCCAAGGGGCTTCTTATCTAAGAAGCGGGAAACTGTGACACGGCGAACCCCAGAGTATGCTGTAAGCAGAGTTGATACTTCTGTAAACATCAATTTAGGGAGGAAGCCCTGTAAGGATTCATACGTCTGAGGGGTATGGAGGGTGGTATACAGCAGATATAGGGCTGAGTGAGTGGTATTGGAATAGAAATTTTTAAATATATAGTATCATAATGGGACTCTCCCTATAATATCCACCTAACTCCGGACGCCAGATATAGACCAGCGGAAAACGCATATAGGAACCCTACCTTTCAGTATTGTATAAAGGTACGACTTCAGCACAGTCACACAGAGGCTCATTCATTGATTTAATTGATTTAACTGTGTACCATCACCACACCAGCACCTGCACTTTGAGTATAACTCTATCTGGTATTTAATCAGAAAAAGCCTGGAGCCTGGCCTAATACGGTTAATTCTGGACACACTGATTAAGACTAAGCAGGCCTAGACAGTGGGAAGAGAAGTATGAGTCGCAGTTCAGCTAAAGCCGGGAAGGGGGGCCCACCGAAAACCCCAAAAGAGAATATGGCTGGCAATACCCCTGCTAGTACTATCAAGCAATACATGGTGAAAGGGGGGAGCCCGGGGAGTTCCCAGCAAGAGACTCAAAAATTAAATATAGCAGATAAAAAGAAGAAGGGACTCAACGAGAGGGAAGACATGACCCCAGATCACTCCAGGGAGGAGCTATTAGCCGAAAATACGATGGAAGCATCTAGAATCGACGAACATAGACAAGACTCACAACTACCTTCAAAAGGCGAATTAGCAGAGATGCTTAAAGCGCTTGAAATATCAATCAAGGCGGAGTTCACCTTGCTGAGGTCTGATTTAGGCAACCTCTTGGTAAGAGTGGAAGAGGCTGAAGATAAGCTTGATAAGCAAGGACGGGAGATCTTTGGATTAAAAGAACAACTTAAAACAACCCAACAAAATCAGATAAAAGTATGCTACAGGCTGGAAGATCAGGAAAATAGAGACCGTAGACAAAATCTGAGACTCAGAGGGGTCCCAGAAAATAGGGGTGAAGACCTAAGGAAGACCTTGGCGACTATCTTCAGCCCACTTCTGGGGCTGGAAGGAGAAGACTTCCCAAAAATTGAGCGTGTGCATCGGTTGGGCAGGCTAGACTCCAGACGGTTTGAAGGTAGCCGTGATATAATTGTGAGGTTCAGATTTTATGAGGATAAAGAAAATATCTGGTTTAAGCTTAAGGGCCATGCCCCACTACAGTTCGAAGAAGCAAGAATTCAAGTCTTTGCGGATCTAGCTAAAGGCACACTGGCGAGAAGGCGACATCTAAAACCCCTACTGGAACAAATGGTGAATCAAGATATTACGTATACATGGGGATTCCCAGCCTGCCTAGTAGGTAGGAAAGGTGGGAGATCCGCAAGTCTAAGATTCCCAGGAGAACTAGAAGAGTTCTGCGAGAAATTGGGGATACAGGCACCCGCTACACTGGACTGGTCAATGGAACGCTGGATTGAACTGAGTGTGGGCTAGGGGAGGGGCGTGGTGGGGGGAGGTTCTGGGGGGGGAGAGGGAGCTAAAGGTCATTTTCAATTAAATTTAGGGAAGAGAGAAGATTTGTGGAAATAGAGCCTAACTTGTTCGGTTGCTAAGGCAATATGAAATGTAGGGACGGTGCACCTTAGACTCCGCCTTCGGAGGAGGAGACCAATGTTGGGCCACAATGTTAGTGACCCTCACTGGTCTAAGGGTTCGGTAGGGACCAGGAGGGGGGTGGGGGGGGAAGAGGGGAGGGAGCGGGGGTTGGGGGGGAGAGGGGCGAGTAGAGGAGGGGGGGTGGAGAGGGTGGGGGGGAAATAGAGGGGAGGGAGGGAGGGGTAGTAGGAACCAGGGGTCTTGCTCAACCTCATCCCGATGGAAAAGGGAAAACTCTCCAGGGTCTAAGGCAAAGGGAGATTTCAGGAGGATTAAATAAAGAGATATGGCAACAATAAAATTTACAACATATAATGTTAAAGGCTTAAATACATCCAGGAAAAGATATAATATTTTTAATGAGTTGAAATCATTGGGACCAGACGTGGTGTTCCTACAAGAGACACACATATCACTCCAATCGCGATTAAGACTGTTCTCGAGGGACTACCCGGTCTGGTTTCAAGGAGATACTATCTACAATAGGTCACGGGGAGTAGCTATTGGTTTCGCAAAGTGAATAAGGTTCGTGCTAGAGGAAAGGTTAGTGGACCCAGAAGGAAGATATCTGTGCCTCAGAGGTAGTTTAAATGAAGAGAAAGTTACCCTAGTCAATATTTATGCCCCCAATAAAAATCCGACGAAGTACCTGGCAAACATCTTGGGAAAAATAGTAGAGTTTATGAGTGGACACTTGATTATGATGGGGGACTTTAATTTCTGCCTCAACCCGAGTATGGACAGTACGGCTCGTCCCCAGGGGAAGGACTGTAATCATCTAAAGAAGTTAAAGCAAATACTTTCCAAATGGCAACTGGTGGACATCTGGAGAGTTCAACATCCAACTAAGAGAGATTACACGTTCTATTCCCCTGTGCACGGGACCTACTCTCGGATTGATTGGGGTATAATTGAGCATAAGGGGATTGACAGGGTAAAGGGATCCATGATAGGAAACATAACTTATGCTGGCCATACACTATACAGAAAATCGGCCGAACCCATTTTCGAAAAACGAACGTTCGACCGTGACCGCAAACGATCGTGCCATCATATAATGACCGATAATCTGTTCAGTGGACATGAATAAATAATTTTGTGTTTGTTTTTTTACATATACCTAGTGCAGGCAGTTCGGACGGGAAACACATTAACCTTGCAATTTATCGTACGTTCGGCAGAAATTTTCCAAACATGCCGTTCGTTTGTTTTCCACAAAAACGTCACAAACGATTATCGATTTGTACCCACTAACTTGCCGAAAAACGAACGAAGTGTCCATACGAACGATTTTTCGGCCGATTTTCTGTATAGTGTATGGCCAGCATTACTCTGACCATGCACCAATGACCATCGAAGTGAGGTCAGGAAGGGACCAGGCTGAGAGGGGGCAGTGGAGGCCAAATGAGGAGCTGATTAGAGAAGTAGAGGGGTATAACAGAATTAGACAAGAACTAGAGAATTATTTTGAGGTAAACGATACGGGGGATATATCAGGGGCAACATTATGGGAGGCACATAAAGCCTACATTAGAGGAGTATTGATTGAAATGGGGGCTAGGAAGAAAAAAGAGAGGCAGGAAAAAATCCAAAAATTAACGGAGGAGCTCACGGGATTAGAACAAACCCACAAAAAATATATAGGTCAGTTACCCCAAGAGATACACCATCAGATGGTCATTAAAAGATCTGAGTTAAAAACGGTAATGGAACAGGAGTCCAGAGTTTCACTGAATAAGATAGTCTGGGAGAGACACAGATGGGGTAATAAACCGAGCAAACATCTTGCAAAAATAGTCCAAAGGAAAAAAAAAGATAGGAATTTCATAGAAAAAATTCAAACTAAAGAGGGTCAAATAGAATATTCAACTAAGAAGGTGGCAGAAACCTTCAGGGACTATTATAAAGAGATATACTCTGCCCCCAAGCAAGACATCTACTCAAAAAACAGGATAGAGAGAGGTAACAACTATATCAAAAAGGCAGCGCTCCCCAAGATCCCTGAGGAGGATAGAGACCTATTGGAAAGACCAATCTCAGAAGAAGAAATTAGTAAAGTGTTAGCTGGAATGGCCTTAGGGAAAAGCCCAGGCCCAGATGGCCTAACAACACTTTATTACAAAACATTTAGAGAAGTTTTAGTACCTAGGTTGTGTCGGTATATGAACGGGTTGGGTGACAGCTTTGAGATGAGCAGAGATGCATTGAAAGCATCCATTACAATTATACTGAAAGAAGGCAAATATAAAACAATATGCTCAAGCTATCGCCCAATCTCTCTACTGAACAACGATACAAAACTCTACGCTAAAGTGTTGGCAGAAAGATTAAAGGAATACATGAACCTGTTAGTTGATTCAGACCAAGCAGGGTTTGTCCCCAATAGGGAGGGGAGGGACAACGGGATTAGGACCCTGCTCTTGGCGGGGAAAATGAAGGAGAGTGGGCCCCCAGGACTACTTCTGTCAATTGATGCCGAGAAGGCTTTTGACAGGGTAGACTGGGGGTTCATGATCCAGACTCTGGAGGCCATGGGACTGGGCCCTAAAATGATTCGGAGGATAAAAACTTTGTACAATCACCCAACTGCTGTAATCAAAGTTAATGGGATCTTTTCTCAACCATTTGAGATGGAGAGAGGCACGAGACAGGGGTGTCCCCTGTCCCCGCTTCTCTTCGTTTTAGCCATGGAACCCTTCCTGGCTTCAATACGAAGGGACCCGCATATTCGTGGTGTTGTGGTCGGAAAGGAGGAACACAAAGTCGCAGCATATGCGGACGATGTGCTATTCTATGTTACGGACCCAGACACGACGATGCCTAACCTCATGAAGGCATTAAGAAAATACAGAGAGGTATCCAATTTTCAAATGAATATGAATAAATCAGAAATATTAAATATAAATGTAAGCAAGCCAGTGGTAGAGATTTTGAAAAAAGAATTTAGTTTTAAATGGACTAAGGAATTAAAATACCTGGGCGTTAAACTAACCAGCTCAATTAAGAAGACGTTTATTAGTAACTATATGCCCTTATTAGACCGGGTAAGATCAGAATGTAATAGACTCTACCATAAGGCCCTTTCCTGGATTGGACGTATCAATGTCTTTAAAATGGAATTATTACC
Organism: Aquarana catesbeiana; assembly: GCF_042186555.1. Classification (NCBI taxonomy): domain Eukaryota; kingdom Metazoa; phylum Chordata; class Amphibia; order Anura; family Ranidae; genus Aquarana; species Aquarana catesbeiana. Next base: position 48,499,444 of record NC_133331.1, on the reverse strand, counting down.
CAAGATCATGTATGTCTTCCAGATGCTACCAGTTCCCCTCCCCCAGAATTACCTGAGGACGTTAAAAAAAATAATCATGACCTTTATTTGGAAAAACAAAAAACCGAGAGTGTCCCTACAGACGCTAAAACAAAAGAAAGTAGACGGAGGTTTGGCAGTTCCTGATATACAGATGTACTACAAAGCTGTAGTTTTATCTAGGGTAGTAGAATGGGCGAGGAAGGATAAACGGAAAAAATGGGTAAAATTAGAAGAAGATTTAAGTAATTCACTACTAGGCACTATTATTTGGAATCCCCCACACTTTAGACCACTTGCAGATAGTACACACAAAATAACAAGAAATGTCTTGAAAATATGGGATGGGATATACAAGAAAGTAAATGGGAAATATAATTCACCACTGATTGCACTATTAGATAATACATTTTTTACACCAGGTATGGAGAGTATAGGAGGAAAAGCACAATTAAGAGAAATTATGAATGAAGGTAAAATGATGTCACTCCAGCAACTCACACACGGGAGGAATACACGGGGTTTAGATGGATGGCGATATCTTCAACTAAATCACTTTGTGAATAGGCTACCACAGACAATCAGGTCTGGAAGACAACTGACAGACTTTGAAAAGCTGTGTGATAAGGAGGCCTCAAGAAATACAGTCTCTCAGATCTATAAAATCTTGCTAGCTTCAGAAAAGTGGGAGATGCCGCCATTCATATTCAAATGGGAGAGAGATTTAGGCACTAAAAAGGATATTGACACAATTAAAAGGATTTTTAAAATAAGTGCCAATTCAAAAATAGACACTCGAACGGCCGAAATGAACTACAAATGCATCAGTAGAAGCTACCTGACCCCCGAGATAACAAGTAAATATCAGAAAGGGCCAGCCACCTGTTGGAGAGGATGCCAAGAGATTGGAACAATGGGACACATGTGGTGGAGTTGCCCCATAATTAAAAACTTCTGGCATAAAATCCTTGTCCTCATAAAGGAAATAACGGGAATAGAGGTAGCAGACGACCCTTGGGAGGTCCTGTTCCTAGGGGGGAGGGGGGATCTAAATAACGGTAAGCAGACTCTTGTCCCGCAACTTCTGAATGCGGCAAAAAGAATGATCCCAAGGAACTGGCAGAGGAAGGAGAGCCCGGAGATATGGGAGTGGTTTGACGCAATAGAGGAGATTTGTAATTTGGAGACACTGGAGTGCAGAGTAGAAGACATAAGAAGTAAGAATCTGGGTAGCTGGGACCATTGGAAAAAATTTAAAAAAACATGGAGCTACGCCAAAGAAATAAAATCTGTAATTTAAGAAGGAGAGTGGAATGAACGTTAGACCCTGGAGAGAAGGGAGAGGGGGATTGGGGAGGGGGGAGGAATGGGTTGGAGGGGAGAAGGGGGAGGGCAGGGATAGACAAATAAGAATTTAAAAAAAAAAAAAAAAAAACAGTTCAATCTCTGTATTTGCAGACGATACTAAGTTAAGCAGGGCAATAACTTCTCAGCAGGATGTGGAAACCTTGCAAAAAGACCTGAACAAATTAATGGGGTGGGCGACTACATGGCAAGTGAGGTTCAATGTAGAAAAATGTAAAATAATGCATTTGGGTGGCAAAAATATGAATGCAATCTATACACTGGGGGGAGAACCTCTGGGGGGAATCTAGGATGGAAAAGGACCTGGGGGTCCTAGTAGATGATAGGCTCAGCAATGGCATGCAATGCCAAGCTGCTGCTAATAAAGCAAACAGAATATTAGCATGCATTAAAAAGGGGATCAACGCAAGAGATAAAACGATAATTCTCCCACTCTACAAGGCTCTGATCCAGCCACACCTGGAGTATGCTGTCCAGTTCTGGGCACCAGTCCTCAGGAAGGATGTACTGGAAATGGAGCGAGTACAAAGAAGGGCAACAAAGCTAATAAAGGGTCTGGAGGATCTTAGTTATGAGGAAAGGTTGCAAGCACTGAACTTATTCTCTCTGGAGAAGAGACGCTTGAGAGGGGATATGATTTCAATTTACAAATACTGTACTGGTGACCCCACAATAGGGATAAAACTTTTTCGCAGAAGAGTTTAATAAGACTCGTGGCCACTCATTACAATTAGAAGAAAAGAGGTTTAACCTTAAACTACGTAGAGGGTTCTTTACTGTAAGAGCGGCAAGGATGTGGAATTCCCTTCCACAGGCGGTGGTCTCAGCAGGGAGCATTGATAGCTTCAAGAAACTATTAGATAAACACCTGAATGACCGCAACATACAGGGATATACAATGTAATACTGACACATATTCACACACTTAGGTTGGACTTGATGGACTTGTGTCTTTTTTCAACCTCACCAACTATGTAACTATATGTAACAGATCCATGTTAAATAAACAATATAATCAAAATATTTTCTGTAATGCACTCCAATACTCGTTAGTTTGAACTTACAGTATATTGTGCTTGGTTCACTCTTATTACATTTATAAACCCATAAACATCTCTAATAATTTGATTAACGGTCTATAAAAATACAACATTTTGGATTGGCAATCGCTTATATTATTTTTCATTTCTTAATTGGTACAGGAAAAGAGTTCAGATCGGATTTTCGGTTCCTGTTGGCACTACCAAACTTTCTTCTATAATATTTAAAATAGAATTTGATAAATATTTCAATTTAGACATATTTTGTCAATTTATGTTTAAAGTGGCACTAAACAATATCCACTACTTAATGCCCTTGTAGTCTATTTTTTAAATTAAAAAATGTCCTCTTATGCTGCATACACATGGTCAGAATTTCCATAAAAAAAAGTGATGGGAGCTTTTGGTCGGATATTCCGACCATGTGTATGCTCCATCCAACTTTTTCTGTCTGAATTTCCACCAGCAAAAGATTGAGAGCTGGTTCTCTATTTTTCCGACAGAAAAAGTTCTTGACGGAAATTCCATTCGTCTGTATGCAATTCTGACGCGCAAAAAACCACGCATGCTCGGAAACAATTTGACGCATGCTCGGAAGCATTGAACTTCATTTTCTCGGCTCGTCATAGTGTTGTACGTCACCGCATTCTTGACGGTCGAAAGTTCAGAGAACTTTTGTGTGACCGTGTGTATGCAAGCCAAGCTTGAGCGGAATTCCATCAGAAAAACAATCCAAGATTTTTCCGACGGAAATTCCGCTCGTGTGTACGGGGAATTACTGTGTTTTTCTGCCTCCTTGTAACATCTCCTCTGATCTCCCGGACTTCTTCTTTTCCCCAAACAGTGCATGATAGTTTGGGTCATATGCACTGCTCTATGCACACTTGGTTGTAGCGCACCATTATTTCCAAACTGTACACACTAACCCAAGTTTACATTTTTTTGAGGGACATCAGTCTAATACCATATACACCGATCAGCCATAACTTTATGACCACCCACCTAATATTTAGTAGGTCCCCTTTTACTGCCAAGCACTCCTGACCCATGGAGACATGGACATCACTAGACCTCTGAAGGTATGATGTGGTATCTGGCACCAAGCTGTCAGTAGCAGATCCTTTAAGTCCTGTAAGTTGTGTGGTGGGGCCTCCATGGATCTGACTTGTTTTTCCAGCACATAACCATTGTAGCAGTGTGGCAGGGCACATTATGCTGCTGAAAAGAGGGCACTGCCATCAGGGTACACCATTTTCATGAAGGGGTGTATTAGGTGGTACGTGTCAAAGTAACATCTACATGAATGACAAGACCCAAGGTTTCAAAGCAAAACATTGCCCAAAGCATCACACTGCCTCCACCGGCTTGCCTTCCTCCAATACTGCATCCTGGTGCCATCTCTTCCCCAGGTAAGTGACGCAAACGCACCCAGCCATCCACATGGTGTAAAAGAAAACGTGATTCATTAGACCAGGCCACCACCTTCCATTACTCCATGGTCCAGTTCTTATGTTCATGTAGCACATTGTGGACACAGGTCAGCATGGACACCCTGACCGGTCTGCAGCTTAGCAGCTCCATACACAACAAACTGCAATGACCATTTATTCTGCTTTCAAAACATCAACTTCAGGTGACAACATGTTTGCTTTCAAATGCCATTGTAACCAGAAAATCACTTAACCAGTCAGTGGGTCATAAGCTTATGGTCGATTGGTGTATATAAAATTGCACTAAATCACTCCTATCTTCACTACAAAAGATATGCATTGTGGTGGAAGCTCCAGCTATGTGTTCTTTACTGTAAGAGCTGATGAATTATGGAATAGCCTCCTGCAAAAAGTGGGTTTAGCTTATGAAATAAAGTAGAACTCTAAGCAAGCAGCTAAACACCTGCCTAAGGATTTGTTCATAAATTTCCTCTGCATTATTGACTTCCTACCTCTGGTTAATCATTTCAATGATCTATAATTCACCGATAGCTCACTATAAGCTGTGTTTTTGCAGGATACTGTTGTGGGCCTTCATAGTTTGTCAAGATTTGCTGCTCTAACTTCGGGAAAGTCGGGAGAAGTAGTGCTTGAGGTGACCTCAGAAAGAGGATTCCGGCACACAATCCTTATCAATAATGATAACAATCTCCTGCTGCAGAGGTTAACCCTGCCAGAAGTGCCCGGAAAATACTTGGTGACGGCATCAGGAGTTGGTACCGCCTTCATGCAGGTGAGGATGGTTGGTGTTAGAGTTGGGGTTATCTGTGTTCCAGGGAGGAAGTAGGGTTCTGGCTGTATATAGGTAATGTATGGGAAAGTGCAGTCAAGCTGGGCCAAGTTTCATGCTGGTAGCTACAGGGTAGTTTAATGAAAGGTCTAAAGAGGACCTGTACTGTGTTATCAGGGAGCAGTGACCAAGAGGACTAGTAAACAGTATTGCTTGTGGTCTTGCTGCAGTTGATCCTTACCCATCACTGACCTACCATGCCTTGTTCAACACTGTTAGGGGTTTATTTACTAAAGCTGGAGAGTGCAAAATCAGGTTCACTTTTGCTTGGAGGTTTTATTGCCAAAACTTAATTAAACAAGCTGAGGTTAGACACTGATTGGTTTCTGTACAGAAGTGAGCCTGATTGTGCACTCTCCAGCTTTAGTAAATAAACCCATGTGTCTCTGTGTGGAGGTGGCCAACTTGATAGAGCAGTGCTTTGCTTCCTCGTGTCAGAGCTGCCTGCCTGATGACTGGTGATCTGAAGACTGGTGGGATAATGATAGAAGTCGAGGAAGCACTGATTGACAGAATTAATGAAAAAAAAAGCGATCCTTGCACTGTAACTATTAAGAATGCAGGCAGAAAGCACAGGAAGTTATCAGCTAACAAGATTTCTGGCAGGATCAACAGGTATTTTTGGGACTTTTTGACCATATATATCAAAAAAGTTTAATGGTATGTTTAACAGACCAAAAGAATGATAAATCAGAGAAATTCATTATTAGGATTTATATACACTTTAACTTGAAGATACGTATGGCTTTATGTGGAATAGAGGATCAATTCTAGCAACCCTGAGAAGGTGATTTTCCTCAGGACTAGTGGAGACAAGTAGCCATAAGGTGATTCATAAAACCAGTCTTCAGCTAAAACTAAAATATGAGTTTTAAGTGGAATGGTCCTTTTAACTATTGCTGTTTAGGACAGTATGCTTATGTTTTATTGACATCTACACAGGTTGTCCAGCGTTACCATGCCCCCCCAGAAGTAAAAGAAGCTGCATTTTCCTTGTCAGTACAGCCTCAGTGTATGGAAGATGGAAAAATGGCAATCTTATTGGAATTCTGGTGAGAGAATGTTAGTCTCAGAGGAGCTTACACTCTAATATCCAACCACAGTCACACCCTATTATTATACATTTATATAGCTCTGACATAACATGCAGGGCTGTACAGAGAACACTGAGCCATTCACATCAGTCTCTGTACCAGAGAAGCTTACACTCTAATGTCCACCTCAGTCACACACTATTATTATACAGTACATGTCTATAACTCTGACATGTTCCACAGTGCTGTACAGCGAACACTGATCCAGTTATGAGTCTGTGCACCAGAGGAGTTTGCTCTCTATTGTCTCTTCCACAGCCACACATGATTGTATTATACATTTATATAGCTCTGACATGTTCAACAGTGCTGTACAGAGAACACTGAGCCAGACACGTCGGTTAAACCAGAGCAGCTTACACACTGTAATGTTCTATTACAGTCTCATTATATTATTATACATTTATCTAGCTCTAACATTGTCCAAAGTGCTGTACAGAGAATACTGAGTCAGTCACTTCAGTCTGTGCACCAGAAGAGCTTACACTTTAATGTCCCACCACAGTCACACAATTTATATACATACAAATAATCAGTAAATTAAAGTGTTGGTGACTGAGTTCATATTATGAAGTAGAATTTATCTTTTGGGTGGAAGTAGCCATTAAATAACCCGCTCTGTTGGCTGTCATCTCAGGTATAAGGGAAGTCGAAAAAATACCAACATGGCACTTATGGAGATCAAGATGTTGTCTGGCTATGTTTCTGTGCCAGAGTCCATTGAAGAGGTGAGTTTAATGGCCATATCAGGGAACACATGCCCACCTTTCCTGAGGAGTCATGTTCAGCCAAAGTGAAAATGTATTTCAAATGGGGACCTTTATAGGTTTAGTGAACACTGAAATAACTAAAAAATAACTAAAAAATATTGAAATATGCATTCTCTGTAAACACTCTGTACTTTCCATTTATACTGACTGAGGCCAGGAGATGTCCTTCTTCTGAAATGGGGCATTTGGACTAATTTACGGTATGTTTATGATGCATCAATGATCGCAGTAGATTACCCCGATCTACAAAGGACATTTAGATGTTGTACAGTGAGACAGACCAAATAAACCTCTCTGTCGCCTCTTTTTAGAAAAAGCTTTAATGCAGAACTCCTGGATATTGAAATAGGATTTTTGCTTATCTTATCTGTAAGGAGTACATTACAGGACATGGACTCTTGAAATCTTAGAGACAATTGGGTTATGTGTCTGCCTTCAGGTGATTGGATAAAAAAAGCTATGAGGACAGGCCTATATAACCCCTCTCATTCCCAGCAAGTCTAAGTTTTTTAGCAAGCAATATTAGGAGTGGATTATAAGAAACATAGGAGAGGGAGCCTGTGTCCTGTAATGAACACCAAGAAAAGGATTTCACCTGTAAGGCGAAAATCCTATTTTCTTAGTTCTACAGGCTCTTTAGAGTGGTTGAAAATCCTTTCATATACCCAGCGAAGTGACTGGCCTTAGGTGATACACAGAGATTAAACAAATCCTCCTACATAAGTTATACCTGTCTATCTGCAGCCCTTTCTTCTTTACATCTATTCAAAGAGCTGAATTTTAAAGCTTATCTGAGAAAGGGAGCTGAGAGCTGAAGTTACACTCTGAAGAGCTCAGTGAGGAGAGCTCTGACAGCTGATTGGAGGGATGGGACACACACCCCTCCACATAACACACAGGAGGGGTGTGTGTTATGTGGAGGGGTGTGTGTCCCATCCCTCCAATCAGCTGTCAGAGCTCTCCTTACTGAGCTCTAAGGCTGGCATCAGCTGGAGGTCCCTCCCCTGTCATAATTTTTCTCTTGGTGTTAGGAAAACTTGTCAGAAGTGATTAATGCTGATAGCAGAATAACGAAGCAGCAGACAGAAATGACACTTAGTGCTCTTATTAGAGACAAGTATAGGGGGATATGCTTTGTTCATATTTCATGTCTGAGGTAGTGAGGTTTATAACCACTTTTAGTCTGAGATCATTGGGATATCCAAAAGCAGTGCAACTAAGGGGTGGACAACACAGCAAACAAACGCCAACAGGGCCACGTTATAAATGGTTCAAGGAAAGGCTCAAAGGAACTGTGAGAGTTTGCATCAGAAGAGACCTGAACATCTACCTGGTAAAACTTAACATGTGAACAGAAGACCAGGTGGCCATCTTGCAAATCTGAAAAACAGATGTTTTCTGATGAAAAGCTCAGAGGCAATAACAGATCTGGTGGAATGTGATTTTACAGGAAAGGGTAGAACTTTATCCTTTAAACCAGGGATCTCCAAACTACAGCCCTTCAGCTGTTGCAGGACTACACATCCCACGAGGCATTGTAAAACTCTGACATTCACAGACATGACTAGGCATGATGGGAATTGTATTTCCTGAACAATTGGAGGACCATACTTTGGAGACCCCTGCTTTAAACCATAGACTGGAATGATGAGATGTCTGGAAGCAGTGAAGCAAGAGGCAGGGTGTCCCCTATGGGGATCTTCAAGAATGACAAAGAATGAATCTGACTATTTAAAAGAAGGTGTAGCAGAAGGATAGGCTTGAACATCATGTACAACATCAGGACATAGAGAAGGACAGAACCAGGTTGAAATCCCATGAAGCCACTGAAGAACACACAGTGGGAGCTATGAGAGCAATACTCTGTATAAATGTTTTCACCAACGAATAAGAAGCAAGCATTTTCTTGAAAATGCTGTCTAGAGCAGAAAACTGACCTGGGGGCACTCAAGGTCAAATTCTGGTCTACACCAAACTGAAGAAAAAGCTGAATTTTTCTCCTGCTGAACTTCCTAGGATGAAAGTTGCTTGCTTTGACGTTCAGACCAATGGCCAAGAAACAAAATGGTAAACCAGTCCTTGTGATAAAAGATCTGGATGATCCATGGAGGCCCACAGAGAGTCTGCCAAAAGCTTTACCATGTCTGAGTACCACATCTTCCTAGGCCAGTTCGGTGAAATGAAGACCAATGAAACACTCTCAATATTGATGCTGAAGACCAGGTGCGGAAGGAGCTTCAGCGGGAAAAGGCATAGAGCTGATTCCACAGAATCACCAAAGCATCCATCAAAAAAGCCCTAGCATCCCTAGTCCTGGCAACAAATCTCTCCAGTTTGTTTTGAACCTGGAAGCTAGGAGGTCCACGTCTGGCATCCTGAACTTGTAACAGAGCTTGAAACATTTCCAGGTCAAGGGAGTATTCTCCTTAGTTCAGATGTTGATGACTGAGGAAGTCTGCCTGCTCAGTTTCCATGCCTGGGATGTGCATGACAGTTAGAGCTGGAACATGACATTCTGCCCAAGTGGAGATGAGGTCTGCTTCTCTTTGAGTTATGTGACTCCTGGTGCCCCCTGATGCGGCATTATTGACTGAATTTGGGTCATGTGACCTTGCAACTGAGAGATTAAGCGATCTTACTGAATCCAAGTCGGGTGACTTTGCAGCTATGAGGTCCAACATAGAAAAGACAGCTGCATTGCCCTGAGCTACAGATTGTTGATCCCTGCACCCCTGCACCAATAGCACACCCAGACCTCATCCCAACCCACAAGGTTTAGGCAGTGCCGGGAGAAGGTCATCCAGCGCCCAGGGCAAAGATACCAAACTGCACCCCCCCCTTCCTTTAGAGTTAGGGTTAGCAGTGATGTTGCTGTCACTACTCCTGCAGGCTTGTACCAGAAGCAACTGGCACATGGCGCCCCCCCCCATTCCTGCAATAAACCATTGCGCCCAGGATATCTGTCCCTCCAGCCCAACCCTTGTCCCGGCCCTGGGTTTAGGCCCAGATACTTCAGGCAATGTGTCAAGTGTCCTACAATGGGGATGCCCTGAGAGCAAAGCAGAGGGAGAACAGAGGCTAGAACCTTAATGAAGATCCAAGGTGCAGTGGACAGGCCAAAGGAAAGGAAAACAAACTGATAATGTTGTGTACCCATCCCACAGCAAAACTCCAGAAAGATGGGGATTTTCAATTAAGCATTCTTTTTATCCACAGAGGGCATGAAATATCCTGGAAGAAAGGAGGCAATGACTGTCCAGATCTGCAGATTCAATAGGGGGAGCATTCCTCCTTTCACATTGAAAACTTTTAACAAGTTTGAGTAGAAGCCCTGGTCCTGTTCTGAGACAAAGGTTATCAACCCTTAAGAGAAAAGTTACTGAAGAGCAGTGTGATGATGTACCCATCTTTGCAGAGAAACTGGCAAGTTTGACAGCATGAATTGGGATGACAGCAGTGACTGAAATTATCCCCTTGATACGACCCACTCATCTTGGATGAAGTCGATGAATGTCCTCCTTTGAAAAATGGGGCTCCCTCTCATTGAGAAAAGGATTTTTTCTGGACACAGTGGGTTCAGTGTCTATGGTGGAATTGCGCTCTTGGCTTGGATTTTGACCTTATCACTGGGATCAAAGGTTTATCAACAGAAGCTTTTGCTTTATTCTTCTTCTAGGGTAAAAGGGCACTCTTCTTCCCCCGTGACCCCCTCAAAAAGTATCCAATGATTGTCTGAAAAGCCATCCCCCTTCAAAGGGCATCTGCATGCCAGAAGACTATTCTTGCAAGGAAGCATTTCAGATCAACACTTGAGCTAACACATAAGTCCTTTCAATGTGCATTGAGAGGAGGCCCATTCGGGATATCTGGCAAAGTGAATCAGCTAGGCCAGAGGTTTCAAACTTTCTAAACAAAGTGCCAGTTTACTGTCCTTCAGACTTTATGGGGGGTCAGATGTTGGTGTCAGTGGGTGGAATAATGTCCAATTGATGTCAATGGGAGGAATAGTACCCCATTGTTGGTGTCAGTGGGAGAAAGTGTCCCATCATTGGTGTCAGTAAGAAAGAATAATGCCCCATCACTGGTATCATCATTGGTGTCAGTGGTTGGAACACTGCCCCAAGGGCTGGATAAAGGCAAGCAGAGTTTGTAGACCACTGCACTAGGCCATCAACATGATAGTGCAAGGCCACAGGCAAGAACTCTAGTTGTGGAAGGATAGACAGACCCATCAGTATACAGTAGATCTAGTGAGCAACATATGTGCTGTGTATAAGAAAATTACACACATTAGCTCAGTAGACCCATGTGAAAAAAGTGGCATGACTGTGTCACAGCCAGAGCTCTGCCTGTTAGCCCTTCAGGGACCAGAACATCAGCACCCTGGGTTCCAAATAGGGTAGGGCCCTGACTTCCCACCAATGTTTTTAATTTTTCCTGGTCAGCTATGTGGAATTTCAGGAATCAAGTCTTATCCAAATTTTTTCCCCTTCTGTTTTGCATGCTCCATAAGGGAATTTCAGAGATGGGGATCCAGCAAAACCCAGGCTTCAAATATGTGCTGGGGGTCGCTTTGGGAGAATAGAGGACTTGTGCTAGAATGCGAGGTAGAGTGGGGGACAGATATTTGAGGTGGAGGGTAGAGGTGGGGGGATGGATATTTGGTTGGGGGGGCATTTTGAGAGGGGATAGGACTTGTGCTTAGGGGTCAGATACGTACTGGGCGGGTGTTTTGGGAGGGGAGCAGACTTGTGCTGGGGAGTCAGATATGTACTGGAGGGCCGCTGTGGGAGGGGAGAGGATTTATTCTAGAAGGTGGGGTGGGAGGTCATATATGTGCTGAGGGAGCATTTGGCAGGGGAGGGGAGAGGACTTGTTCTAGCAGGTGGGGTGGAGGGGGTCAGGTATGTACTGGGGGTTAGAAGGTGGGTGGGAGGGTGGATATGTGCTTGGGGAGGCACTGTGAGAAGGGAGTGGATTTGTGCTGAGGGGTCAGATACATACTGTGGGGCTGCTTTGGGAGGGGAGCAGACTTGTGCTGGGGGAGTCAGATATGTACCGGAAGGCCTCTGTGGGAGGGGAGCGGACTTGTGCTGGCTAAATCAGATACGTACTGGTGGGGAACTTTGAGAGAGAGCAGATTTGTGCTGGGGAGTTAGGTACGTACTGAGGGGGGCACTTTTGGAGGTCAATGGATTGTGCTTGGTGGCTCAACAACATACTGGGGGGTACTTTGAGAGGGGAGCAGACTTATGGTGGCGGAGTCAGACATGTAGTGAAGGGGTGCTTTGAGAGGGAGCAGACTTGTGCTGGGGGGTCAGGTACATACTGGGGGGTGCTTTGGGAGGGGAGAGGACTTGTGCTAGAAGGTGGAGTGGGGGAATTTTAAATTCAATCCTCCCTAAAAAAAAGTTCTCTCCCTTACTAAAGCGCCCCTCCACAACATATCCTCTTAGACCCTGGTTACTTGCCCTCCTCCACCTGCCTTCCCAGTCACTGTGTGTTGTGCCCCCCTCCCCCCGCAAGTATCTGTTAAACCCACTGCAGACCTCTGATCAGCACAGCACAAACAGAATGATATTCCTCCTCCCCATCTCCTTCTCCTGTCTGTATACAGGAAAACATCAGAGCCAGGGAGGAGGAGGCGGCTTCAGTTCGATATGCAGTGGGTTGCTGTGACAGGCAGCCAGCGGGGAGATGTTAGCTGCAATACAGAGACTGGATTGAGGTGTGTGGTACCCCATACACCCCGCACAAGCTGCAGGGCAGGTGCAACGGGTGCTCATTCTAGAGCACCCCTGCTGGGAAAGTGCCAGAACTTGTTTGGCACTGGGCTCTACTGCGGGACTCTGCCTTGATTCGCCGGGACTTATATCAAATCCTGACGACTTCAGGACAGTTGGGAGTTATGGCAAAAGTGCCCCTAGTGTAAGGTAGTGCCTGTTTAAAGTGCCTACGTAGCCCAGAAGAACCCAGGTAGGCCTCTCATGTGACCCTTGCTTGGTGTCCAACGAGGAGGGAAACATGGAGGATGTGACTACCACCACACAACCCCTACCTTACAACTAGACTTAAAGTGGAACTTTACTCTGAAAAGTAGGTCTTGCTAAATCACTTCAGGCTGGCCCCTTTTGTAGGTATAGGTATGTAAAACATAAAAAATAAGTGCTTATAACATTCAAAATCTAGTAATACACTGTCTCACCCTGCTCTACACATGCCCAGTTGCTCTATATTTATAGGCACTGTGCCGAAAAACAGAGCACCTAGAGGCCGATATGCTGACAGCCTAAAGATTTACTGCTGCTCGGGGACCCTGAGCTTTTGCAAAATGGCAGCCTCCAGCAAGAACAAGCAGGAGCAATGCTGGAGGCAATTTAAAGCACACAGTACTTTTGGTAGCATAATTATTCATGTGGGATGCACTGTATGTTCCTTGTTAAGGAACATGATTTTTTTATCAGGTTGTTCTGGGTAAAGTTCTCCTTTAACCCTTGCAAGGTGGGGGCGGAGGGGGGAACGACAAGGGTAATTTTTGCTGCTGCCTAGAGTGGGGATTTTAGTTTTCTGCATGCAGCCCCCTGTATAGCAGGGGAAAACACAAAGAAGATGTAGAAATGTGTTATGATTTGTCACCATGGTGTTTATGCTCAACCTATGTACTGTATGTTTTCTATTAGGATGACAACTCTCACATATGTATGTAAAAAAAAAAAGTAAAAAAAAGGACATTAGTTCCTCTTTAAATATGGAATAC